>NW_027176054.1:625000-632500 GCF_023055335.1 Clinocottus analis
ATTGGTGTATTTTCTTCTTCTTTTTCCTCACTTGTTATGTAATTCTCTGTAGTGTTTAATGTACTGTGATCTGTATGTTCTCTTGCATTGTGAAAATGTTTGGAAAAATACAATATTCCCCCAAAAGAATAACCAATATAAACTAAAAGTCCTTAAAATGTTTTTTTTTAACATAAAAATAGAAAAAGTAGTCAGGAAACTGATAAATGTGATAAATATGCATTAAAAGTATCAAAAGTATC
The DNA here is from genome assembly GCF_023055335.1 of Clinocottus analis. Classification (NCBI taxonomy): domain Eukaryota; kingdom Metazoa; phylum Chordata; class Actinopteri; order Perciformes; family Cottidae; genus Clinocottus; species Clinocottus analis. The sequence goes on from NW_027176054.1 coordinate 625,243, forward strand.
CGTATTTTTCATGCAGAATGCCCAAAGGATTATCATTGAATACATGTAATAACAAAGTACTGTTGTAGGATGTCAATTTGAAATACTTTGTATAGTATTGGGTAGATTAGTATTACAGTACTGTGTCATATCTAATAAGGATATCTTGTGTTTTTCTCAACATAAAAAGTATATAGCAGTGTCAAATAAATGTAGTGGAGTAAAAAAATGTAATATTTAAAGAGTATTCAGTGTGTATTTTTACCTTGTTTGTATGCTGTGAAAGTGTTATTAATCCACTTGTGTTTTTTTGTGTTGTGTACATGTTGCACTCCTTAAAATGTATTTAATCTAAATCACACTTCCACTTGGTTTCAGGTTGTGAAGACAACAGGTGAAGTGAACGCTGCCCCCTGCTGGTCAGAGGCGAGGAAGACATGAAAATATATCTTACGCTTCACCTTTCATCGCCTTTATGTCAAACAAACTTATTTTACAGTTGGAATAAGTACTCCGACTGTAAACAGATACTCTACTACGAAGTGAAAATCCTGCATTTCCGAACTTGATTCAAGTAAAAGTATGCAAGTAGTATCAGCTGCATGTAATTTGTTTTAATACTTTATTTATCTGAAGGAGGAGTTTATTAACACATACAGGAAACACGTCATCCTTCAGTTTATCACAAACGCTCAACGTCAAGTATTTTTTTTTTAAAAAGCACAATTTTGCACACGTATACAGAGTACAAGTATACAGATGCAAACATAGAAATACTCAAGTACAATACCTCGACTGTATACTTAAATACAGACAGTAGCGTTACACTGAATGTCGAAAACGTAAAGAAACATGAATAAAAATAGTGTGTATGTATATTTATATACAAAATAAATAGAAACAAACAACCAGTAAATGAAAATAGTCTGTATACATATATTTATTAAGCAGTATTATTTGTGCCGCGGTACCTTTAAGAGGCCTGTCATCCGCGCGTGCAGGGCCGTGAACTCCTCGCGCGGCAGCTCGCGGTAGAGCTCGTGCTGCAGCAGCTCCTCCGTCATGTCCGCGTTGTTGTGGTAAACTCGTTGAGCTATTCCGTTCAACAGTCCGCTCAGAGACTTCGCAGCGTCCGCGTCCGCCATGTTGGCTTCTCTGTCACGTGAAGGCGGCCGCGGAACGGAGCGTGTCACGTGATGGCCGTTCCCGCACGGTATTGTGGGAGTTGTAGTTTTTTTAAGATTTCTTTAACAGCGCCAGAGGAGGAACGTTTATTCGTTTATTTTCAAACGTCTCCCTATTTTAAAATTAATATATAACGGATATTAGCTGGGCGTGGTTTGATCAGCCGAGGCTGTTTTATTAGAACATTATAAACATTCAATACCGGAAGTACCCCCCCCCCACGCCCCCGCCTCCGCCACTTCACCAAAAGGTACTCAATTTGGTAGATTCGGGCTGCATCTCAAGTCTCTAAATTGTCGTTTCCTCGCTCCTCGATCCTCGACTGAACCGGAAGTGGTTCTGCGCCGCCATATTGAAGGCCGTCCCAATTCGGCTCGGAGGAGCCAGGAGCGAGGAGCAAGGAGCAAGGAGGGAAATCGGAGGAGTCATGATCGAGGAGCCCCGAGGGCAGACTTCCAGGAAGTGTTTTAACGCTGGACACGCCCCTCAATGTTCCTCTGTCATCTGATTAGACGCTACAGCGTGTTTTAACGCTAGACACGCCCCTCAATGTTCCTCTGTCATCTGATTGGACGCTACAGCGTGTTTTACCGCTAGACACGCCCCTCAATGTTCCTCTGTCATCTGATTGGACGCTGCAGCTGAGCGGACTGATCGCTGGAGTTTCATTCCATAGTGAAGACGATCACAGATTAAACGTTATATATTTTAGTGTTTTCTTATTCACCATCTGATTAAAATATGTGTTCATTCATTGTAGGTCTGAACAACAAAAGGACTACAAACTATTTTCTTCAAATATTTGATCTGTTTCCCTCAATAACTTTTATTATGTATGTAATTAAAATCAGAGAGCTGGAGAGAGAAAACACGTTTTACAACATAGTTATTTTATAATGTCACAATTAGAATCAAAGAGAATAATTAATAAATAAGACTCGTTCTGCTGGTAATCGATCCTGCGTATAAGCAAGACCCTGAACACAACACAGTATATAAATACTCAATGCAGTTTGTTTAACAGGTGACAGACTACAGAGAAAACATCTCCACTCTGACACTGATTATAGCTGTGTTTTTATTTATATAAGTTGTAGTTTAAAATCATTAATTCAATTGAAAACATGCAACAACTTGTATCAATATTTTAAGTGAATTTTTATTGAAATGTTCGCTAAATCGGTCCGGACCAGAAAACAACTGCGCCGACTGACAGCTGATCAGCTGTGATCAGCTGTCAGTCGGCTGCAGTCATCAGAAACCGCTGTGCTTCAGAGGAAAGGACGTCTCATGTCTGTTAAAACATGTTTCCTCGCGTCTTCTCTCCTCGCTTGGTTTCCTTGCGTCTCTCCGTGCATCCCTGGTGGGCGGGACTAAGGACGCAAGGAAGGGACGCAAGTGAGGGAAACGGGGATGCCATTTAGAGACTTGAGATGCAGCCTCAGTCATCACTTATGTATTCCACGGTGGATGGACAGTGGACGAGGGGGTTTATTGTTTTAACAAACCAGAATACTTTGTTTGGTTTCACTCACTTACCAATGGTAAGGCCGAGTTTTATGAAAGCTTATACAACAATTTCAATGCAATAAAACTGTTTCAGTGTCACAAGCAACGAAGAGAAGAGCTGATGAAAAACACTTTGTGCTGCAGACTAAGCTTCACACACAAACTTCTCCGGATTGAAGAAGTTTCTGCCAGGATCTCAAACTATAATTGAATTCAAACAGTATGAATCGATAAACGGCAACATGTACTTCACTTTCAGATTTCTTCCAAAGTCTCTCAACTCCCTGTCTCTCTCTGAAACACAAAGAAAGCACAGTAAGTAAATACATTTACTAACTAAGTAAGTATGAGTATAAACTCACGGTGTGTGTACTTGACTTTAGCACGTCTACTTGATATAACTTTATACTTCTACTCTCTACTCCATCTCAGAGGTAAATATTGTATTTTTTACTCCACTACTTTATAGATGACAGTTGTTCATCTTCTTCCTGTCCAGGTAAAACCTCGTGTCTCCACATGTGTTGATGCTGAATGTTTGAAAAGAAAAGTTTCCTTCATGTGTCGATAAACTCCTCCTACTTCAGATAAACTCTTTAAAAAACCCCTTTGATCAGCTGGAAAATGGTGATAAATGAAGCTGGAAACAGGTTTTTCTTTCGAGAGACGCTACAAACGTGAAGATCTTATAGGATTTGGTGCATTGATGTAGATTGAATAAAGTTAAAAACATCCACAGCAGTAAAATGCAACACACACATGAATGCAGGACTTATTGCAGTATTTATTAAAGACATTTCTCCCTCCAGCGTAAATGAACTTGTTGTTATATTGTGATATTTCATGAGTATTGTCTTTGTGTGTTTACCTGTTTAAAGTCTATGTATACGTTCAGAGAATGTTTCCTGGAAGCAAACAGATGCATTTGGATGAGAACCGGAGCGCTGTGAACACGTGTGAACACGAGTTGTTGTTCCAGGACTCACCTGTCAGCAGATAGATCACTGTTCAAAGTCTCTTTGTCCGAATCCTGATGCTTCTGCTTCCTGTTCAACCTGAGGGACCCAACATGGGCGACATGTTGAGAGCCGTGTGGAGGCAATGCAGGTCTATGGAGAACCTGAACATGTATTGTTGTATTTTTCCTTTTTTTTATATATATACTGTATATTTCTGAGATTTATGTGCACAAGCTTTTGAGAAAAGTTATTTTAGCTAAATTAAATATTTACAACAAACTCTATTTACTCCAGTAATAAGAAGCTAAATTCTTAAAATTATGACTGGAAATGATTCCTCGATAAATACTGCGTTGTCTACTATTGTATACTGACGTACTTTCAAGGGACAGTTCAGATGTTTTAAAGTGTGACTATGGAGTTGAACCTCCTATAAACAGGGTTTTTACCGAGAGTCTGCTGTGAATTAATTTTAGCCACCTAAAAGAATCCATATCAGTCTAAGTGCTTTATTTATGATATTTTCACCTCTATATTTTATTTGTTAGACACAACTTTCATTAATTTCACCACCCAGAACACGAGTTGCTGGTCGACCTGTTAGTTTGTTTTCTGTTATTGTGTGAATCCGAAAGAACTTTTTAAAACTTCAAAAAGTGACACAAACAAGTTGACTGAGGCAAAATGACTGTTTTTGTCAAACTACATTTTGCTGCTTTTTTTTAAAAAACTCCATCTACTGCAGTGAAACACTGAAGAAGAAGCTCATACGAACCACACTTTAAAACATCCAAACTGTCGCTCCAGGTTGACATGACGCACCCGTTAACAGAAACCAGTCTCACCTCATCACAAAGGCAACGCTAGCCATCAATCCCAGCATGCACAGGGCCAGCATGGTGCCCAGAACGATGACCACGGGCTGGTTGGGGGCGGGGCTTTGAGGCCTCATCTCCACGTCAAATTGAACATCCGCCCCGAACACTTTGACGAGCGCCGTCATCAGAGTGTCCGATAGGCTCCGCAGCTTCCTGGTGGACAGGTGTGGAGAAAATGGAGCGTTTAATCATTTTGTTTATTGGACTTTTTGGGGTTTAATTTGGCTTTTCGGTTCCTCAAAGACGGTGTAGGACAGCCAACAAAACATTTTGTACAAGCTTTTAATTGTATTTAAAGTAACTAAAGCTGCCAAATTAATGTAAAGACGTCAAAACTACAATATTTGCCTTTGAGATGTGGTGAAGTGGAAGTATGGTGGCATAAACTGAAAATACTTAAATGTACAAGTTTCCATTCAACCAAAGCCTGCTATAACTATAATATATTAATCATAACTTCTGCATGTTGTAGTTGACGTTTGAACATTAAAATCAAACTCTTACTCCGTGACCTCCTCAGAGGAAACGACGTCTGCTTCGTCTTCCACGATCAAGGCGACCGTCGTCTTCATGGCGGCGCTCTGCGCTCTGGACTCGGGGGATTTGGCGATGGCGTTCGACACCTCGAGGACGTTCACTTTCCAGTTCAGAGCCGCTCCCAAAGACCTGAGAGGAGGAAGAGAGAGAGAAGTTATGAGGATGTAACGCTAAAAAAATTAATCTTGATTATGTGACGGTACTCGTCTCACTTCTCCAACTCGAGGACATTCTTCATCACGTCGTTGGCCGGCTGGTTGAGGGCGATGACCACAACGTCCTCGTTGCTCGCACGACCCTTCACCTCCACCTGCGTACGCAGGAGAAAGTTTTCACTTAAATTAAAACAATAATTAGTTCGGGCAATATAATATTCATTCTCGACTATTATGCATAAACTTGTTTTAGTAACATATTTAGATTTAAAAGTAATATTCTGCTCAAATTCCTCGTGAGAAACGGCAAGAAAAATTATTTTCTGTTGAATTTACGTTTATATTTACTCGTTCCAGATGACAGGTTCAATTCCACCACTAGAGGGCGCCAGATCCACACAAGAGACCTTTATACTGCCAGTACTTAACTCAGGAACTAAATAATCAATTTACTGTGCCGACAGTTACCAAACAGACGAGCGTAGAAAGAACGGAGAACAGATTTGTAATAATATAAGCTGGAAAAATCATATTTGTGGGTGTGTTTTAGTGGACGCCTCCATCTTTATTTCTGATGAAATATCATCACGATGTAGGAACCAGAGAGAGTGTCATGTGTTTCCTCCTCACTCGCCTCCACTATGGTCGTAGCCTGAAGCCCTCGGGGGTCTCTGGCCGTCACCTCCAGCGTCGCCGCCTGTCCGGCCAGAGCCGCCGCCGACACCACGTACAGCTGCCCCGAGGACGGCTCCACGTCGAAGTGAGGACTGGCCGCCGCCAGACCGTAGACCAGCCGACCCTCGTCCCCGACGTCAGGGTCCGAAGCCTTCAGGGGGCAAAGGACGGAGATTATTATGATTATTAATATTATCATTCATCCTGATTGACCACCACACCCGTATGTCAGCGCACTTTAAACCTGCTGAGTCAGCACAAGGAATTTATAACTTTATGACATAATTACATAAAGGACACAACAGAGAGAACCTTCTGCTTCTATACTGCTTCTTAATGTCAATTATTATTTAAAAGGCTTTTTAATGAAATATTACACTGACTTTTCACAGACTACAGAAGGTTTTTTGTGCCTTTTTGGATGAAGTATACTACAACCTTTTATGAACATAATGTACGAGGACTTTTTGGCTTCGTTATCAATTTTTATTTCACTATAATGTGACTTTTCTATGAATTCGTTGGCACGTTTGTTTTCCATAACATGAATGGGAAAATATATTTTTTTTTACATACCGAAAAAAGTTTGAACATTTTTTTGGGGGGCATTTTGTATAATTCATTTTTAGTTTTTTCGACTGTAGCATTGAATTTTCATGACTTTTTTTTCCCTCCATGCTACACATGATTTTGACAATTTATACTCACTTTCACATATTATACCATATATTTTTATATTTTTGTTCTACACTATACAATTACTTTTCAACATACTACAACATACTGTGATTATTTTATCTATAAAAAAACACTCAACATATTTACTATGAACCTTTTTATGGCTATTTTTTTACTTAATATACTCTACTTTCCACAACATGTCTTTAATTGTTCTTTTATCTTTTTGATACCGTGACTTTTCATCACATGTTCTACTGAGAACTGGACTTTTTTTTCTAACATAATATAAAAGATTTCTTCCTGATCTGTGCTGGGTTTCAGTTCAAAGTGCAACTCCTGTTGACCTGATAGTCGTTCGCACTGAAACAAGAAGTAAATGTTCTTATCGCACACGCTGATGTTTTTAGAGCAGCGTGAGTTTCTTGAGTTTCCCTCAACAGGAGCTGGGAGTGTTTACCTGGACTCTGACGACGGGGCTTTTGAACGGAGCGATGCTGAACACGGAGGCTTTGTACACCGAGGAGGGAAACCACGGGGCCTCGTTCACGTCCTCCACCTCAACTCTGACCTGAGAGAGAGAGGGAAGAGAGAGAGAAAACCCTAAAAAAACTGTCATATTGTCCAGTAAGTCTGTGTGCTTCCTTCCCAGACGATAAAGGAGGTTCACCTCGCTTCAGTAATCAATACCACCTGAAGGAAT
>NW_027176054.1:637500-657500 GCF_023055335.1 Clinocottus analis
TTGTCGTTCACGTCCTCCACGCTCACGGTGACGGCGGTGACGTTCTGCAGCACACGAGCTCATCACGCTCAAACTTTTATTTATTTTGTATGATTCACGACAATTCATCTTTTTCTTTGGTCCCTTTTATATTGCCTGATATATTATGATTCATATGAACATAAACATGCTTTTTAATCTTTCTCTGTTACTTCATAACAGACGTTTGTGCACAAAAATATTTATCTCAGCAATTTTTTTGGATAACAATTCAAGAGCTAATAACATTTTAAGGACAAATTGGCTGAATTTCGAAGTATTTCAGTGCATTTCCTTCACAAATTAGTCCTTTAATTACAGCACACTATATGTGATAAGTAATTTTCCGCTGCAGCTCATAAACCCAATGTGTAATATTCACACAATATATGTGTAAATTATACACATTGTAGCTTATATACACAACACTATGTGTAATATATACACAATATATGTGAAATATATACACACAATATATGGGTAATATATACACAATATATGGGTAACATGTAATTACTCATATATTGTGTATATATTACACATATATTTATATATATTGTGTTAACAGAATACTTTGTAAAAGATTAGTAGACAACTCAAATCTTGTGTTGCATCATTCAAACATTACTGTGTCACCTTCCTGCAACAGTCCAATAACAGTCAACATCATTAAGTGAATAATAAGTACGACTAATAATAACACTAATAATGAGGTCACCTCTCGCTGCGGGCGGCCGTTGTCCGATGCCTTCAGGAACAGCTCGTACGTTTCCTTTCTCTCTCGATCCAGAGAGCCGACAGCCTGCAGCGTCCCGTCCTGCAAACCAACAGAGACCTCAGAGCCCGAGCGACCGCCGCTCTATCACCTCTATCACCTCTCTCACCGCTCTATCACCTCTCTCGACGCTCTATCACCTCTCTCACCGCTCTATCACCTCTCTCGACGCTCTATCACCTCTCTCACCGCTCTATCACCTCTCTCGCCGCTCTATCACAGCTCTCTCACCTCTCTCGCCACTCTCTCGCCGCTCTCACCGCTCTCTCACCTCTCTCGTCGCTCTCTCGCCACTCTCGCCGCTCTCTCGCCTCGCTCACCGCTCTCTCACTTCTCTCACTGCTCTATCGCCGCTCTCGCTGCTCTCGCTGCTCTCGCTGCGCTCGCTGCGCTCGCTGCTCTCGCTGCTCTCGCTGCTCTTACTTCTCTCGCCGCTCTCTCACTTCTCTCACCGCTCTCTCACCGCTCTATCAATTCTCTCACCGCTCTCTTACTTCTCTTACCGCTCTCTCGCCGCTCTCTCACTTCTCTCACCGCTCTCTTACTTCTCTCACCACTCTCTCGCCACTCTCTCACTTCTCTCACCGCTCTCTCACTTCTCTCACTGCTCTCACCGCTCTCTCACCTCTCTCGTCGCTCTCTCGCCGCTCTCTCGCCGCTCTCTCGCCTCGCTCACCGCTCTCTCACTTCTCCCACCGCTCTCTTACTTCTCTCACTGCTCTATCGCCGCTCTCGCTGCTCTCGCTGCTCTCGCTGCTCTCGCTGCTCTCGCTGCTCTCACCGCTCTCACGGCTCTCTTACTTCTCTCACCGCTCTCTCACCCGCTCTCTCACTTCTCTCGCCGCTCTCTCACCGCTCTCTCACTCGCTCTCTCACTTCTCTCGCCGCTCTCTCACTTCTCTCGCCGCTCTCTCAACGCTCTCGCCGCTCTCACGCCTCCGTCGCCGCCTCGCCGCCTCTCACCTTGCTGAATCTGAAGAGCGGGTGTGGGGTCACGAGGGAGAGCGTGACCTCCCCGTTGGGGCCGAGGTCGGCGTCCGTGGGCACGATGGTGAACACTTCTCCCGGAGCGTCCTCCGAGTAGTTGCCCTCGCGGATCCGGAGCGGGTCGGGGATGCTGGGGAACTGCGGCGCGTTGTCGTTGTAGTCCAGGACGGCGATGTGGAGCTGGGCCGTGGAGCTCAGACCGCCGGGGTGTTGATCCACCGCCACCACCTGAGGACAGACACGGAGAACGGCATCGGGCCCACGGTCTTTAGCTGCAAAGCTGCAGGAAACCCTCAAAACGCAAAATGCAAGAGACAAAGACACAAACGTGTTTTGTATTTATCTGTTTAATTTTTTTTAGGGCCAGTTCTAAAAAAGTTTCTAAAAAAACTCATCTCTGCCAAAAAAAAGAAGAAATTCACCATTATGACTTGTTTTTTGGGTCTTTTTTTTTTCTTCATAATTATGACTTCTATTTGTGGCGGAAATGGGCTTCCATACTATCCTGCCTTTCACCTCAAGAAGGAACTTTGTATATTTACTTTCAGGTGGTGAACAAAATGTAATTTTAAATTACTTGTGAACACACACACGCACACACACACACACACAAATTGTGTGTTCACAAGACATTTGAAGACTGTTGAATCTCAATTCATGCTTCATGTGTGGTCTCTTTATATTCGTGAAAGACAACTGTGAGAAACAGTTTTATTATTTTCTTTCTTGTTCCTTGAGGTGGAAGCCATGAAGGAACCTTCTTGAGCACACACACACACACACACACACACACACACACACACACACACACACACGTACGTGTGCTTACAAGTCATCTAAATGTGTGTGTGTATCAGATCATGTTGTATTCTGTCTGGTGCCTTGAAGATGTAAACTGCTGTGAGTTTCTACCAGACAACTGGACGTAACATGAAGTCTTTCACTGAACCAGGAGACAGAAAACAGAACCGTGACATGTTTGTACCTGCAGCTCGTAGCGGTCCTTCGTCTCTCTGTCCAAGGTGGCGTCGGCCCTCAGCGAGACCACGCCCTGCTCGTTAATGTCGAAGGTGTCGCTGGTGAAGAGGAAGGAGCCGCCGGAGAATCCGCCCTGCGGACGGAGAGTGATGGTCTGTTAAAAAGCTCCTGGTGGTGAGACGTCACCATCAGCGCTGCAATACAAGGACGTACTTATCTGAAGTAACGCTCAGTGTGGTCAGATAAATTATGATGCTAGTCCTAATAAATGCAATGTAATAAATGATTGTGATTATAAAGCAGCAGAGCCGAGGTCCAAACTCTAAGGAGGCCATTTGAGTTTCTCTCATCTGCGTTTCATTAAAACTGCAAATACAGATATTATCATATGTATGTATGTATGTATGTATGTATGTATATATGTATGTATGTATGTATGTATGTTTGATGATATTTAGATTTAGATATTGATTCAAATGTTGACTCAGCAGCTACAGTTAGAAAAAAGTCAGTACAATGTTTTGCAACTGCCCAGATTATAAAGTATAGTATCCTTTTACTATACGTGAGACAACAACAACACACAAAACAATATCTGATCTTAAATCTTACATCATTCTTTAGGTGATCAAACTCACCTCGTCCTTGTCCGTGACCTCCAGGGTGAGAACAGACGCCCCGCTGGCCAAGTTCTCAGAGATGGATGCGTTGTAGATGTCCTGACTGAACTCAGGCGGGTTGTTGTTCACGTCCTTCACCTTCACCACCACAGAGCTGTTTCCAGCCAGAGGGGGAGTCCCCCCGTCGGAGGCCTGAACCCTGAGACTGTACACCTTCACCTGGCTGTAGTCCAGAGTCTGGGCCAGCCGCAGAACCCCGCTGGAGGAGTCCAACTCAAAAACAGCAGCGTCTGAGGACGGACTCTGCTGGACGATGCTGTAAGTTACTCTCCCGTTTGCTTCTCCGTCGGTATCGACGGCCGATAAGGTGAGGAGGCTCGTACCGGCCGGCTCCGCCTCTGAGACTTCAACCTGATACTCGGCCTCTGAGAACTCGGGGACGTTGTCGTTGACGTCGGACACTCGGACCAGCAGGGAAGCCGTGGCAGTCCTGGACGGACGACCCTGGTCTTCGGCCTCCACCAGCAGGTTGTACTCGGCCTTGGTCTCCCTGTCGAGCGCGGCGGCCACGCTCACCATCCCGGACACGGGGTCCACAGAGAAGCTCCCCTCTCCTCCTCCTCTCAGGAAGTATCTGAGCTCCTTGTTGAAGCCGCTGTCTTTGTCTGTAGCTGGAACAGCGGTAACGTTGGTTCCTACCTCTGCGTCCTCTGGGACTACTTCTGTGACAGAACTGGGGGTGAAAACAGGACTGTTGTCGTTGACGTCGGTGACTTTAACCTCCACGACGGCGCTGTCACTGCTGACCCCGTCGGAGATGGAGATCTGCACGGAGTAGCTGTGCGGGGCCTCGTCGTAGTCCAGCTTCACTAGAGCGGAGAATTCACCGCTGTTGGAGATGACGAACTTGTCGGCTTCTGTATCGACTCGGAGAGTCACAGGAACCTCAGCAGGTAATGCGAGGAAGTTCACCTGAACATAAAGAGTAAGAGAAGGAAGTAACAATTACGAATTTGTCGATAATCAGAGGTTAATATACCAAAATACTAATGTGAGATGAATACTTTGACAATCTGAATTAAAACATACCGTCAGAATCACAACTCCCGGCTCCTGCTCTTCTTCTAAAGCGCCGCGGTACACTTTGTGTAAAAACTGAGGTTTTGAGTTGCCGGGGGCCAAAATGTTGACCTGTGTCGACGAGGAGCGGGATATGGTTCCCCCTGAGAGGAAGAATGTCATGTATGTTAAGACAGTATGAAGACCGTACTGCAAGTTACGGGTCACATGAGCAGCCGGGGGTTGCTGCCATTGCCGACTTTATCAGAATGATTGTAGTTGCAAATCCAGGGTTTGGTCTTTTCACACTGCATCAATGCCTCAATGTGAATCAATTTGTACAAAATATTGTCCAACCACGTGAAAATATAGACCTGTTTCTGTCCAAGATGTAGACATAGAATTTACGCTTTTCATCCAATAAAATCTCAAGAAATTGGTGAGCAATCTCAAGATGGTAACCCCTGAGTTTCATATAGAAGACATTCAAAATATCTGAGAAATGTAAAATAGCCTTTTTAGAAGATTCAACTAAGTACGGTAGAGAGTTGGAATTAATGAAGCAATGTTGTATTTAAGTACGTGAGATCCCAAATAAAGGTCTGGTAACAATTTTACGATCACAAACCTTTGTATACTGCCAAAGGTGAAGTTCACAACGTGACTCTACTAAATGAAGTGAAGTAAACAGTTTAACAAAAACATCATGACCCTTAACCTTTTGGAATCCTCCCACTCCCATTTTAAGTCACAGCATGCCCCATTCAGACAATCTTTTGGCATAAATTACATATTTTTTTCCATTTTTAAACCGAACAACACAGATTTTGACTGAAACTCCTTCCTAACAGGACAAAACTTTGTTTCATTGTGATTTTTGTTGCAGATTCTGATTCTTTAGGTCCTAATCTTTCCAAAAAGGTGTCTTATTCACGCTCCAAGAGGCATTTCTGGGGAATCTGGCTCACATCATGCTGGATGTTCATAGTTATGATCAAAATATCTTTTAAAAGTGATTTTTTTTTGCAGATATACATTTTTTTCCCCAAGACTTCGCTGAACAAATACATACAATAAACACAAGTATTGGAATTAATTTGGGGTTCCTAGGACGACTCAAACACAGGAAAAGAGATCTGGAGACAACATTGGTTCCAGTTTTCAGCGGGTTAGAAGCGATGTATCAGCTGTGGGTAGTGTTGGATGCTCAGAGAGCTTTACCGTCTCTGGCTGTGACGAAGAGAGGGAACTGGGAGATCTGGTTCTCCAGCAGGGGAATGATCTTAGCCAGCGTGATGTCTCCACTGCTCTCTTCAATGGAGAAGAAGCCTCCGTCGTTGCCAAACTCAATGGAGTATTTGATCTGCCCGTTCTCGCCAGCATCGAGATCGTCTGCCTTCACCTTCGGGTTGAATTACACAAATTTAAAAAAAACACCACTTCTGACTTTAACTGTATGAAAACAAGAAAACATGGACTGTCACATGACTTTGATTGAAATCAGGTTCAGCACCGGCCCGAGTGATGGTCAGTCTCTCACCTGGATCAGCTGCATTCCCACTGTTTGGTTGGCGAACACTTTTCCCTCGTACGCCTTGCTGGTGAAAACCGGACTGTTGTCGTTCTCATCCAGAAGAGTCACGTTGACTTCCACCACGGCCGCAGCGTTGGGTGGGTTTGTCTCCCGTGCTTCAATCTTTTAATCAAGAAAAAGAGAACAGTGTCAAAGTTAAGTTGATACAATGTTTAGGTCCGACACGCAACATTGTTTCAAACTATTGAAACAAAAAGTTACAGATTGATACATCTGGTGACTTCCAGACAGATCAAAACTAACAATGTATCTACAGACAAGTATCGTGTGTGTGTGTGTGTGTGTGTGTGTGTGTGTGTGTATTAATGTATCTACAGACAAGTATCGTGTGTGTGTGTGTGTGTGTGTGTGTGTGTGTGTGTATTAATGTATCTACAGACAAGTATCGTGTGTGTGTGTGTGTGTGTGTGTGTGTGTGTGTGTATTAATGTATCTACAGACAAGTATTGTGCGTGTATCAAAGCCTGAAGCGTCTTCTTCCTCTGAGCCGTAGAGCTCATTGCTGACAATAAACTTTTTAAAAACACATCAACGAGCCTCACTGTCGCACTGGGTGACACACACACACACACACACACACACACACACACACACACACACACACACTGCTGCCAAACACTCACTACGATACTGTTTGCTAAAAATACGTTTTTCTGAATGACACTATATATTTGCGACTAGTTTTTGTCTTCAGATGATCCAGACGGCTTCGGGGCTCCTGGTTAATCCCGAACGGAGGATACCTGGAACGTGAAGCTCTCGGTGGTCTCCCGGTCCAGAGCGGAGGAGTCCTTCACGCTGACTGTCCCGTCAGCGCCGACGGAGAAAGGAGAAGATTCTGGAAGGATCCGCAAAGCTCCCACAAAGCCCCCCTGAGGAGAGACGGCCACGTCGAGTTGGACTCACAAAGAGCACACATCTACGAAGGCTTCGAGTTTCTGAACGTGTTTGGGAAACCGATAGCTACTCGTTACAGAGCAAAGTGTTGCTCTCTGACTTCAAAACACACACATGATCACTGAATTTCTAAAGAGTGGTTTTCAATAATAGAAATCCCCAGTACCTGGTCCAGGTCGGTGACGACGGCTTTGAACACGACGGCGCCGACCGGCGAGTTTTCTCGAAGTGTTTCGGAATAGCTGAGCTCGTTAAACTCTGGAGGGTTATCGTTCACGTCCTCGACCGTGACGGACACCACGGTGTCCGCCGTCTTCAGAGGGTCGTCTGTCTGGGCCACCTTGCAGAGGAAAAATATGACGGATAATCATTTATCAAGAGAAACTCAATTATTCTCACATGGCACCAGTAAAAGTGTCAAGTGCCTCGACGTTTGGAGACAAATTGTCCACACGTCACCGGCAACAGGGTCTTATTTAGATAAGCCTTCACTAGAATTCAGTTCATTTGGATGATATTTGTTTGCAATCAGATTATTTGGCACGTAAAGTTCACATTGGTTATGCATATTGACAACACTTACAAATAGCTAAACGTCTTGACAGAGTTCACAATTGCATTGTTCCTTGCATACAGCATGGTACATGTGTACTTTAAGTATGTGCATATGTACTTTCACTCCAAAAAAAAAGAGAAAAACATCTACTTCATCCTGTTTATTCTCCTGTTCATTTTCAAGAATAATTATTTATAAATAGCCAAATCTAGACTGAGGGTTGTATTAAGTCATATAGAGCAGTGGTTCTCAACTAGTGGGTCACGATCCACCAGTTTTTAATGGGTCGTCGGCCTTTGCTTGGGAAAAAAATAATAATAAAAATAAAATTAAAAAAACATTTATTTTTTTATCCTGTGATTTTATTTTGAAGGAACTTTTTTTTTTTTTTTTTTGCAGGCTCATCCCTCCATGTTTTCAGCAGCAGGGTCAAACCATTCTGATATGGGGGAGACTTTGGGTTTTTAGGATAATTACATTAAACATTTTACTGAATATAAAATACAGCTTATGAACTTAGACTTATATTTGATTGAAAATGTTTTAAATAAATGTTTTTAGTAAAGGATTTTTTAATCAATGCCAATTCCTTAGGTTCAAACTGCAACATCTTTTCATTAAATACATTTCAGAAGTTGAGAATTATCCTCGATTTGGGTCGCGGCGGCTCGTCATTAAGGGTGATGGTGGGTCCCAGAGCCGGACCAGTTGAGAACCAGTGATATAGAGGCATCAGTATTAAACTTATTCGTATGAGACTGTTTCATAACCAGTGAAACATTCCTCACAGGAAGACATATCTTTACTTCATATATCGTAAACGTAATTAAAAAAAAGAAAGATACAGTAGTTATATGGCGCTCATTCTCCTGCTGTCTGGCGTGTGTCATTGGCGAGTTAAACTCTAGATGACTGGGATTAGATTTCGTCTTATTATCCTCCATAAACCAGAGTTCAGGTGTTGGTACCTTGATGTTGACAGAGATCTCGCTGCTATCTATCTCCTCTCTGTCGAGAGCCGTCACCAAAGACACGACTCCACTGCTGGAGTCCATGTTGAAGTTACTCCGATACTTGTCTGGAGACACTGAACAGATAAAGATGATGTTTAAATATGTTATGTTTCATGTCAGAGGTCTGAGCCAAAGTCTTTACTTCTTGTCATTTACCTGCACTGATGCTGTAGGTCAAAGTCATGTTGATCCCGATGTCTCCGTCCTGAGCTTTTATTGCCTCTGGCTCAATAGTCCGGAAAGACCCAATCTGAAATATACAACGTAGAAGGAGTTAAAATAACAGAAGATTGAATTCAGAAGTAACACTTCTACAATAAACTCCTCTGTCACAATGAAGAAAAAGAAAAATAAACTATGTTATGTGCGGAAATGTCAAATTTGCTCAATGTACCAAAAAAATCTAAAAAAGACACCACTGATTATTTTAGCATATAGATGGAGGAGCAGAGTTGAGGGATTATCAATAACAGCAACGCTATAGGGCCTGCGTATGTTTTAATAGTTTCTTTATTGGATTAAATCCAAAGTGACAGAAACGAGAACAAGCTTTGTATTTGAATTTCGTCCTCTCCGTTAGTCATAGCGTTAGCTGTAGGGTTAGTTGTAGCGTTAGCTGTAGCATTAGTTGTAGGGTTAGCTGTACTGTTAGCTATAGCGTTAGCTGTAGCATTAGGTGTAGCGTTAACTGTAGCGTTAGTTGTACCGTTCGTTGTAGGGCTAGCTGTAGCATTAGTTGTAGGGTTAGTTTTAGCGTTAGTTGTAGCGTTAGCTGTAGCGTTAGTTGTACCGTTCGTTGTAGGGCTAGCTGTAGCATTAGTTGTAGGGTTAGTTTTAGCGTTAGTTGTAGCGTTAGCTGTAGCGTTAGTTGTACCGTTCGTTGTAGGGTTAGCTGTAGCTGATGCCGAAGTCATAAAACTCACATTCTCTCTCCTGACCAACAGGGGGCGACTCCTCCAGGAGCAAAAAGAAGTCAGAAGTTGAAGTTGAAAATGACTCAGTAAACATTGTAAACATGAGTTTATGTCTTAATCTCTAGTTTCAAGTCTTCTTCCATACAGCATGCTGTTCATTTAGTAATTTATCATCATTTAGAATCAAACAGCGCATAAAGCCGGGGACTCTTTAGGGGCGGGCTACAAGGTGATTGACAGGTTACTGCTCCACTCTGCTTTCCAAATATGGTAACTTCTGTTTATCAGTTGCAAAAACACACAAAATGGCGACCGCCGTAATCCAAGATGGCGACGTCAAAAAAAATTGCCGAACTCGAGGTTTCAAAACGTCAGTCCACAAACCAACAAGTGACATCACAACGACTGGGACTACGACCACGTCTCCGTATGCAGCCTGCGGTTGAATTTAACGTATTCTGGACCGTACGCCCGATCGCACGGACCCGGTTGTGGAGGTGAAACGCTGCCCCTAGCTGTTTGGAGCAGGTGGGCAAGTCTGACTCATTTCCCCTTTTAAAGAAAAGTGCAGGTTTGCATCGTGAAAGAGAGAAATATTGCAGTATTTCACTGAAGAGACTTACCTGATTCTCTGGAATAAAAGCCCGGTACAAGTTGTGGCTGAAATAGGGATTCAGGTTATCGTAGTCGAGGACGTTGATCAGCACGGAGGCTGTGTCGTTTAACCCCGCGCCGTCCTGCAGCGAACACAGACCAGCAGACCAATCAGCCATTCATGCTG
This sequence comes from Clinocottus analis, assembly GCF_023055335.1. Taxonomy (NCBI): domain Eukaryota; kingdom Metazoa; phylum Chordata; class Actinopteri; order Perciformes; family Cottidae; genus Clinocottus; species Clinocottus analis. The sequence goes on from NW_027176054.1 coordinate 647,693, forward strand.
TCAGGGCTCTAAACAATACAGAATATAGGGAATATGTTCAATTACCTTGGCCGTCACGATGAAGTTATACTTTCGGACGATATTGTAGCTCAAAGGTCTCTTCAAAATAAAAGCCCCCAAGTCGGTCAACATGAAGTCCTCTGAAGTTGGAGCCTGATGACAGAAAATCACATTTCAACTCAGATATTATTGCTTATCATGACTCTCGATGCCTTCACTTATATAAATATATATATATAAATATATATATATATATTATTATTATTATTATTTGTGATTTTAGGCTATACAAAATAAACCAAATTGAATTGTATATTCTTATTACAAAGGAATATTACAAAGGAATATATATATATATATATATATATATATATATATATATATATATATATATATATATATATATATATATAAATAATATGCTACAGTAGCAGTAACAAAGGTACCAGAAAATACTGGAAATATTAAATAGTCACGATTTGGATTAGACAGGATTTTAAAAAAATCATTTATATGAGCGACTCCATCTCAGCTGTCATTGAAACAATACTCTCTTGGTCACTATTCTTATTATCTAACATTGATTGCTTTTTCCAAATGTGTTCATGTAATTGTATATTCTTATTACAAAGGAATATGCCACTCTGTTGTTGGGCAATGTGCCGTCTCCATCCACAGCATTCACTCTGAGAACCTCGCTGCCCACTGTTTGAATCTGAGAAAGAAACCCAGAAAAAAAGGCAAAATGACCCACAGATATAAATAAATACAGTTGTGCATGTTCAGTTGTTGCCATCAGTGCTTTAGTCTGAACACATGATGTGTTACACGTCATCCCGCCCAACTCAGAGAGGCTCTGTGGACACTTTTGGTTGAATTGTGGGTCAGCAGCACTGACCTCAGAGACATCAGCGCTGTAGCTCTCTTGTGTAAATATCGGGCTGTTGTCATTGAGGTCAAAGACCTTCAGCGTCCGACTGTTGCTGATCTGCAAAAAGTATTAAAAAAAAGCGAAATATGAAATATTTGGTTTTCTCATGGTAATGAAATCCGTGCCACTTTTTTTTACACCTACCTTATTTGCGTCGTCGCATATGATGGAGTAATACAAGTTGGTGTCAGTCTGAAAGACATGAACACACGTTACTGACACTGAGGATGCGCAGAGAGGCGTTCAGGTTCGTAGGAAACTTGAGCGATAGAGAGACTCACGCCGGCCAGCGCGTCCGCGTCCAGCGGCTTCTTGGTGCGGACCATCGCGGTGGATTCTCCCGGCGTGAAGCTCAGCTCCAGGAACTCCAGGTGTGCCGGGAAGATGTGGGGCACCAGCTTCACGCCGGCCGTGATGCCGCTCACCAGCTCCACGTCCCCTGCAGCGTCGCGGGAGCATCGTGAGAAGGACTACACTTAAACCCCCACGTGCCATTCGATGGACATAGCACTTCATTTTACAGTCAGGAGGGGAAACCAATGCAGGTCTTTCTCCTTCTGCATGATTTAGGATTCAAATTGTGCAATCTTCTATTTGAGATGAATGTAACTTACCTGTATATCCTTCATTCACAGAACCTACTTCTGCATTGCTCCCCGTAACACAGTTAATGGTTGAAGTACCTTAAAGGAACAGAACAAATACAAGTTAATAGAGAATAGAGAGATCACAGGCTCACATGACTGCACATAAAAGCATCACTTACTGGTTCCACTGGTATCAAATCATGCAGAATGTTTTGGTTTCATGAGCGCAGCTGTTGCTGAGATTTCTGCCTCCACAATACTACTAATGGAGGTACTTGTATAGTTCTACCTGTAGAGCTCGTGTAGTACCTAAAGGGTGAAGGATTTGGCGGCACCTATTGGTGAGGTCGCAGATTGCAACCAGATGAAACGTCTCCTGTGTGCCTGTAGGTTAACCACGGCGGCCGGCGCGAAAACGACCAAAATGGGAAAATTGTGCCTTTGGTTTGTCCCTTCTGGGCTACTGTACAATTATGAAAATATACTGTGTGTTTATATTAGTTTTTGAGTGTTCATCCCATTTCTGTTCTCAACATTAAAAACTCTCTTTATTACATTATATTCTCTGAAATGCACTGAACCATTTGATGAAGAATCGTTTAAAAAATAATAATAATACACACAAACATTGTATGTATGTGACATTGGACTTTGAACCATGACTTATTATTTCCCGCAGGTATACAGGTTGAGTCAGAGGGCACGGTAGATTTATGAAGAGTTATAAAACCTTACGCATTATTATCATAAAGTATCCTGGTATGAATCCTTACAAAACATTTGACACACTTCATTACGCGCGCTGATAATGAAGGTTTTCTTTTTTCTCATCGATCAGACCGTTTTAAATCAAATCTGTTCCTGAAATCTATGAAAATTCATTGATTGCGGCTCCACTCACCAATCGGACTTCCAGAGACGACGCACACACAGACATAGAGGGCGAGAAGGAGGCCGGTCGGGATCGGACCCCCGGTGTCCATAATCGTCTGGCTTGTGTTCCTTCCCCCCCTCAAAGAAATTCTGAACATCGACTGAACTAATCCACCTGGATCACGGCGTTAAGAAGCGTCTGCGGCTCACCTCGCCCCCTCCTTTTTTTCCCAGCCCTCCGGCTTTATGGCCGGTTGTAAATCGTTACCGCCGCCAATGAGCAGCCGGACGAGTGTGAGTTTCATTTCACCTGACGTTTAGAACCCAAAATTTGCCCGTTATGTGGACTATACGGCACTCATTGAAGGCCTAGCTCTAAAACCCACAGCCAGCCACTGGCATCAGTTATAGCATTTAAGAAAAACATGCAGCAGGCTAATTATCCATAAAACTTACCTGGACAATTAATTAATTAAATAATTAACAAGTAAAGTGCGTACACATTACGTCCTCATTGATTTTGAGACAATATTTGTCTTGCCTCGACATCTTAAAGTCAACTTAAAAGAGACTAAAGGTCCAGTTTAAGGCGACGTAGAGCTGAGTTCTGTTTGTTGACACTTTGAGGTACAACTCAAGAGACGAATAAACAACAAACAAATAAATTACTAAGGAATATAACCGTGTCTCACACCCCAAAATGTCCTTCTGAAGCAATAACGCAGTCGGTAGCCTCCAAAGGTCACAGCTCTGGGAGTAACAGGATGCTCAACTTCCTCAATGAGACGTCTCAGAGACGCAATGGAGGAGCTTCTCCTTTATAAAGAGGCTCCCTCTGACTGCATCCACTGAGACAATAGGGATAGTTCAATACTGATAAATACTTTTTATTATTAAAAAAACCAAAGGGATATTGTGTGTGTGTGTGTGAGAGTGTGTCCAAACTTTCACCGGTGTACTTTTTATATTATACCGCCACCTGCAGACGCTCTGTGGTTTTAACAATTTTAGAATTATTGTCATTTTATTGTTTATCATTATTTATGCTACAATATCTTCTTCTTATCTATTTTATAAATTAAAAAAATTAATATAGATATTTTTTTAATAATTAAAAGTGATATCTATTTTATAATGGAATTGTTTTTCACAAACACACTGCATGTATTATAATTATTTTGTCTTTGAGCAGCTCTGGTGCAGCGTACACACACACACACACACACACACACACACACACACACACACACACACACGTTTTAATACCCCATGGGGACCCATGACTGGCATCAGCCTGGTGGGGTCCACCCTTTCTGAAGTGTGTATAGTTGTGGTTTTAACTGCTAAAATCATGATATTTTTTTGTTAACACAAAAATAACACCAAGCACTCTCTCAAAAAAAAATTACATTTTTTTTTTTTAAATCTTCTTTTAGGAACGTTTTTCATATTTAAAACCACAACACAATGTGTCAGGACATCAAACTCTAAAGATAGAAGTGTGACAACATCAGGATGAGAAGGAAGGAGTAAGTCAATGTAACAACATAACAATGAAACAATGTGTCAATGTAACAATGTGTCAATGTAACAATGTAACAACATAACAATGTAACAATGTGTCAATGTAACAACATAACAATGTAACAATGTGTCAATGTAACAACATAACAATGTAACAATGTGTCAATGTAACAACATAACAATGAAACAATGTGTCAATGTAACAATGTGTCAATGTAACAACATAACAATGAAACAATGTACCAATTTTACAACATAACAACGTATCAATGTAACAATGTTAACAAGCATCCAGCACCAACTTTCCACCATTGTTCAGTACTGACTCATGTCCCTCGTGTCTCCTCTGTAGAGTGATATCAAGTCCTCTGATGTTCTGTTATTTCTCATTAAAGCTCAGCATCAACTCTGATGTGTCCGTGTGTCATTTCACAAGCTTGGATCTTCTGGGAGAAACAGTTACAGATAAACATTTCTTTATCATCAGTATGAATGTGGTGAACAAATGAATAAGTCAGTAAAACACGACACAGTTCAACAGACACACAAACCGTAAAACGTAAAGTACTAAGTTACCTCTGCTGAACACGATCAGTGCATTACATTTTCGCAGCTGATTAGTGCAAAGAACTAAATATATTAAGCCATGACATCTTTATTTTACAAAACATGTAAGTCTAAGTAATGACCACTGTAAAGTTTAAGCTGAAATAAAAATGGGTTTACACAGCAGCGCTCCCACCCTGAGCTGTGTGAGCTTCGTCATCATCAGATAAGGATGAGTTGAAGACTTCTTCCTGTTTTCATCTACAGCCTCTCCATCTGTTCATGAAAAAACAATCATATATGTGAGGCCTCAGCTTATGAATATGTCACAGTTACTTACTCTGTGTGTGTGTGTGTGTGTGTGTGTACCTAACAATGCACCTAACAATGTTAGTATTGATAGTGTTATATTGTTAATCTTCATTTATGCTACAATATGCACATCTAAAAATAGATCTTAAAAGCTATATCTAATTAAAAAGATTCTAAATTTTGAGCATGTTCAATGCCTCTGAAGCCTTCTTCTTCTCCTCTTCCTCCTCCTCCTCCTCCTCCTCCTTCTTCCTCTGCTTTATGTTTTATCGAGGAGCGTGAGACCAAAACGTACTTTGACCATAAGTTCTTCTTTTGATTCAGAAGCAGGTTTTCTTGGTTAGCTAGAAGCTAACAATGACACGACAGCAAAAACGTCGCACATCAACCAGAATGAACAGATTATTTCTAAATTGCAGTGTTGGTAAGTTACTGTGATGGATTTATTTCATATTATGAGAACTATAATGAACCTGGAAAAAAGGAATTTAAGGTGTATTGAAGCAAACATCAGCTGTCGGTTTATGTTTGGGCCGCTAGCCCCCGAGCTAACATCCGCTAGCTGTCCTTTAAATGCTCATCAGGCTGAAATCGAACCCTTAATGTGTCCGTTTATACCTGCTGACACTGAGTGTTCATTTATTGTGTCGATGACGGAAAATCATGGCTCATTTGCTTTTAAAGGAATATATTTTCTAATAATTTACTTTGACCATTTCGGCCTTTAAAACAGTCCTTCTGAGCGCTCGGGCTCCTCTTTGAGAAACAGTCTGCTGCGTCATCGTGACTTGCTGATTGAAGAAGATTATTCTTGTCAGAATGGAGAAGAGAAGGCGGCGAGCTTTCTGCCGCCCGCTGGGAGAGGAAGAGTTTACATGTGGGTTAAATACACAAAGATCCAAGCTTGTGAAATGACACACGGACACATCAGAGTTGATGCTGAGCTTTAATGAGAAATAACAGAACATCAGAGGACTTGATATCACTCTACAGAGGAGACACGAGGGACATGAGTCAGTACTGAACAATGGTGGAAAGTTGGTGCTGGATGCTTGTTAACATTGTTACATTGTTAAATTGATACATTGTTACATTGTTATGTTGTTACATTGACACATTGTTATGTTGTTTCATTGACACATTGTTTCATTGTGTGTGTGTGTGTGTGTGTGTGTGCTGCACCAGTTCCCTGCGGCTGTCGTCTCAAACCGCTGATGTTTGGTAAATTATCAAATAGATAGATAGATAGATAGATAGATAGATAGATAGATAGATAGATAGATAGATAGATGGATAGATAAAGTATACAGTATATTAAGTACTTATAATGCATTCACCTCGCGCAAAGAGGCTAATATATGAAAGAAGCAGCAAGTTACCAGTGTGGAGGGAGGAAGGGTGCATTTCAAGGACTCTCCCACTGAGTCATGGCCCTTTAAATCTATCAGGTTGCCAGAGGCCTTCCTCCATCAACATTAGTGGGAACCCCGTCACCTTCATTGCTCTTTTCCCCTTTATTGCCGTGCCACGCCTACGTCGGCCCATGCCCGCTCTGCTGCCACGCCGTATGAAAGAAGTGGATGGCTTGTTGTTGCTGCGACCAGCTTATTGAGCTTCTTTGTAACAGAAGGGGTTGACTTCCTTCTTCTCACTATTGTAGCATCTCCTGCAGGAATTATTGTCACAACGGAATATGTTGTTCATCCCGATGCTTTTCCCGCCAACACCCACGTATGTCCCCAGACGCACAAGCGCTTTTTTGCGCTCTTCCTCACTTGATTGATGACCTTCGGCTATGAACACGTTACTAAACACGACGGCGTAGTTCGTCCATTTCGTAATCTCATTTATACTTTTGAGAATGCTCATGGGATGATCTCCGCTTGTACATTTGTCAACGCACGGGGAAGCAAGAACGTAGAAGAGCATGAGATCATTTTTGTTTGGTAGATTTGTTAAGGTGCTGATGGCCGTCAGAGCGCGGTACTCAGCGTGATCAGTTCTAGTAAAACCCTCTGGTAAAACGTCCTTAAGCTGATCCCACGGTATAGGCCTGTACGCTGTTTTACTAGGAAAATCATCCCATTGTACAAGTTCATCAGGACACTGATTCAGAACGTCGGGCCATTTCAGAAGTGTGGCTGCAACCATCTTCGTGCTCTTGTACACGTCACATTTTAAAAGCGTACGCTTCACGTCCGGAGCCGAGTCGGTGATTCCACTGACGTCGTACTTCTCCTTGTTGTTGTCGTATGGGATGCTGACAGCCGCACTGAACATGGGGAAGCTTCATCAAAGAGAACAGACACACAAGACGTCAAGCAAAACGGTTTGTTGTTAAAGTTTAGGAACCAAATGTAAATGTAAATGTTCATCCAGAATCTTTTCTTCACATTGTGAATTAAAAAGTGTAAAATCCTGGATGGTGAACAGTTCATATTACATAATGTAGCATTTGTTCTGTCAGTCTGTGATGGATGTTGTTGTCTAGTCTTTTATTTTGAAAAGAACTTCATGAGTAATGTTAACTTACTGATCCCTGTGGTGGAGTTTGTAGCTTGGGATGTAGCTGCAGAATGAGCACAGACACACAACCTCATGTCAATGTTTGATGGTTTCATACACAACAGAAGTGAAAAGAAATAATTTTTTTACTTCAAACATCACATTTTCTAGTAGAAACACAGGATACATGTTTGAACCTGAAAATGAACACATGTCCCCCTTTGGAGGCGTTCACAGTTTCCACTGGTCTTAAACTGGTCTTAAACTGGTCTTAAGCTGGCTTTAAACTGGTCTTGAACACAACGGAGTATACTGTTGCCGTGTTGTGTAGAGGAAAGGAGGAAGAAGTCCATCAACCTGTCTGCTGTTTAATACCAGATGACTCACTTGATCCAGATCTCATCAACGAGGTCTTTGAGTTGCTTCAGACTTGGTCCTGGAAAGTCATCCTCACAGTTCCCAACACACAGCAACAAGCTCAGCGCCACAGCCGTCCAGCTCAGTCCAGCCATCTGAGGGTGCACAGACATCATCATGATAATAACCATACGCATTACAACCTCACAGCGCTTACAGTCTGCCGCCGCTTGCTTTTATTCAACCCAAGCTCCGCCTCCTCATGCCTCCTGCCACCTGATGAAGCTGCAGTCAGAGGGAGCCTCTTTATAAAGGAGAAGCTCCTCCATTGCGTCTCTGAGACGTCTCATTGAGGAAGTTGTTATTGCTTCAGAAGGACATTTTGGGGGGTGAGACGCGGGTTGCAAAATTCCAGGAATATTCAAAATTGGAAACTTTCCACGGAAATAAACTGGAAATTTGGGCTAATTCAACTTTACCTTGTCTTGAGCAGACAGGCATGCAAACATTGATAATACAACTTTTAAAAATGACATTTTGTGAGTAGAACTTTATTCTTTCATCGAACAACGAAAACATGAACGTTGAATAAAAAAAGGTGCATCCGTATGATCACCGGCCACAACACAAATGTCTTTCTTTAGTGTTTTTCCCTGAATCCTTTCAGGTCTGAATGCTTCTTCCTGGACCTACATGAGCTGGTTCACTTCATAGTTCATAATTGAATTCAAACTAAGTTCACAGCTCCAAAAAATGAACTCTTTCAGTTATTTTTTTCAATATGTTGCAGCTGTAATTGAAATCGGGCTGAAACGTTCAGACGCAACGCTGATGACAAAGACATTAAAAAACAACAGAGTGTTTTATGTTTTCGTTTATGTTTCTGACATAAAATGCTCCCAAGCAGCTGAGACAGAGTTATATTCCTCAGTAGTTTATTTGTTTGTTGTTTATTCGTCTCTTGATTTGTACCTCAAAGCGTCAACAAACAGAAATCAGCTCTACGTCGCCAAAATCCAAACCTGCACCTTTTTTCTTTGGGCCGAAGGGATCAGCCTCATGTGTCTGATTCCAACGTCAATACATGAGAGTTTAAGATGAAAGAGATTAACGGTGGAGACGAGAAGTTGTTTTGTTTTTAAAGATCCCAGAATTATTACCAGTTTATTTGATGTAAATGTAGTAAATGTGCAGAACAAGCGGAGCAGACACACAGTGAGTAACTGGAACGTATTCGTAAGCTTGGGCCTCACGTATATGTTGGTCTTTTCTTTTTTTTGAAGTGTTTCATGAACAGATGGAGAGGCTGTAGATAAAAACAGGAAGATTTCGCTTTTGTGGTGAGTCTGCGAGTCATGCAGCGAGCAGAAGTCTTCAACTTATCGTCCTTATCTGATGATGACGAAGCTCACACAGCTGAAGGCAGGTTCCTCTTTCACAGACCAGTCCCATCTGGTTCAAAGTCATTTACATCTCACCTCTTTTGCGTCTTTGAGGTCATGGGACAGGTAACAAAGCGTCATCCTGGACACAGGATCCTCTCTGGAGGACCTGGAGCGTGCATCGGCCTGTTTGCTGACGAGGTTTTCTGCTTTTTGTGCCAAACGTTTAGTTTCAATGCAGAACAAAACGTTCCGGTTCATCAAAAGTAACCTGATGGAAGTCGACGGAGCGAAGACGTCGTCGCTAAATGTCTCTGGATGCGACTGAAGGAGAGGGCGGGAGCTTTTTTTAGGGGGGAAAATGTCTCTCACATCTCCCCCGAGCCCAAAGGGATAATACCCATAATGCCTGTTTAGTCGGATTCCAGTCGAAAACACAAAGATGTTCAGTTTACGATGACATAACATAGAGAAATGCAGCAAGTGAACCACATGTCTTTACTATGGAACTAGAACATGGAGAAAACATTTATACTGAACAAATGTAACCAACCAGCTGACAATCTGACCTCTGACCTTTATGTTTTACTGTCGTCCTGTGAAAGTGTCTGAGAGCAGTCGCTGTAATTTGACTCTAAAATAAAACAACAATAACTCTTAACTCACAGAAACATCAGGAGAAGACGTTGTAAGTTCTGGATGAAGAGTTTTTTGATGGCGTTTGTGCCAGAAGTGTGTAATAAACAGCCGGGTTTGTGACTTCAGTACACCTGTCTTTCTTTTAACGTTTA
>NW_027176054.1:660000-855000 GCF_023055335.1 Clinocottus analis
TATGTATATACATATATATGTATATATACATATGTGTGTGTATATACATATATATATATATATATATATATATATATATATATATATATATATATGTATATACATATATATGTATATATACATATATATATATACATGTATATACATATATATATATATACATATACATATACCTATATATATAATGAATGTACGTACATACGTACGTACGTACGTACGTAGGTATGTATTCAAGGTGCATTGTTCAGGGCGTAAGGAAACAGACCACCAGACCTTCACGGACGCGTTTCTCCGCAGGTTCGCGCCGGGCGGCGCCTTCAGCCTGGCCGTGAGCGTCCCGCAGCAGCAGGACGCGGCGTCTCTCCCGCAGCTCCTCCAGGGGGACCCGGCGGACCGAGTGAGAGAAACGCTCTCGCAGGGTCACGTGTACCAGGGCGCGCGCGTGGTGGCGGCGGCGCAGCCGGAGGCCGTGGCGCGAGTGCTGCGGGGCACGCAGACCCTCGCGCCCGGCGGCCCGGGCGACGTCCTCGTCATCTACTCCGAAGAGTCGCCGTGTTGTGCCGCGAGCGACGGAGCAGACGTCGCCGCCGACGTCGCCGCCGTCGCGCAGAAGTGGAGCGGTTACGCGTTCGCGTTTTCCAAAGTCGCCGCTGTTCCCGACGCCGACGCGTCCCAACTGGCCGAGTCCTTCCAGCAGCTCGCGGTCTCCAAACTCGGGCTCGACAACATGTTCCGCTGCTATGAACCCGCAGGTGAAGCTTTCAGGTGCACCGGCTGCGCGTCGGGGGGAGGGGTCACGCCCTCGTGCGTGGCGAGCGACGCCCCGGCGAACACGGAGCAGGGCGGAGGCGGCGGAGCACAAACGATAGCACCGGGTGGAGGTGAAGAGACGGGTGGAGGTGAAGAGACGAGTGGAGGTGAAGTGACGGGTGGAGGTGAAGAGACGGGTGGAGGTGAAGAGACGGGTGGAGGTGAAGAGACGGGTGGAGGTGAAGTAACAAGTGGAGGTGAAGTGACGGGTGGAGGTGAAGTGACGGGTGGAGGTGAAGTAACAAGTGGAGGTGAAGTGACGGGTGGAGGTGAAGTAACAAGTGGAGGTGAAGTGACGGGTGGAGGTGAAGTAACAAGTGGAGGTGAAGTGACGGGTGGAGGTGAAGTAACAAGTGGAGGTGAAGTGACGGGTGGAGGTGAAGTGACGGGTGGAGGTGTAGGCTCGGCTATTGCCACAGGCATAAGTGAACTAACAGGCGGTGGCAAAGAAACGGGGGAAGGCAAGGTAAGGAAGCAAAGCAAGTCTAAAGGAGGAAGACGTAGAAAAGGTGGCAAGGTAAGGAAGCAAAGCAAGTCTAAAGGAGGAAGACGTAGAAAAGGTGGCAAGGTAAGGAAGCAAAGCAAGTCTAAAGGAGGAAGACGTAGAAAAGGTGGCAAGGTAAGGAAGCAAAGCAAGGGAGGAAGACGTGGAAAAGGTGGCAAGGTAAGGAAGCAAAGCAAGGGAGGAAGACGTGGAAAAGGTGGCAAAGTAAGGAAGCAAAGCAAGGGAGGAAGACGTGGAAAAGGTGGCAAGGGAAGGAAGCAAAGCAAGTCTGGAGGAGGAAGACGTGGCAGAGGTTGAAGAGGACAGCAGCCCAGTGAAGCTCACTGGCGGTGAACATTCAGTTCAAACAGTCGGTGAACAGCTTGTTTTCATTTAGTTTGTCGCTCTGTGTCTGTAACGCGTTGCCAAACCCTGTGTTCTCTCTGATTAAAGCTTTGCTCAGCATCAATTCTGTGTGTGTGTTTGTGTTTGTGTGTGTGTGTGTGTGTGTGTGTGTGTGTGTTGGTCATTTGTGAACTCCTGCAGTGCAGTGCTACCATGTGGTGGCCATGAATATAAACGTGTGGAGCAGAGCCCTGTTGGGCATTTTAATCTGGCCTGTCGAGTATTAAAAATATTCAAATTTAAATAAAAAAAATAGAATTTTTTTCTTAATTATCGTTGATAGTAGGTCTGGCGCTATGGCGGGCCTGGCCAACATACTGGCAGCACTTTTTTTTTCCCACAGTTATAACCTAACGCCCACTGAGCGGAGCTACTCAGCTGTCAAAGACAGGAACTTCAGTCATGGTTTCACATTTATAAAATTATACCACAGAACTGCATGCTGGGAAGTCCTGTCAGCGTACATCAAGAGTTCATGTCTACATTCAGATTTTCTAAATTTTTATTCCACACTTAAACACCATTTCCACATTTGAAAAAGAACTTACAACTTCTTCTCATGATGTTTTTGTGAGTTAAGAGTCACATGACAGCGAGTGCTCCTGTCAAGTTCTTCCCAGAAGCCTTCAGTCCCATGAAGTCCGTTCAGACACTTTCACAGGACGACAGTCAAACATAAAGGTCAGAGGTCAGATTGTCAGATCCTTGGTTTACATAGTTCCAGCTGTAAAGTATGGAAGCCCATTCCCGCACAAAAAAAAAAAAATAGGACCAAAAAAAAGAACGAAAATTATGCAGAAAAAAAAATTAGGACCAAAAAAAAAAAAAATTAGGGACAAAAAAAAATTAAAAAAAAATAGGACAAAAAAAATTGCCTTTTTTTTTTTCCTTGACGAAAATAAAAAAAAAATCATCAAAGCATTACAATATTTCATCACTTTGGTTTTACAATACTTTCATTTAAATGTAAATATGTATTGTTCACACAACAAAACAAGTACAAGTCACAAAATAGTCCAATCTCTTTTCAATTCACGTATTCTTTTAATTTAACATTGCAAACACTGTTTTATATTCAAGTGCTCTTGACAATGTCAACCACCTGTAAGCCTATTGATGGGTTACTTTAAAGTAAATAATTCATTTATTATATGTGTGGACTTTGCATTTTACTCAGTTCTTAAAAATGGTCAATGGAACAACAATGACAACAACAACAATGTACTTTGTGTGTTCATATATTAGCTCCAATTATATTTAGGCTGTAACTGTAAGTTTGACAATTGTAGTCATTAGTCAAGTTCTCATTTCTCTCCTGGGAAGAAAAAGGTTTTTTTTTCTTTTTTCGTTGCCTTTTTTCAAGCCAACAAAAAAAAAAAAGACAACGAAAAAAAAACTAATTTTTTTTTTTTGGTCCTAATTTTTTTTTTCTAATTATTTATTTATTTATTTTTGGTCCTAATTTTTTATTTATTTATTTATTTTTGGTCCTATTTCTTTTTTGTGTGTCAGGAATGGTCTTCCATAGTAAAGACATGTGGTTCACTTGCTGCATTTCTCTATGTTATGTCATCGTAAACTGAACATCTTTGTGTTTTTGACTGGAATCTGACTAAACAGGCATAATGGGTATTATCCCTTTGGGCTCGGGGGAGATGTGAGAGACATTTTCCTCCTAAAAAAAGCTCCCGCCCTCTCCTTCAGTCGCATCCAGAGACATTTAGCGACGACGTCTTCGCTCCATCGACTTCCATCAGGTTACTTTTGATGAACCGGAACGTTTTGTTCTGCATTGAAACTAAACGTTTGGCACAAAAAGCAGAAAACCTCGTCAGCAAACAGGCCGATGCACGCTCCAGGTCCTCCAGAGAGGATCCTGTGTCCAGGATGACGCTTTGTTACCTGTCCCATGACCTCAAAGAAGTAAAAGACAAACTTACACCGGTGTACTTTTTATATTATACCGCCACCTGCAGACGCTCGGTGGTTTTAACAATGTTAGAATTAAAAGTGTTATATTGTTTATCTTTATTTATGCTTCAATATGCACATGTAAAAATACCTTGTGAAAACTATATACAGCTGCTAACATAGATCACGTGTTCAAAGAGCGGCTGATTCAACTCTATGATCCTTTTGGAGGATGAGGTTTGTGTGTCTGTTGAACTGTGTCGTGTTTTACTGACTTAGTCATTTGTTCACCACATTCATACTGATGATAAAGAAATGTTTATCTGTAACTGTTTCTCCCAGAAGATCCAAGCTTGTGAAATGACACACGGACACATCAGAGTTGATGCTGAGCTTTAATGAGAAATAACAGAACATCAGAGGACTTGATATCACTCTACAGAGGAGACACGAGGGACATGAGTCAGTACTGAACAATGGTGGAAAGTTGGTGCTGGATGCTTGTTAACATTGTTACATTGATACGTTGTTATGTTGTAAAATTGGTACATTGACACATTGTTATGTTGTTACATTGTTAGGTTGTTACATCATTACATTGTTACATTGATACATTGTAAAATTGGTACATTGTTATGTTGTTACTCCTTCCTTCTCATCCTGATGTTGTCACACTTCTATCTTTAGAGTTTGATGTCCTGACACATTGTGTTGTGGTTTTAAATATGAAAAACGTTCCTAAAAGAAGATGTGTGTGTGTGTGTGTGTGTGTGTGTGTGTGTGTGTGTGTGTGTGTGTGCGTGCGTGTGTATGTCTCAAACCGCTGATGTTTGGCAAATTATTTCAAAATATCAGAAGCAGCATCTAATTATAATTCTTTCACCTCACAAATCGTTACATATTTCTATAAATGAAGTGGATGGATCGTTGTTGCGGGGAGCTCTGTAACAGACGGGGACGACATCTTTCGTCTCACTATTGTAGCATCTCCTGCAGGAATTCGCGTCACAGCGGAATATGTTGTTCATCCCGATGCTTTTCCCGTGGACGCCCACGTATGTCCCGAGCCGCAGAAGCGCTTCTTTGCGGTGTTTCTCATCTGATTGATGACCTTCGGCTGTGAACACTTCAGTAAACACGACGGCGTAGTTCTTCCATTGCGTAATCTGATTTATACTTTCGAGAATGTTCATGGGATGATCTCCGCTTGCACATTTGTCAACGCACGGGGAAGCAAAAACGTAGAAGAGCATGAAATCATTTTTGTTTAGATTTGTTAAGGCGCTGAAGGCCGTCAGAGCGCGGTACTCAGCGTGATCAGGTTTAAATTCTTGAAATGCATGAGGGCAGGCTTCCTCAAACGTTTTCCACGTCACAGAAGTTTCATGACAATCCAGAAGCTTAGTCTGTGGTACTAGTTCATCAGGACACTGATTCACGACATTGGGAAATTTCAGAACTGTGGCTGCAACCATCCTCGTGCCCCTGTACACGTCACATCTTAAAATCGTACGCTCCACCGTGTGAAGAGGGTCGGTGATTTTGATTCCACTGACGTCGTACTTCTCCTTGTTGTTGTCGTATGGGATGCTGACCGCCAGACTGAACATGGGGAAGCTTCATCAAAGAGAACAGACACACAAGACGTCAAGCAAAACGGTTTGTTGTTAAAGTAATGGGACCAAATTAAACTGTAGACTTCAGTCATGTGTCACTCCAGACGTCTGTTATTTTCTCTTTTGGGGATTAAATATAAAAAGTCAAAATGTAAATGTTCATCCAGAATCTTTTCTTCACATTGTGAATTAAAAAGTGTAAAATCCTGGATGGTGAACAGTACATATTACATAATGTAGCATTTGTTCTGTCAGTCTGTGATGGATGTTGTTGTCTAGTCTTTTATTTTGAAAAGAACTTCATGAGTAATGTTAACTTACTGATCCCTGTGGTGGAGTTTGTAGCTTGGGATGTAGCTGCAGAATGAACACAGACACACAACCTCATGTCAATGTTTGATGGTTTCATACAGAACAGAAGTTCAGAAATGAGAAAAATTATGTTTTTTAAACTTCAATGCATGTAAAGATATTCTAGCAGAAACACAGAAGTAAAAAAAATGAAATGAAAAGTGTGTTTTTTTTATTGAAATTCGACTTTGTAAAGTGTATTTATTAACACAACAGTGATTCTGATTCTGATTCTGAAAAGTTTCGGCCACGCAAAAAAGTGCCAGCGAGGTTTTTGAGGTTACAAAGGTTTATGTAATTACGTAAACTTTACAGTAAATTTAATCTTATCTTTCCGGATCGAACTCTTCCCGCAATGCTTAGCTGTATTTTCCCAAAACCAATCTGTCTCGCCGCCAACTCGTCCAGAAAGCAGCAGCTCGGCTGCCAACCCGGTGACCTCAGGACTGCTCGACTTTGGAACGACCTTCCGGAGGAGATAAGGCTGGCAGAACCAATAACCTCTTTTGAATCATATCTTAAAACCCATGGTTTTGTGTGTTTATTTGTTTTCTACTGTTCTTTTTGGCTATTTGTTTCGTTTAGTTGTGTTCAATGCCTTCATGGTATGGTGTTTTTTGTTTCCCGCCATTTAAGTTGTGTCTTTGCTTTGCTTATCTGTGGAAGCACTTTGTAAACTTTGTTTTTTAAAAGTGCTCAAAGTTATTTTTTAAAGGGTCTTTGTTCTGCCCCCAGGGGCCTTTTTGGTTGTGTTGTTAACATGCTTTTATTTTGACATGCTCTTTGAACAGGAAGTCAGCACCATGTGGTAGTTTTAAGGAGATGGTCTCTGAAAATCATCCACTGCCATCCATCATGTGTTTATGAGTTTCAAAATCGTATTCTGTGAGTATTTGTTTTAGCACAGACTTGCTCATTGTGCTATTCTGTTTGTTTTTAGTTTTACTCTTATTTGACCTGTGTACGTCGATGCTGCACAATAAAGCATCTGGAGCTTGGAGGCTACATCCTGACTCCCGTATTCATTTAATTGGAGTTTGACTTACTGCTGAATTGTGTACCAAGTTACACACACACAAGCACAGCAGTCGTCTTAAATTGACACTAAAATGGTTTTAAATTGGCTTTCAACTGGTCTTAAACGGGTCTTAAACACAACGGAGAGGACTGTCGGCCGTGTTCTGTTTAAAAGAAAGGAGGAAGAAGTCCATCAACCTGTCTGCTGTTTAATACCAGATGACTCACTAGATCCAGATGTCATCAACGAGGTCCTTGAGTTGCTTCAGACTTGGTCCTGGAAAGTTAGCCTCAAAGTTCCTTGGTCCTGGAACGTCATCCTCACAGTTCCCAACACACAGCAACAAGCTCAGCATCACAGCCGTCCAGCTCAGTCCAGCCATCTGAGGGTGCACAGACATCATCATGATAATAACTATACGCATTACAACCTCACATCGCTTACAGTCTGCAGCGGCTTGCTTTTATTTAACCCAAGCTTCGCCTCCTCATGCCTCCTGCCACCTGATATTTAGATTGGGGGGGGACCAAAAGGTAAAAGAAACTTCAATCCATCTCCCACTAATTTAAGGTACTTTATTTGCGTTTTAATATTTTCTGCTACTTTACACTTCTAAACCTCTCTGAGGGAAATATTGTACTTCTGTAAAGCAGCTTGACTCGTCACAATCATGGGGGATGCCATTATCAGGTCATTGTTCAGCAGAGGTGACAAAGTCTCATTTAAAAGGCTTTATTACCTTTTGTTGAATTGATCAGCTTGTAAAATGTTAAGAGTCTGTAAAGACAAAATATGTAAGGCCACCAGTATTTATGAAACAATAAATTGAGTCAAAAACATGGGTTCAGTGTTACTGCACTAAAGCTCGTCTTACCTGCTTTGGTGGAGAGCGATGTGGTGTCATCTGGTTCCTCCTCAGTGAAGCTGCAGTCAGAGGGAGCCTCTTTATCAAGGAGAAGCTCCTCTATTGCGTCTCTGAAACGTCTCATTGAGGAAGTTGAGCATCCTGTTACTCCCACAGCTGTGACCTTTGGAGGCCACCGACTGCGTTATTGCTTCAGAAGGACATTTTGGGGTGTGAGACACGGTTATATTCCTCAGTAGTTTATTTGTTTGTTGTTTATTCATCTCTTGAGATTGACTGGAGCCGCAAGAGCGCAATGTTACGATTTGAGCTGCGCCTGAGTTGGAGATGCATGCAGGTGGTGTGTAGCAAGTGGGGCTAGCTAACGGTGTTACACTCACAACATGTCTTTCTCTCACTGTTTCAGAGAAAGCATGTACACCACCTTAACAAATATGGAGAGCTGACATCAACAAAGAGAAAAAGGTCTTCTGAGACTCCCTCCACCAGACTCCCTTTTTGGAGAACTATGATAATACGTTTAAAAGTATACTTATGTACAATATATTATGTTGAACATTGCTGCTCCTGGATGGATCACAGCCAACACAATTATTTTATCAACACAACTCCTGGTTCTTGGTCATGTGACCACAGCACTTAAAAAAATAAACTTCAAAACTCTCAAAATTCTGACCCTTTGCTTTTTTTATTAACAGCATTTACTTGTACTTTAACTTTTAATGCTTAAGTACATTTAATATCAGAAAATTATTTTCGATACTTGAGTACAGTAAATATCAGATACTTTCAGACATTTACTCAAGTAGTCATTTTCCAGTAAAATATTTTTACTTTTACTGAAGTATGGCTTTTGGGTACTTTATACACACACACACACACACACACACACACACACACACACACACACACACAGTAAGTAACTGTCACATTTATAAGCTTAAGCCTATTGTATATCTTTGTCTTTGTCTTTGTCTTTATGAACAGACGGAGAGGCTGTAGATGAAAACAGGAAGGTTTTTACATTTCTGGCGAAACAACGAGTCATCCAGTTTAGGGTGGGAGTGCTGCAGTGTTGGTTCCTCCTGCAGGAAGTTCCTCTTTCACACACAAGTGACATCTGGGTGTAGCCCTTAAAGCCCTCACTCTAACCCCTATTTCAGCCAGATCAGCCAAAGAATGAGGGAAAGAAAGCCAGGGGATTGAGTAACGTTTTTTTAAACAATATTTATTAACACGGGGGGTTGGTTAACAAAATAACAAAGGTGGGACGGATTGGGAAAGTTCATGGTCGTGCCAAACAAATAGAAATCAAGGAAACAAAACTAGGCCTGGCTGGCTACCCCTAGTACCAAAACAAACAAAATGGCTTCTTGAGCTTCTCTAAAAATGATTGATCAAAACAGACAGAGGGAGCACCGACCAATTACCTAATGTTGTAGACACAAAGTTCCTACGTGGGTGCACTAATGTACAGGGTACTCCTAACTTACTAATGTTGTAGACACGAAGTTCCTACGTGGGTGCACAAATGTACAGGGTACTCCTAACTTACTAATGTTGTAGACACGAAGTTCCTACGTGGGTGCACTAATGTACAGGGTACTCCTAACTTACTAATGTTGTAGACACGAAGTTCCTACGTGGGTGCACTAATGTACAGGGTACTCCTAACTTACCAATGTTGTAGACACGAAGTTCCTACGTGGGTGCACTAATGTACAGGGTACTCCTAACTTACCAATGTTGTAGACACGAAGTTCCTACGTGGGTGCACTAATGTACAGGGTACTCCTAACTTACTAATGTTGTAGACACGAAGTTCCTACGTGGGTGCACTAATGTACAGGGTACTCCTAACTTACCAATGTTGTAGACACGAAGTTCCTACGTGGGTGCACTAATGTACAGGGTACTCCTAACTTACTAATGTTGTAGACACGAAGTTCCTACGTGGGTGCACAAATGTACACGGTACTCCTAACTTACTAATGTTGTAGACACGAAGTTCCTACGTGGGTGCACTAATGTACAGGGTACTCCTAACTTACTAATGTTGTAAACACGAAGTTCCTACGTGGGTGCACTAATGTACAGGGTACTCCTAACTTACCAATGTTGTAAACACGAAGTTCCTACGTGGGTGCACTAATGTACAGGGTACTCCTAACTTACCAATGTTGTAGACACGAAGTTCCTACGTGGGTGCACTAATGTACAGGGTACTCCTAACTTACCAATGTTGTAGACACGAAGTTCCTACGTGGGGGCACAAATGTACAGGGTACTCCTAACTTACTAATGTTGTAGACACGAAGTTCCTACGTGGGTGCACTAATGTACAGGGTACTCCTAACTTACCAATGTTGTAGACACGAAGTTCCTACGTGGGTGCACTAATGTACATGGTACTCCTAACTTACTAATGTTGTAGACACGAAGTTCCTACGTGGGGGCACAAATGTACAGGGTACTCCTAACTTACCAATGTTGTAGACACGAAGTTCCTACGTGGGTGCACTAATGTACAGGGTACTCCTAACTTACCAATGTTGTAGACACGAAGTTCCTACGTGGGTGCACTAATGTACAGGGTACTCCTAACTTACCAATGTTGTAGACACGAAGTTCCTACGTGGGTGCACTAATGTACAGGGTACTCCTAACTTACCAATGTTGTAGACACGAAGTTCCTACGTGGGGGCACAAATGTACAGGGTACTCCTAACTTACCAATGTTGTAGACACGAAGTTCCTACGTGGGTGCACTAATGTACAGGGTACTCCTAACTTACCAATGTTGTAGACACGAAGTTCCTACGTGGGTGCACTAATGTACAGGGTACTCCTAACTTACCAATGTTGTAGACACGAAGTTCCTACGTGGGTGCACTAATGTACAGGGTACTCCTAACTTACTAATGTTGTAGACACGAAGTTCCTACGTGGGTGCACTAATGTACAGGGTACTCCTAACTTACCAATGTTGTAGACACGAAGTTCCTACGTGGGTGCACTAATGTACAGGGTACTCCTAACTTACTAATGTTGTAGACACGAAGTTCCTACGTGGGGGCACTAATGTACAGGGTACTCCTAACTTACTAATGTTGTAGACACGAAGTTCCTACGTGGGGGCACTAATGTACAGGGTACTCCTAACTTACCAATGTTGTAGACACGAAGTTCCTACGTGGGGGCACTAATGTACAGGGTACTCCTAACTTACCAATGTTGTAGACACGAAGTTCCTACGTGGGGGCACTAATGTACAGGGTACTCCTAACTTACCAATGTTGTAGACACGAAGTTCCTACGTGGGGGCACTAATGTACAGGGTACTCCTAACTTACCAATGTTGTAGACACGAAGTTCCTACGTGGGGGCACTAATGTACAGGGTACAGGGTCAATGCACTTACTCAAATGGTTGTGAAAATGCAAATTTTTCGTCGGGCGGCGCAAATGATGCGAAAAAGCGCTGTGAATATTCATTTTTTTCGCTCTTTCACTTTTTTGCCTTTTTTTTCCGAGTTGAAATATTTCAACTCTGGCGAAAAAGTCACCCGACGCTGAGTCGCGAAAGCCAATCAGCGTGGAGAAGCTCCGCCCAACGTCACCGCCATTCTGCCGTAGCAAAATTCGACATGGCTGCCGGTCCGCCTGAATGGGAAGCAGCTTCATTCAGACACTTGTCCTGGAGTCGGAGCTATGTGCGACTACGGATAATATTATGAACCCAGACACGGGGGCGTTTAATGTTCCGACATTTGTGGTATTTCCACAACAAGTATAACGCAGAAATAGTTGTTAAGCCAAACATTTCGAACCCTAACCTAACAATAATATAAAGCTAGCGATCGATGCTAACATGCCAAGCATGCTGTCTAGGCTAGTGCATAGCTAGTGTTTAGCAAGGTTGAGTAGCTAGCTATAGGAAGATGAGATAATCCTTTATTCGTCCCGCAAATTGCAGGATTGCAGCAGCAAGGGATAGTAGTAAAATAAAAAAGAACAAGTAATAAATATAAGTAAACAGTGAAACAAATAATCCACAATAACAGTATTAAAAGTGTATTAAACTGCACCAGTCAAAGTGGTTAAAGTGACCAAAAATAAAGTGATTGAAGTGTTTGTTGTGTAGTCTGACAGCAGCAGGAAGGAAGGATTGGGAGCTTGTATGTTGATGATAACCTTATCAAGAGACGTCTGTCCATCTAGTCTTGCACTGTTTTCCAATGTATACTGTATCTTCTCAATGTGAATGTCATAATGCCATATCAATTACTGGCAGATCACAGTTAGCCAGTTTATGACAGGAGTTGTCACATTTGTTAAAAAAAAACATTAAATATCCAATTTATTTGATTTAAAAGGCGTATTATGAAAGTATTCTTAGTTTTATTATGTTATACAATCTACAGGTGGCCAGGTGGACGACATGTCTCAGCAAGATGTTCAAGAAGGACCATCAACAAGGTCCACCTGAGCTTTGTGCACATTATATTATAATATATATATATATATATATATATATATATATATATATATATATATATATAAATAAATTACATACCCAAACCGGAACACTATTACATATATAGACAAAATAAACACGTATTCAAAAGTGTATTTATACCAAATTGTGAGAGTACATTTATTTGAGGGTTATATTTTGTACCAAAATACCTTTTGATGTATTTTTGCACCATCTCTGGTTGGGTCACTCAACAGGATGTGTGAAAGACTGTTGACAGAGATAAACTACTTCCACTTTTAGAAAATGTTACCAGTTGTTTTTTTCTTCTTTTTCCCCCTTTAGCCTCGTCATCAAGAGTTGAAAATTAAAGATGGAGACTTTAGCATAGGGTCAGCGGGGGTCAAGGTCCACCAGAGGTCAGATGTGCAGAAGGGTAAGAGGCAGTGGAGGTAACATAGAAACCATTAGACATAAAACAAGTGTACACTTCTTCTTTCGAACAGGAGAAGTCTGTCAACAAAGAGGCAGTAAACATTATATAATACGCCACAAAGGAAAAACTCAATAAAGAATCACATGAAAGGTATAAAGAGGTAAAAAAAAAAAAAAGAACAACTCTAAAACCTAAAAGTGCAGCAGCAGAGGCCTGATAGTTAAACGTAGCCTCAGAACTTAACACACTATTCCTAAACACGCTTCAGGTGAAATGAAACTCAGACTTGTCCGGCTGCTCATTGGCGGCGGTAACGATTTACAACCGGCCATAAAGCTGGAGGGCTGGGAAAAAAAAGGAGGGGGCGAGGTGAGCCGCAGACGCTTCTTAACGCCGTGATCCAGGTGGATTAGTTCAGTCGATGTTCAGAATTTCTTTTAGGGGGAGAAGGAACACAAGCCAGACGATTATGGACACCGGGGGTCCGATCCCGACCGGCCTCCTTCTCGCCCTCTATGTCTGTGTGTGTGTCGTCTCTGGAAGTCCGATTGGTGAGTGGAGCCGCAATCAATGAATTTTCATAGATTTCAGGAACGGATTTGATTTAAAACGGTCTGATCGATGAGGGCGAGTCTTGCGTCGCCTATTTATGTCAAACTGCTGAAAGCGTCGGGCGATTTGCGTGTGTTTTGTGAGATCTCAGTGACCTTCGACCACTCAGATCAGATCAGTCCAATTCGGTGAGAAAAAAGAAAACCTTAATTATCAGCGCGCGTAATGAAGTGTGTCAAATGTTTTGTAAGGATTCATACCAGGATACTTTATGATAATAATGCGTAAGGTTTTATAACTCTTCATAAATCTGCCGTGCCCTCTGACTCAACCTGTATACCTGCGGGAAATAATAAGTCATGGTTCAAAGTCCAATGTCACATACATACAATGTTTGTGTGTAACAAACAGGAAAATGATTCTTCAAACAATAGAATGTAATAAAAAGTTGTTTTTAATGTTGAGAGCAGAATGAGATAAACACACAAAAACTAAAATAAACACACAGTATATTTTAATGTACTTGTTTGTCATTGAATCTTTTTAACAAAGCTATTTCAGTATTAGTGTTTTTTGAAATATTTGCTTTTAATGGCGTAAAGTACCTTAAAAGGTACAGTGCGCAGCTTTTAACTATTGGACGAAATAAAATATAATATTCACGAGTGTATTTTCTTTAGTGGAAAAAAAGTGTGAAGATTTTTTTTTTAATACATTTTACCTTAGAATGAGCCCAGAGTGTACATTCACGGAGGCGGCCGCCATGTTTCTACAGTAGCCCAGAAGGGACAAACCACAATTTTCCCATTTTGGTCGTTTTCGCGCCGGCCGCCGTGGTTAACCTACAGGCACACAGGAGACGTTTCATCTGGTTGCAATCTGCGACCTCACCAATAGGTGCCGCCAAATCCTTCACCCTTTAGGTACTACACGAGCTCTACAGGTAGAACTATACAAGTACCTCCATTAGTAGTATTGTGGAGGCAGAAATCTCAGCAACAGCTGCGCTCATGAAACCAAAACATTCTGCATGATTTGATACCAGTGGAACCAGTAAGTGATGCTTTTATGTGCAGTCATGTGAGCCTGTGATCTCTCTATTCTCTATTAACTTGTATTTGTTCTGTTCCTTTAAGGTACTTCAACCATTAACTGTGTTACTGGGAGCAATGCAGAAGTAGGTTCTGTGAATGAAGGATATACAGGTAAGTAACATTCATCTCAAATAGAAGATTGCACAATTTGAATCCTAAATCATGCAGAAGGAGAAAGACCTGCATTGGTTTCCCCTCCTGACTGTAAAATGAAGTGCTATGTCCATCGAATGGCACGTGGGGGTTTAAGTGTAGTCCTTCTCACGATGCTCCCGCGACGCTGCAGGGGACGTGGAGCTGGTGAGCGGCATCACGGCCGGCGTGAAGCTGGTGCCCCACATCTTCCCGGCACACCTGGAGTTCCTGGAGCTGAGCTTCACGCCGGGAGAATCCACCGCGATGGTCCGCACCAAGAAGCCGCTGGACGCGGACGCGTTGGCCGGCGTGAGTCTCTCTATCGCTCAAGTTTCCTACGAACCTGAACGCCTCTCTGCGCATCCTCAGTGTCAGTAACGTGTGTTCATGTCTTTCAGACTGACACCACCTTGTATTACTCCATCATATGCGACGACGCAAATAAGGTAGGTGTAAAAAAAAGTGGCACGGATTTCATTACCATGAGAAAACCAAATATTTCATATTTTGCTTTTTTTTAATACTTTTTGCAGATCAGCAACAGTCGGACGCTGAAGGTCTTTGACCTCAATGACAACAGCCCGATATTTACACAAGAGAGCTACAGCGCTGATGTCTCTGAGGTCAGTGCTGCTGACCCACAATTCAACCAAAAGTGTCCACAGAGCCTCTCTGAGTTGGGCGGGATGACGTGTAACACATCATGTGTTCAGACTAAAGCACTGATGGCAACAACTGAACATGCACAACTGTATTTATTTATATCTGTGGGTCATTTTGCCTTTTTTTCTGGGTTTCTTTCTCAGATTCAAACAGTGGGCAGCGAGGTTCTCAGAGTGAATGCTGTGGATGGAGACGGCACATCGCCCAACAACAGAGTGGCATATTCCTTTGTAATAAGAATATACAATTCAATTTGGTTTATTTTGTATAGCCTAAAATCACAAATAATAATAATAATAATATATATATATATATATTTATATATATATATATATTTATATAAGTGAAGGCATCGAGAGTCATGATAAGCAATAATATCTGAGTTGAAATGTGATTTTCTGTCATCAGGCTCCAACTTCAGAGGACTTCATGTTGACCGACTTGGGGGCTTTTATTTTGAAGAGACCTTTGAGCTACAATATCGTCCGAAAGTATAACTTCATCGTGACGGCCAAGGTAATTGAACATATTCCCTATATTCTGTATTGTTTAGAGCCCTGACAGCATGAATGGCTGATTGGTCTGCTGGTCTGTGTTCGCTGCAGGACGGCGCGGGGTTAAACGACACAGCCTCCGTGCTGATCAACGTCCTCGACTACGATAACCTGAATCCCTATTTCAGCCACATCTTGTACCGGGCTTTTATTCCAGAGAATCAGGTAAGTCTCTTCAGTGAAATACTGCAATATTTCTCTCTTTCACGATGCAAACCTGCACTTTTCTTTAAAAGGGGAAATGAGTCAGACTTGCCCACCTGCTCCAAACAGCTAGGGGCAGCGTTTCACCTCCACAACCGGGTCCGTGCGATCGGGCGTACGGTCCAGAATACGTTAAATTCAACCGCAGGCTGCATACGGAGACGTGGTCGTAGTCCCAGTCGTTGTGATGTCACTTGTTGGTTTGTGGACTGACGTTTTGAAACCTCGAGTTCGGCAATTTTTTTTGACGTCGCCATCTTGGATTACGGCGGTCGCCATTTTGTGTGTTTTTGCAACTGATAAACAGAAGTTACCATATTTGGAAAGCAGAGTGGAGCAGTAACCTGTCAATCACCTTGTAGCCCGCCCCTCAAGAGTCCCCCGCTTTATGCGCTGTTTGATTCTAAATGATGATAAATTACTAAATGAACAGCATGCTGTATGGAAGAAGACTTGAAACTAGAGATTAAGACATAAACTCATGTTTACAATGTTTACTGAGTCATTTTCAACTTCAACTTCTGACTTCTTTTTGCTCCTGGAGGAGTCGCCCCCTGTTGGTCAGGAGAGAGAATGTGAGTTTTATGACTTCGGCATCAGCTACAGCTAACCCTACAACGAACGGTACAACTAACGCTACAGCTAACGCTACAACTAACGCTAAAACTAACCCTACAACTAATGCTACAGCTAGCCCTACAACGAACGGTACAACTAACGCTACAGTTAACGCTACAACCAACGCTAAAACTAACCCTACAACTAATGCTACAGCTAACCCTACAACGAACGGTACAACTAAGGCTACAGCTAACGCTACAACTAACGCTAAAACTAACCCTACAACTAATGCTACAGCTAACCCTACAACGAACGGTACAACTAACGCTACAGTTAACGCTACAACCAACGCTAAAGCTAACCCTACAACTAATGCTACAGCTAATGCTATAGCTAACAGTACAGCTAACCCTACAACTAATGCTACAGCTAACGCTACAGTTAACGCTACGGATAACGGTACAGTTAACGCCACAGATAACGCTACAGCTAACGCTACAACTAACCCTACAGCTAACGCTATGACTAACGGAGAGGACGAAATTCAAATACAAAGCTTGTTCTCGTTTCTGTCACTTTGGATTTAATCCAATAAAGAAACTATTAAAACATACGCAGGCCCTATAGCGTTGCTGTTATTGATAATCCCTCAACTCTGCTCCTCCATCTATATGCTAAAATAATCAGTGGTGTCTTTTTTAGATTTTTTTGGTACATTGAGCAAATTTGACATTTCCGCACATAACATAGTTTATTTTTCTTTTTCTTCATTGTGACAGAGGAGTTTATTGTAGAAGTGTTACTTCTGAATTCAATCTTCTGTTATTTTAACTCCTTCTACGTTGTATATTTCAGATTGGGTCTTTCCGGACTATTGAGCCAGAGGCAATAAAAGCTCAGGACGGAGACATCGGGATCAACATGACTTTGACCTACAGCATCAGTGCAGGTAAATGACAAGAAGTAAAGACTTTGGCTCAGACCTCTGACATGAAACATAACATATTTAAACATCATCTTTATCTGTTCAGTGTCTCCAGACAAGTATCGGAGTAACTTCAACATGGACTCCAGCAGTGGAGTCGTGTCTTTGGTGACGGCTCTCGACAGAGAGGAGATGGATAGCAGCGAGATCTCTGTCAACATCAAGGTACCAAAACCTGAACTCTGGTTTATGGAGGATAATAAGACGAAATCTAATCCCAGTCATCTAGAGTTTAACTCGCCAATGACACACGCCAGACAGCAGGAAAATGAGCGCCATATAACTACTGTATCTTTCTTTTTTTTAATTACGTTTACGATATATGAAGTAAAGATATGTCTTCCTGTGAGGAATGTTTCACTGGTTATGAAACAGTCTCATACGAATAAGTTTAATACTGATGCCTCTATATCACTGGTTCTCAACTGGTCCGGCTCTGGGACCCACCATCACCCTTAATGACGAGCCGCCGCGACCCAAATCGAGGATAATTCTCAACTTCTGAAATGTATTTAATGAAAAGATGTTGCAGTTTGAACCTAAGGAATTGGCATTGATTAAAAAATCCTTTACTAAAAACATTTATTTAAAACATTTTCAATTAAATATAAGTCTAAGTTCATAAGCTGTATTTTATATTCAGTAAAATGTTTAATGTAATTATCCTAAAAACCCAAAGTCTCCCCCATATCAGAATGGTTTGACCCTGCGGCTGAAAACATGGAGGGATGAGCCTGCAAAAAAAAAAAAAAAAAAAAGTTCCTTCAAAATAAAATCACAGGATAAAAAAATAAATGTTTTTTTTTATTTTATTTTAATTATTATTTTTTTCCCAAGCAAAGGCCGACGACCCATTAAAAACTGGTGGGTTGTGACCCACTAGTTAAGAACCACTGCTCTATATGACTTAATACAACCCTCAGTCTAGATTTGGCTATTTATAAATAATTATTCTTGAAAATGAACATGAGAATAAACAGGATGAAGTAGATGTTTTTCTCATTTTTTTTGGAGTGAAAGTACATATGCACATATTTAAAGTACACATGTACCATGCTGTATGCAAGGAACAATGCAATTGTGAACTCTGTCAAGACGTTTAGCTATTTGTAAGTGTTGTCAATATGCATAACCAATGTGAACTTTACGTGCAAAATAATCTGATTGCAAACAAATATCATCCAAATGAACTGAATTCTAGTGAAGGCTTATCTAAATAAGACCCTGTTGCCGGTGACGTGTGGACAATTTGTCTCCAAACATGGAGGCACTTGACACTTTTACTGGTGCCATGTGAGAATAATTGAGTTTCTCTTGATGAATGATTATCCGTCATATTTTTCCTCTGCAAGGTGGCCCAGACAGACGACCCTCTGAAGACGGCGGACGCCGTGGTGTCCGTCACGGTCGAGGACGTGAACGATAACCCTCCAGAGTTTAACGAGCTCAGCTATTCCGAAACACTTCGAGAAAACTCGCCGGTCGGCGCCGTCGTGTTCAAAGCCGTCGTCACCGACCTGGACCAGGTACTGGGGATTTCTATTATTGAAAACCACTCTTTAGAAATTCAGTGATCATGTGTGTGTTTTGAAGTCAGAGAGCAACACTTTGCTCTGTAACGAGTAGCTATCGGTTTCCCAAACACGTTCAGAAACTCGAAGCCTTCGTAGATGTGTGCTCTTTGTGAGTCCAACTCGACGTGGCCGTCTCTCCTCAGGGGGGCTTTGTGGGAGCTTTGCGGATCCTTCCAGAATCTTCTCCTTTCTCCGTCGGCGCTGACGGGACAGTCAGCGTGAAGGACTCCTCCGCTCTGGACCGGGAGACCACCGAGAGCTTCACGTTCCAGGTATCCTCCGTTCGGGATTAACCAGGAGCCCCGAAGCCGTCTGGATCATCTGAAGACAAAAAGTAGTCGCAAATATATAGTGTCATTCAGAAAAACGTATTTTTAGCAAACAGTATCGTAGTGAGTGTTTGGCAGCAGTGTGTGTGTGTGTGTGTGTGTGTGTGTGTGTGTGCGTCTCCCTCCCAGTGCGACAGTGAGGCTCGTTGATGTGTTTTTAAAAAGTTTATTGTCAGCAATGAGCTCTACGGCTCAGAGGAAGAAGACGCTTCAGGCTTTGATACACGCACAATACTTGTCTGTAGATACATTAAT
This sequence comes from Clinocottus analis, assembly GCF_023055335.1. Classification (NCBI taxonomy): domain Eukaryota; kingdom Metazoa; phylum Chordata; class Actinopteri; order Perciformes; family Cottidae; genus Clinocottus; species Clinocottus analis. The sequence goes on from NW_027176054.1 coordinate 679,279, forward strand.
ACACACACCTACACACACACACACACACACACACACACACACACACACACACACACACACACACACACGATACTTGTCTGTAGATACATTGTTAGTTTTGATCTGTCTGGAAGTCACCAACTGTGGCCGTTCCTCGTCTCGTGAGATGGTCGGATTTCTCGACTAATCCCTCCAATGTTTTGTGACTCGTTCAAAAACACTTAACCCTTGTGTGGTGTTCATTTTTTTGTGGGTCTGTTGGACCCGTTGTATTTTGGGGGTTTTAATTCAACACAATCAAACAATTTGTGTTAAAATACTCAACAGATGTTTTCTTCATCCCAATTAGAAGCAATATAAACAGCAAATATGGTGAGTTAGCTTGCTGTTAGCAGCTTGTTTTTAAATATTGTCACAAATATTGTCTCTAAAAATCGAAAACATGCATTTAATATGCTGAAAGTATAACGAGAAGCAAATCCCCAAGTATCAAGTGAGCTATATAGTGTCTCACAAACAATATTATGTGACAATACCAACTCAGGGTCCACTTGCTAGCTTTTTCCAGAGCTTTAACCGCATGACATGGTCTTCATCAGTGTTTGCGTGAATGGGTGAAAGTGATACAAGTACGAGTCAATTTACCCTTTTACTATTTAAAGTCATTCAAGACTTTGAAAATAGTTGTTTGACGAAACAATCGCGACTCAAAGTCCACTTACTCGCTTTTCCTGGAGCTTTCAACCACTGTACATTTCTTCGTTAGCAGATGTTTGGATGGAGTTTGCGAACTCCAACTTCTGGTAAACGTTTCAGAAAAGTCCAGTAAAGTGGACCGTGAGCGCGTCTGTTTCCAAAGGTCAACAAATGATCTTTGATCCCTCGCACACAAGTGTTGTCAGGTGGATTTAAACCTTGAAAGCATCAACACCCAATGTTGTAATTGACACTCTGATCAAACCGTCCCAACGTGAGACAGTGTGTCACGTGACAAGATGAAGATTCAAAGCTTTTTAATGACGTGAAGAAAAAAACCATCGCTAAAGCTGGCCAATGTTTTTTTTTTTATTTTTTTTAAATTACCCGTCCTGATCATATCCTGAGACGCTGTGCTCTCGTTCATCGTAAAGGTCGAAGCGCGGGAGACGGATGCGCCCAACCAAGTCACGACCACAAATGTGACCGTAACTCTTCTGGATGAGAACGACAACGGCCCGAAATTCACCAGCAGCCGGTACGAGAGCAACGTCTTCCCAAACCAAACACAGGGGATGACGCTAGTGGAGGTGAGGAGTCTGTACAATATCCTTTATTATCACAACAATTAGAACTCGGGCTGTCTAACCGTGTTTTTTTAATATTGGAAATCGTTCAGTTGTAAAATAATCCGAACTGTTGGAATTGTCCTTCGTGGACATGTGTGTCTGAGCTTCATTTCAAGACGTCCTGAGAGAATTATTGTTCATCTGTGAGAGTTTTCCCAAAACCAAACAATGAACAGATTGAGTCGTCAAAGCAACTTAAAACAAGTTAGCCTTCTTTTATCAATCAGTTCTGTGGTTGGTTCTGTTGCTCAGTTTTTCTGAGAGTATTCCATGTGATCTCCATGCAACTCATTGTCTTCAAAACAAATCCTCACTCATGATAGTCTTGCTCTCATATGTGAAGTAAAGCAGGTGAGTCTTCAGCAGATAAAAATACAATTTCAAACTCCAAGACATTCACAAATACAAAAAAACAATACTGTGGGGGGCCGGAAACACTTCCCTGTGGGACTCCAGATGTTATAGGTAGGCGTTTTAGATAAATAACTTGCTTCTTAAAATGTGTGGGTTAAAAATATGGAGCAAACCATTATCACGTCTACATTGTTTAGCCACATAGAAAAGCTACACTGTAGTAATAGTACTGGTACATATCAGAACACATATTTTAACCTTCTTCAAAGTGTTTTTGTGGTTTTCGTAACTATGATTAGTGTGTTTACGGAAAGGGTCGGTGGTTTCCTGGTGGACCGCTACTGAACCACTACAATGTACTAACCCAGGAAACGCCCGAGGACAAGCTCATAAAATGAACCATACTTAATATGTACTGATGTGTTTCTTATCTATGATGCAATTCAAAGGTTGAGGCAGAGGATCCAGATGCGTTGGTGAATGGACGGATCAAATACTCAATTGAATTTGGGAATCATGGCGACCACTTCTCCATCGATGAAACCACCGGAGCGATCACTCTGACGAAAGTTATTCTAGTGGAAAGGCATCAAACCGTGGAGTTCCTGCTGTTCATTAAAGCCACAGACGGTATAGATGTGAACAGTATTTGTTCCGTGTTGATCATTTTGGTTCACAGTGATAACATTGTACACGTGATGATGTCATTCTTCTCCGGCAGGAGGAGAAGTGTCCCGCTCTGCCTTGGTGCAGGTGCAGATACTCGCCGTTGGAGATACAAAACCACAGTTCACTCATAGCACCTACAACGGCACCATAGAAGAAGAGAGCGAGCCGGGAACGGTGATCCTGAAGGTGAGGTTGACTTTCACCAGAATATTAAGGGTCATCTCATCCGCCTCGTTTCCCACTGACATCCAAAGCATATCTGTTGATGGCATCGGGATGTTTGACTTTGTTTTTAAATGTATTTATTCAGGTTGACTTCCTCGCATTAACAACTGAGGTTCCTGTGACTCTCCGAGTCGATACAGAAGCCGACAAGTTCGTCATCTCCAACAGCGGTGAATTCTCCGCTCTAGTGAAGCTGGACTACGACGAGGCCCCGCACAGCTACTCCGTGCAGATCTCCATCTCCGACGGGGTCAGCAGTGACAGCGCCGTCGTGGAGGTTAAAGTCACCGACGTCAACGACAACAGTCCTGTTTTCACCCCCAGTTCTGTCACAGAAGTAGTCCCAGAGGACGCAGAGGTAGGAACCAACGTTACCGCTGTTCCAGCTACAGACAAAGACAGCGGCTTCAACAAGGAGCTCAGATACTTCCTGAGAGGAGGAGGAGAGGGGAGCTTCTCTGTGGACCCCGTGTCCGGGATGGTGAGCGTGGCCGCCGCGCTCGACAGGGAGACCAAGGCCGAGTACAACCTGCTGGTGGAGGCCGAAGATCAGGGTCGTCCGTCCAGGACTGCCACGGCTTCCCTGCTGGTCCGAGTGTTCGACGTCAACGACAACGTCCCCGAGTTCTCAGAGGCCGAGTATCAGGTTGAAGTCTCAGAGGCGGAGCCGGCCGGTACGAGCCTCCTCACCTTATCGGCCGTCGATACCGACGGAGAAGCAAACGGGAGAGTAACTTACAGCATCGTCCAGCAGAGTCCGTCCTCAGACGCTCCTGTTTTTGAGTTGGACTCCTCCAGCGGGGTTCTGCGGCTGGCCCAGACTCTGGACTACAGCCAGGTGAAGGTGTACAGTCTCAGGGTTCAGGCCTCCGACGGGGGGACTCCCCCTCTGGCTGGAAACAGCTCTGTGGTGGTGAAGGTGAAGGACGTGAACAACAACCCGCCTGAGTTCAGTCAGGACATCTACAACGCATCCATCTCTGAGAACTTGGCCAGCGGGGCGTCTGTTCTCACCCTGGAGGTCACGGACAAGGACGAGGTGAGTTTGATCACCTAAAGAACGATGTAAGATTTAAGATCAGATATTGTTTTGTGTGTTGTTGTTGTCTCACGTATAGTAAAAGGATACTATACTTTATAATCTGGGCAGTTGCAAAACATTGTACTGACTTTTTTCTAACTGTAGCTGCTGAGTCAACATTTGAATCAATATCTAAATCTAAATATCATCAAACATACATACATACATACATACATACATACATACATACATACATACATACATACATACATACATACATACATACATACATACATACATATGATAATATCTGTATTTGCAGTTTTAATGAAACGCAGATGAGAGAAACTCAAATGGCCTCCTTAGAGTTTGGACCTTGGCTCTGCTGCTTTATAATCACAATCATTTATTACATTGCATTTATTAGGACTAGCATCATAATTTATCTGACCACACTGAGCGTTACTTCAGATAAGTACGTCCTTGTATTGCAGCGCTGATGGTGACGTCTCACCACCAGGAGCTTTTTAACAGACCATCACTCTCCGTCCGCAGGGCGGATTCTCCGGCGGCTCCTTCCTCTTCACCAGCGACACCTTCGACATTAACGAGCAGGGCGTGGTCTCGCTGAGGGCCGACGCCACCTTGGACAGAGAGACGAAGGACCGCTACGAGCTGCAGGTACAAACATGTCACGGTTCTGTTTTCTGTCTCCTGGTTCAGTGAAAGACTTCATGTTACGTCCAGTTGTCTGGTAGAAACTCACAGCAGTTTACATCTTCAAGGCACCAGACAGAATACAACATGATCTGATACACACACACATTTAGATGACTTGTAAGCACACGTACGTGTGTGTGTGTGTGTGTGTGTGTGTGTGTGTGTGTGCTCAAGAAGGTTCCTTCATGGCTTCCACCTCAAGGAACAAGAAAGAAAATAATAAAACTGTTTCTCACAGTTGTCTTTCACGAATATAAAGAGACCACACATGAAGCATGAATTGAGATTCAACAGTCTTCAAATGTCTTGTGAACACACATTTTGTGTGTGTGTGTGTGTGTGTGCGTGTGTGTGTTCACAAGTAATTTACATTTTGTTCACCACCTGAAAGTAAATATACAAAGTTCCTTCTTGAGGTGAAAGGCAGGATAGTATGGAAGCCCATTTCCGCCACAAATAGAAGTCATAATTATGAAGAAAAAAAAAGACCCAAAAAACAAGTCATAATGGTGAATTTCTTCTTTTTTTTTGGCAGAGATGACTTTTTTTAGAAACTTTTTTAGAACTGGCCCTAAAAAAAATTAAACAGATAAATACAAAACACGTTTGTGTCTTTGTCTTTTGCATTTTGCGTTTTGAGGGTTTCCTGCAGCTTTGCAGCTAAAGACCGTGGGCCCGATGCCGTTCTCCGTGTCTGTCCTCAGGTGGTGGCGGTGGATCAACACCCCGGCGGTCTGAGCTCCACGGCCCAGCTCCACATCGCCGTCCTGGACTACAACGACAACGCGCCGCAGTTCCCCAGCATCCCCGACCCGCTCCGGATCCGCGAGGGCAACTACTCGGAGGACGCTCCGGGAGAAGTGTTCACCATCGTGCCCACGGACGCCGACCTCGGCCCCAACGGGGAGGTCACGCTCTCCCTCGTGACCCCACACCCGCTCTTCAGATTCAGCAAGGTGAGAGGCGGCGAGGCGGCGACGGAGGCGTGAGAGCGGCGAGAGCGTTGAGAGAGCGGCGAGAGCGTTGAGAGAGCGGCGAGAGAAGTGAGAGAGCGGCGAGAGAGCGGTGAGAGAGCGGCGAGAGAGCGGTGAGAAAAGTGAGAGAGCGGCGAGAGAGGCGCGAGAGAGGCGAGAGAGGTGAGAGAGGTGAGAGAGCGGTGAGAGAAGTAAGAGAGCGGTGAGAGAGCAGTGAGAGAGCGGCGAGAGAGGTGAGAGAGCAGTGAGAGAAGTAAGAGAGCGGTGAGAGAGCAGTGAGAGAGCGGCGAGAGAGCGGTGAGAGAGCGGCGAGAGTGGCGAGAGAGCAACGAGAGAGGTGAGAGAGCTTTGATAGAGCGGCGAGAGAGGTGAGAGAGCTGTGAGAGAGCTGTGATAGAGCGGCGAGAGAGCGGTGAGAGAGGTGAGAGAGGTGATAGAGCGGTGAGAGAGCGGTGAGAGAGCGGTGAGAGAGCGAGAGAAAGCGGCGAGAGTGGCGAGAGAGCGACGAGAGAGGTGAGAGAGCTTTGATAGAGCGGTGAGAGAGGTGATAGAGCGTCGAGAGAGGTGATAGAGCGTCGAGAGAGGTGAGAGAGGTGATAGAGCGTCGAGAGAGGTGATAGAGCGGTGAGAGAGGTGATAGAGCGGCGAGAGAGCGGTGAGAGAGCGGTGAGAGCGGCGAGAGAGGTGATAGAGCGGCGGTCGCTCGGGCTCTGAGGTCTCTGTTGGTTTGCAGGACGGGACGCTGCAGGCTGTCGGCTCTCTGGATCGAGAGAGAAAGGAAACGTACGAGCTGTTCCTGAAGGCATCGGACAACGGCCGCCCGCAGCTAGAGGTGACCTCATTATTAGTGTTATTATTAGTCGTACTTATTATTCACTAAATGATGTTGACTGTTATTGGACTGTTGCAGGAAGGTGACACAGTAATGTTTGAATGATGCAACACAAGATTTGAGTTGTCTACTAATCTTTTACAAAGTATTCTGTTAACACAATATATATAAATATATGTGTAATATATACACAATATATGGGTAATTACATATTACCCATATATTGTGTATATATTACACATATATTGTGTATATATTACACATAGTGTTGTGTACATAAGCTACAATGTGTATAATTTACACATATATTGTGTGAATATTACACATTGGGTTTATGAGCTGCATTGGAAAATTACTTATCACATATAGTGTGCTGTAATTAAAGGACTAATTTGTGAAGGAAATGCACTGAAATACTTCGAAATTCAGCAAATTTGTCCTTAAAATGTTATTAGCTCTTGAATTGTTCTCCAAAAAAATTGCTGAGATAAATATTTTTGTGCACAAACTTCTGTTATGAAGTAACAGAGAAAGATTAAAAAGCATGTTTATGTTCATATGAATCATAATATATCAGGCAATATAAAAGGGACCAAAGAAAAAGATGAATTGTCGTGAATCATACAAAATAAATAAAAGTTTGAGCGTGATGAGCTCGTGTGCTGCAGAACGTCACCGCCGTCACCGTGAGCGTGGAGGACGTGAACGACAACACGCCCGAGTTCAGCCTCAGCAGCTACGAGACCAGCGTCCTCCGGAAAGACGCCGAGGACGGGAAGCTGCTGCTGACGCTGTCCGCCGCCGACGGAGACGTCGGGAACAACTCGCTCATCGCCTACAGGTCAGCGGGGACACGAGGGCGATGTCACTGAACCGAGCTTCCTCTTTCAGTCCGATCACAAGCCGCTGAAGGACATCGGTCCTCATGATGATGACAGCGCCTTCATCAGGTTGTATACGATGTTTTTCTTCTTCTGCTGCTGCAGTTTCTCTGGAGGAAGTTCTCCATATTTGGCCTTGAACAGCGAGACCGGGGCCGTGACCTTGACCTCTGACCTCGACGACCTCACAGAGGACATCACTGTGGTGCTGACGGCGGTGGCTCAGGACCACGGTCTTCCTCCTCTGAGCTCCACAGGTACCGACAGCAGCCTGATGCTTCACTCACCGTCACCTGAACATGTTGAGACATGATACTGTGAACACAATGTTACATTACTGTGAACACAATGTTACATTACTGTGAACACAATGTTACATTACTGTGAACACAATGTTACATTACTGTGAACACAATGTTACATTACTGTGAACACAATGTTACATTACTGTGAACACAATGTTACATTACTGTGAACACAATGTTACATTACTGTGAACACAATGTTACATTACTGTGAACACAATGTTACATTACTGTGAACACAATGTTACATTACTGTGAACACAATGTTACATTACTGTGAACACAATGTTATATTACTGTGAACACAATTTTACATTACTGTGAACACAATGTTACATTACTGTGAACACAATGTTACATTACTGTGAACACAATGTTACATTACTGTGAACACAATGTTACATTACTGTGAACACAATGTTATATTACTGTGAACACAATGTTACATTACTGTGAACACAATGTTACATTACTGTGAACACAATGTTATATTACTGTGAACACAATGTTACATTACTGTGAACACAATGTTACATTACTGTGAACACAATGTTATATTACTGTGAACACAATGTTACATTACTGTGAACACAATGTTACATTACTGTGAACACAATGTTACATTACTGTGAACACAATGTTACATTACTGTGAACACAATGTTACATTACTGTGAACACAATGTTACATTACTGTGAACACAATGTTACATTACTGTGAACACAATGTTACATTACTGTGAACACAATTTTACATTACTGTGAACACAATGTTACATTACTGTGAACACAATGTTACATTACTGTGAACACAATGTTACATTACTGTGAACACAATCTCTATCTATGTAAAAAGTACTTTTAAGCAAAATATTTTGCTCATGTGAAAAACAATTACTTCAATGTCATACTTATATACAGTACTTGAGTACTACATGTATTTGGTTACTTTCCACCATTATTTACAACAATAGAAATCCCATTTTTAAAGATACTGTATTGCTCATCATTAACCGTATATTAATTAACCGTATATTAATTAACCGTATATTAATTAACCGTATATTAATTAACAGTATATTAATTACCGTGTTCCTTGCAGCTCGCGTCGTGGTCAAGCTGCGGGTGGTCAATCTGGACGATGGCGTGGCCTTCTGGAGCTCCTCCTACAACTTCAGCGTCCCTGAGAACCGGCCGGCGGGGGCGTACGTGGGCGAGGTCTGGGCCTCGGCAGGAAGTGACCTCTACAACGTCACCTACAGGCTGAAGACGCACACGGACCGGTTCTCCGTCAACACCAGCGGAGCCCTGCTCACCAGAACAGAGCTGGACAGAGAAGAGCAGGTGTGGTACATCCTGGACGTGGAGGCCGTGGACACCAGGACCCCCCCTACGTCAGCCGTGGCAATGGTACGACCCGCTTTGAAAAAATGATTTCTATCCTATTAGACGCGTTTAGGGGCCGATTCCTTCAGGTGGTATTGATTACTGAAGCGAGGTGAACCTCCTTTATCGTCTGGGAAGGAAGCACACAGACTTACTGGACAATATGACAGTTTTTTTAGGGTTTTCTCTCTCTCTTCCCTCTCTCTCTCAGGTCAGAGTTGAGGTGGAGGACGTGAACGAGGCCCCGTGGTTTCCCTCCTCGGTGTACAAAGCCTCCGTGTTCAGCATCGCTCCGTTCAAAAGCCCCGTCGTCAGAGTCCAGGTAAACACTCCCAGCTCCTGTTGAGGGAAACTCAAGAAACTCACGCTGCTCTAAAAACATCAGCGTGTGCGATAAGAACATTTACTTCTTGTTTCAGTGCGAAGGTCAACAGGAGTTGCACTTTGAACTGAAACCCAGCACAGATCAGGAAGAAATCTTTTATATTATGTTAGAAAAAAAAGTCCAGTTCTCAGTAGAACATGTGATGAAAAGTCACGGTATCAAAAAGATAAAAGAACAATTAAAGACATGTTGTGGAAAGTAGAGTATATTAAGTAAAAAAATAGCCATAAAAAGGTTCATAGTAAATATGTTGAGTGTTTTTTTATAGATAAAATAATCACAGTATGTTGTAGTATGTTGAAAAGTAATTGTATAGTGTAGAACAAAAATATAAAAATATATGGTATAATATGTGAAAGTGAGTATAAATTGTCAAAAAAAATGTGTAGCATGGAGGGAAAAAAAAGTCATGAAAATTCAATGCTACAGTCGAAAAAACTAAAAATGAATTATACAAAATGCCCCCCAAAAAAATGTTCAAACTTTTTTTGGTATGTAAAAAAAAAAATATTTTCCCATTCATGTTATGGAAAACAAACGTGCCAACGAATTCATAGAAAAGTCACATTATAGTGAAATAAAAATTGATAACGAAGCCAAAAAGTCCTCGTACATTATGTTCATAAAAGGTTGTAGTATACTTCATCCAAAAAGGCACAAAAAACCTTCTGTAGTCTGTGAAAAGTCAGTGTAATATTTCATTAAAAAGCCTTTTAAATAATAATTGACATTAAGAAGCAGTATAGAAGCAGAAGGTTCTCTCTGTTGTGTCCTTTATGTAATTATGTCATAAAGTTATAAATTCCTTGTGCTGACTCAGCAGGTTTAAAGTGCGCTGACATACGGGTGTGGTGGTCAATCAGGATGAATGATAATATTAATAATCATAATAATCTCCGTCCTTTGCCCCCTGAAGGCTTTGGACCCTGACGTCGGGGACGAGGGTCGGCTGGTCTACGGTCTGGCGGCGGCCAGTCCTCACTTCGACGTGGAGCCGTCCTCGGGGCAGCTGTACGTGGTGTCGGCGGCGGCTCTGGCCGGACAGGCGGCGACGCTGGAGGTGACGGCCAGAGACCCCCGAGGGCTTCAGGCTACGACCATAGTGGAGGCGAGTGAGGAGGAAACACATGACACTCTCTCTGGTTCCTACATCGTGATTTCATCAGAAATAAAGATGGAGGCGTCCACTAAAACACACCCACAAATATGATTTTTCCAGCTTATATTATTACAAATCTGTTCTCCGTTCTTTCTACGCTCGTCTGTTTGGTAACTGTCGGCACAGTAAATTGATTATTTAGTTCCTGAGTTAAGTACTGGCAGTATAAAGGTCTCTTGTGTGGATCTGGCGCCCTCTAGTGGCGGAATTGAACCTGTCATCTGGAACGAGTAAATATAAACGTAAATTCAACAGAAAATAATTTTTCTTGCCGTTTCTCACGAGGAATTTGAGCAGAATATTACTTTTAAATCTAAATATGTTAGTAAAACAAGTTTATGCATAATAGTCGAGAATGAATATTATGTTGCCCGAACTGTTACACTCTTCTTTGGATCTTTAAAAACACAAAGTACCCTCCTCCCAATATCTCAAAAGAATAGAACGGTATGAAGTTGGTTTACATTTGTTTTTACGATAAATAATAAAGTGCATGTTTTAAACTTGTTTCGATGTGCTCAGGTGATGCAATGCAATAATTATTGTTTTAATGTAAGTGAAAACTTTCTCCTGCGTACGCAGGTGGAGGTGAAGGGTCGTGCGAGCAACGAGGACGTTGTGGTCATCGCCCTCAACCAGCCGGCCAACGACGTGATGAAGAAAGTCCCCGAGTTGGAGAAGTGAGACGAGTACCGTCACATAATCAAGATTAATTTTTTTAGCGTTACATCCTCATAACTTCTCTCTCTCTTCCTCCTCTCAGGTCTTTGGGAGAGGCTCTGAACTGGAAAGTGAACGTCCTCGAGGTGTCGAACGCCATCGCCAAATCCCCCGAGTCCAGAGCGCAGAGCGCCGCCATGAAGACGACGGTCGCCTTGATCGTGGAAGACGGAGCAGACGTCGTCTGCTGGGAGGAGGTCACGGAGTAAGAGTTTGATTTTAATGTTCAGACGTCAACTACAAGATGCAGAAGTTATGATTAATATATTATAGTTATAGCAGGCTTTGGTTGGAAACTACCGTAAAAGTCGGGTTATAAGCCGCGACTACCTTCGGTGGTTAGCTCCAGCTGACGCTGCTGCTAGCTCCCCGCTCTAGCTAGCTAGCGCTGCTACTAGCTAGCGCTGCTACTAGCTCCCCGCAGCTGCTGCTGCTACTGCCCAAGGGCGTCAAGCCGAGGCTGGTCCCACTGCCTTCAGTGGTTGTCGGAGAGCTAGCGGGGAGCTAGCAGACGCGCTATCTGGCTATTCAGCGGGGAGCTAGCAGCAGCGCTAGCTAGCTACAGCGGGGACAACCACCGAAAGTAGTAGCGGCTTTGAACCCAACTTTTACGGTAGTAAACGTTTAAGTATTTTCAGTTTATGCCACCATACTTGTACTTCACCACATCTCAGAGGCAAATATTGTAGTTTTGACGTCTTTACATTAATTTGGCAGCTTTAGTTACTTTGAATACAAGTAAAAGCTTGTAAAAAATGTTTTGTTCGAACAGTTTGTACAGTTGAAACCATCCGATAAGTGGCTAACTATTTATGATTGATTTCCTTCTAATATTTGTAATGAATCAGTAATAATGTTGAGGTTTTACATGAATGCACGAGTAATAATAACCTATTAATATATAATAGTAGGGACATTTCTTATGATTATTCTTGTATGTTTTCAATTAAGTAACATTTTTCAATGCAGGACTTTCACCCAAAGTATTTCCCCAGTGTTGTATTAGTACTTTTACCTGTACCTCAACTGAAATACCACATTTACACCCTAAAAAGTCCAATAAACAAAATAATTAAACGCTCCATTTTCTCCACACCTGTCCACCAGGAAGCTGCTGAGCCAATCGGACGCTGTGATGACGGAGCTCGTCAAAGTGTTCGGGGCGGATGTTCAATTTGACGTGGAGATGAGGCCTCAAAGCCCCGCCCCCAACCAGCCCGTGGTCATCGCTCTGGGCACCGTGTTGGCCCTGTGCATGCTGGGATTGATGGCTAGCTTTGCCTTTGTGATGAGGTGAGACTGATTTCTGTTAACGGGTGCGTCATGTCAACCTGGAGCGACAGTTTGGATGTTTTAAAGTGTGGTTCGTATGAGCTTCTTCTTCAGTGTTTCACTTGTTTGTTTCACTTCAAAAGTTCATTTGGATTTACACAATAAACACAAACTAACAGACCAACAATCGTGAGAGGCAAAATGGCCGCCCTCTTTTATGAATCTGGTCATGAGCTCTGTAGAGAGGTTGGTTGGTTGGTTGGTTGGTTGGTTGGTTGGTTGGTCGGTTGGTTGGTTGGTCGGTTGGTTGGTCGGTTGGTCGGTTGGTCGGTTGGTACACAACAATACATGTTCAGGTTCTCCATAGACCTGCATTGCCTCCACACGGCTCTCAACATGTCGCCCATGTTGGGTCCCTCAGGTTGAAGAGGAAGCAGAAGCATCAGGATTCGGACAAAGAGACTTTGAACATGGATCTATCTGCTGACAGGTGAGTCCTGGAACAACAACTCGTGTTCACACGTGTTCACAGCGCTCCGGTTCTCACCCAAATGCATCTGTTTGCTTCCAGGAAAAGTTCTCTGGACGTATTCATAAACTTTGAACAGGTAAACACACAAAGACAATACTCATGAAATATCACAATATAACAACAAGTTGATTTACGCTGGAGGGAGAAATGTCTTTAATAAATACTGCAATAAGTCCTGCATTCATGTGTGTGTTGCATTTTACTGCTGTGGATGTTTTTAACTTTATTTAATTTACATCAATGCACCAAATCCTATAAGATCTTCACGTTTATGAGAACCTCGTATTTCTAGAAAGAAAAACCTGTTTTCAGCTTTGTGACGAAGCATTTTCCAGCTGATCCAAGAGGCTTTTTAAAGAGTTATCTGAAGAAGTAGGAGGAGCTTATCGACACATGAAGGAAACGCTTCATCAAGGTTTTACCTGGACAGGAAGGAGATGGAAAAACTGTCCTATAGAGTAAAAGTACAATATTTACCTCTGAGATGTAGCAGAGTAGAAGTATACGCAGCTTGATTTTATACTCCTACTCATACTGAGTAAATGTACTTGTGTTTCAGGATCAGACGAAGTCTCAGGAGGCCGGAGCAGCAGAGCCGGTGAAGACAGACGGCGGCATCGTGGGAGTCGCACAGACGGAGCAATCGTCTCTCTGATCAGAACTCAACAAGCTTTTCAGTCCGACACTAAAATAATGAATTTAGATAAAACAAAATCAGTTTGTTGAGGCATGAAAGTTCTCACTTTTAGCTTATTTATTTCCTTCATTTGGCTGATGAAGGTTCGATGCTAATCCGTCTTTAAAAAAAAAAAAAAAAACATTCTATAGACTTCTATACAACCAGAGGAGTCGCCCCCTGGTGGACAGGAGAGATAATGCAGCTTCAACACATGAAGCATAGACTTCTATACAACCAGAGGAGTTGCCCCTGGTGGTCAGGAGAGAGAATGCAGCTTTAACACATGAAGCATAGACTTCTATACAACCAGAGGAGTCGCCCCCTGATGGTCAGGAGAGAGAATGCAGCTTTAACACATGAAGCATAGACTTCTATACAACCAGAGGAGTCGCCCCCTGGTGGTCAGGAGAGAGAATGCAGCTTTAACACATGAAGCATAGACTTCTATACAACCAGAGGAGTCGCCCCTGGTGGTCAGGAGAGAGAATGCAGCTTTAACACATGAAGCATAGACTTCTATACAACCAGAGGAGTCGCCCCTGGTGGTCAGGAGAGAGAATGCAGCTTTAACACATGAAGCATAGACTTCTATACAACCAGAGGAGTCGCCCCTGGTGGTCAGGAGAGAGAATGCAGCTTTAACACATGAAGCATAGACTTCTATACAACCAGAGGAGTCGCCCCTGGTGGTCAGGAGAGAGAATGCAGCTTTAACATATGAAGCATAGACTTCTATACAACCAGAGGAGTCGCCCCCTGGTGGTCAGGAGAGAGAATGCAGCTTTAACACATGAAGCATAGACTTCCCTCTTCAGACCCGGTGGTTGTAAACTTCTATATTAAATCATTTCAGGCTCCAAACTTTGCGGTCTTTTCAGTCTCAATACTGACAAATGCACACAGAAAGATTCACAAATATATTTGATTTACAAACGCATGCGGAAGGATTTACAAATACATTGCAATGATTTATATAAATGTAAAAAATATATATATATATCACAAATATATTTCTCCATTTGTATTTATTTGAGTGTTGATTTTTCTATTTGTTTGTGAATTTATATGTATTTATTTGTGCATTTGTTTGTGCATGGCTTCACGTGTGTGTGTGTGTGTGTGTGTGTGTGTGTGTGTGTGTGTGTGTGTGTGTGTGTGTGTGTGTGTGTGTGTGTGTGTGTGTGTGTGTGTGTGTGTGTGTGTGTGTGGCTTTGTTGAGACCCTGCCATGCTTAGATCAGTGGCATCTGTAGCCAATCAGATGCCGCCCTCATTTTTAACCAATCACATGAGCGCAGCTCCCCCCTCCCCTCCCCACGTGGCTTCATTTGTCGGAAAGGGGGCGTGGCTTATCTCCGTGACTTATCTCTGTTAAAGTTAACATTTCTGCAAACAGAAACAAGAAATACATCATAGAAATACATTATTATTTATTATTATAAATTTGGCAAGACAGGCAGTGAGTGAGTCACGGAGATAAGCCACGCCCCCTTTCCTTGCCAATGTGGGCAGGGGAGGGGGGAGCTGCGCTCCTGTGATTGGTTGAAAATGAGGGCGACATCTGATTGGCTACAGATCGCCACATGTTGGAAAAAACGCATTTACAGATCTAATCATGGCAGTCTCATAAAAGCCCACACACATGTGAAGCCATTCACAAACAAATGCACAATACACACAAATAAATACAAATGCAGAAATATATTAGTGATTTTTTATTTACATTTAAATGAATCATTGGAATGTAATTTGCAAATCCTTCTGTGTGTATTTGTAAATCAAATATATTTGTGGATCTTTCTGTGTGATTTGTCCGTACTGAGTCCATACAAAACGACCTCAAACATCACAGCAGCACATTCAAGGTGGGAACCGTTTTTAAGAACTAAACTACGCTGCTGTCGTGTTCAGTTTGACATTATATTTTAAATAAGCAACACCGAAAAGGATTTCTGCTCGTTCATACAGAATAAACTAAAGTGCAGATTATTACAGAAACGCCGATTTATTTTGGAAATGGGTGAAATGTTCCGGCTGTACTTAAATTTAAAGGAAACATTTAATTCTACACAATTATAATCAAATGTTCACCTTTTATTTTGGTCTCCCGACAGTTTTATTCCTATTTTCCTTGTTTCTTTGATGCACTTCATTATCAAGATTGTAAATAAAATGCTTTAAATATTCTGTGTGCAGGTCGATTCCTAACTTTTGAATTGTCTGAAAATATTTGTGTATTTGAAAAACTATGTAATAAAAAGTTGCATTTGTAAATGAAAATGGTAAAAATGTTCTCAAAGGATTGAGAGACCTGGAAGAGAAAAGACAAACCGAATATATCATCAAGATCTTATTTTCCCTTCATCTACTTTTGTTTCTAAATGTGACTTCCATGTTAATTTTACTATGCTTTTTAGTATGCATATATATATATATATATATATATATATATATATATATATATATATATATATATATATATATATATATATATATATATAGATATAGATATCTATCTATATAGATATAGATAGACATATATATCTATAGATATGGATAGACATATCTATCCATATCTATATCTATATATATATAGATATATAGATAGATATATATAGATATATATGTAGTTAAGTGAAATAAATAGATTGATCGGTTCATTGCCTGATGTTTATTATTTCAAGATGAAAATAAAAAAAATGTTGAACATAAAAACGAGATTAAATCACAGGCTACAAATAAAACATTTTATTGAACGGTTCAGTGGTCACTTTGCAAATAGAACTTTTATTCTATACAATATTACTTACAGTAATTGTGCTTTAAGAGTAAGAGCAGTGATGTACATCGTTTAATCCAACCATCAGTAAAGTTCATGCTTTGACATCTTCCACGAGAAATAAATGAGGTCAGGAGTTTACTTTGTGTTGGTGTGTAAGAGAACATTTCATACATATAAAAGTTTTAAAAAAAATCAATGAACACAATTACAAAATAGAAGAAAGGTACTTTAAAATATGTACAATATCTCTGAATTCAAATGAAAGCTCTTTGGTTTGTCCTCTCTGAGCTCCTGTAGAAACATGCTGACTACTGGATGTAGCTCTATAGAGATAAACATACTTATTGATATTATATTCATTCATCCAAAAGCATAGAACGGATCTGTAAGTTAAAGCATGTAGAAATACTCACAAGTTAAAGTACGAAAGTAGACGTTTCTGAATTTCAACAAGGCATCAATAAAGGTTCAAGTTTGTCAATAATAATACATCAAACCGCTTCAGTTGTTGATGATATTTTGCTTTATGAATCTGAATGTGTTTGTCAGCAGTGTGAGTGTTTAGTGTTGAGAGGAAGAGAGTCTTCCTCCTTTAAAGAACGAGACTCTTCTTCCTCCTTTAAAGAACGAGACTCCTCTTCCTCCTCCAGAGAACGAGACTCCTCTTCCTCCTCCAGAGAACGAGACTCCTCTTCCTCCTCCAGAGAACGAGACTCCTCTTCCTCCTCCAGCGAACACAAACGCATTGAGGAACCAAGACTAAACCTGAACCCGAACCCAGGATACAGAGGTTTAGTGAACGTGGTGTTGAAGGTGTGGAGGTGTGTCAGCGTGTCAGAGGAGACTCTGTAGAAGGACAGAGAGCCAGCAGGATAGTCCAGATACACCGCGACCCGACCAGAGGAAGAGGAGGAGGAGGAGGAGATGGCTTTATGGATGTCATTGTGACTGACATAGTAACCGTTATCGGAGCAGTCCAGGCTCCAGGACTGATCGTTCCTTCCAAACAAACAGTCTGGACCGTGTCCTCTCCTCTTGATGCCTCTGTAGCTCACCGCGATGTCGACTCTTTTTCTCCACTCGACCTCCCAGTAACAGCGACCGGTCAGACCGATTCTGCACAGCAGCTGAGGCCATTCCTCAAACCTGTCTGCATGGTAAGGATAGCTCTGCTCCTCCTCCGCGCCCCACACCTTCCTGTCCTTGTGAGTCAGTTTCATGTGTTTGTTCACCGTGTTGGCGTTGATTTTGAGCTTACAGGAATCTGAGAGAAACGAGACAGGAAACGGCAGTTTGTCATCGAACACAGCCGAAGGGTTCATTTGAGGTTCCATGAATCGAGAGTGAACACTCACATTTCCTCAGACCAGCTTTCAGCCACTGATCTCCAGCTGGTTCAAAACTGGAGGAAGAAGCAGAGTCAGAGTGTAACGGCGTGGTTCGGACCATGAAGCAGTACGACGGACACCTGACATTTAATAGAGCTGAGTTTAATGTGTTTAAAGCTCTATTTAAATCATCATACCTGAGAGTGTCCAGTCTGCAGAGTGGATCCTCCAGTCCAGCAGACAGCAGCTTCACTCCTGAGTCTCCTGGATGATTGTAGCTCAGGTCCAGCTCTCTCAGATGGGAGGGGTTGGAGCTCAGAGTTGAAGCCAGAGAAGAAGAGCCTTCCTCTGTGACCAGACAGCCTGACAACCTAAATACACACTATTATATTTCAACTATACACAACAATTAAATATTAACATCTTATTGAAGTCAATATTACAAATGTCTTAGCAAACAGAGTTCTATTTCTGTGGCGTCCGGCCACAGAAATAGAACTCTGGAGAAGAAGAGTCTAGAGATGTACATTGTAATAAAAAGTTGACTTAAACTTAACTTGTACATCAAGCAACATTTAAATGTTCATCAGTTAAACAGAAGATGAATCTTGACCTGAGAATCTCCAGATGACAGCGTTGACTCTTCAGTCCAGCAGACAGCAGCTTCACTCCTGAATCCTGCAGGTCGTTGTTATTCAAGTCCAGCTCCCTCAGACTAGAGGACTTGGAGCTGAGGACTGAGGACAGAGCTTCACAGCTTCTCTCTGAGAGGTTACAGCCACTCAACCTAAAATATGTAGAGCACATGTGTGAAAAAATGTATATCTATATTTGATATAATGTACGATTGTATTCAGGCAGACATTACTGTTATGAATACAAAGTGGTTGAATGACTTAAGAAAAATGACAGTGAACAGTGTGACAGCTCTGGTTTACCATGTATAGGTTTATTAAACCTGACCTGAGGGTCTTCAGTGTACACTGTGGACTCTCCAGTCCAGCAGACAGCAGCTTCACTCCTGAATCCTGCAAGT
Organism: Clinocottus analis; assembly: GCF_023055335.1. Classification (NCBI taxonomy): domain Eukaryota; kingdom Metazoa; phylum Chordata; class Actinopteri; order Perciformes; family Cottidae; genus Clinocottus; species Clinocottus analis. Next base: position 697,841 of record NW_027176054.1, read on the forward strand.
TGTTGTTATTCAGGTCCAGCTCCCTCAGACTGGAGGACTGAGAGCTGAGGACTGAGGACAGAGCTTCACAGCTTCCCTCTGAGAGGTTACAGCCACTCAACCTAAAATATGTACAGCACACGTGAACACATTTATATCTCCATTTGATATAACGTACAATTATATGTAGATAAGCAGTACTGTCATGTATTAAAAGTGGTAAACTGAATGACGAAAAACATGAAAGTTCTTGTTGACCATATATAGGTTTATTAAACCTGACCTGAAAGTTTCCAGATGACAGTGTGGATCCTCCAGTCCAGCAGACAGCAGCTTCACTCCTGAGTCTCCTGGATGATTGTAGCTCAAGTCCAGCTCTCTCAGATGGGAGGGGTTGGAGCTCAGAGCTGAAGCCAGAAAAGAAGAGCCTTCCTCTGTGACCAGACAGCCTGACAACCTGGAGACACACACTATTATACTTCAACTATACACAACAATTAAACATTAACACCTTGTTAAGTCAATATTACGAATGTCTTCGCAAACAGAGTTCTATTTCTGTGGCGTCCGGCCAGAGATAGAACAGTGAAGAAGAAGAGCAAACAGGAGCTGCAGAGTCTGGATGTATATTGTAACTTGTACATCAAGCAACATTTAAATGTTCATCAGTTAAACAGAAGATGAATCTTGACCTGAGAATCTCCAGATGACAGCGTTGACTCTCCAGTCCAGCAGACAGCAGCTTCACTCCTGAATTCTGCAGGTCGTTGTTATTCAGGTCCAGCTCCCTCAGACTAGAGGACTTAGAGCTGAGGACTAAGGCCAGAGCTTCACAGCTTCTCTCTGAGAGGTTACAGCCACTCAACCTAAAATATGTGCAGCACACGTGTGAACACGATTGTATCTACATTTGGTATAACGTACAATTATATTTCGGTAGGCAGTACTGTTATAAATTAAAAGTGGTAAAACTGACTGAAGAAAAATGACAATATAACATGAAAGTTCTGGTTGACCATATATAGGTTTATTAAACCTGACCTGAGGGTCTTCAGTGTACACTCTGGACTCCGCAGTCCAGCAGACAGCAGCTTCACTCCTGAATCCTGCAGGTCGTTGTCATTCAGGTCCAGCTCCCTCAGCCTCGAGGACTTGGAGCTGAGGACTGAGGACAGAGCTTCACAGCTTCCCTCTGAGAGGTTACAGCCACTCAACCTGAAGGAGAGTTAGTGATGAAGACAACAGGTGCCGAGAGGATTTTTGCCTGTTATTGTTTCTATTGCTGGAACGTAACATTTAATGGATCCCAAATCAATGTTATTCTTAAATGAACAACAAAGTGACGTTTTATTTCATATCAGCATTAATATGTTGAGTTGCAATGAAACTGTAGAAACTATTTTCATGTTTTACAATTGTTCAACTAATCAACAGAAGACTTTCCTGAGTGGAGAACTACTCTACTCGTGTGATGAAGCGTTTACCTGCAGGTATCTGGTACTTACAGAGCTTTGTTGGAGGCTTTGACCACTGGCAGCAGCCTCAGAAGAGCCTCCTCTGAAGCAGAGTATTTCTTCAAGTCAAACACCTCCAGATCTTCTCCTGATGACAGTAAGATGAAGCCCAGAGCTGACCACTGAGCAGGAGACAGTTCATTTGAGAGACGTCCTGAACTCAAGAACTGTTGGATCTCCTCCACTAGAGAACCATCATTCAGTTCATTCAGGCAGTGGAACAGGTTGATGCTTCTCTCTGGAGACACGTTCTCATTGATCTCCTTGATGTACTTGACCGTTCTCTGAATGGTCTGTGAGCTACTCTTCTTTTTCAGTAGGCCTCGTAGATGATTCTGATTGCTCGGCAATGAAAGACCCAGGAGGAACCGGAGGAACAGGTCCAGGTGTCCGTTTGGACTCTTCAAGGCCTCGTCAATAGCATACCGGTGGACCTCTGTCGTGGACGTTGTTCTGAAAAACATTCGTACTTTGTCGAGAAAGGTTTGCCCGGACGCCAACATCACGTTCTTTCTTCTGTTGACGAGTTCCATTCTCACGTAGAACGCTGCCAGAAACTCCTGAACACTCAGATGGACAAAGCTAAACATCTTGTCTTCATTCTTCTTCCCATGTTCCTCTTTGAAGATCTCCGTGAACACGCCAGAGCACACGGAGGCCTTACTGACATCGATGCCGCTCTCTTTGAGATCTTTCTCGTAGAAGATCAGGTTGCCCGCTTCCAGCTGGTGAAAGGACAGTTTGGCTAATGACTTAATGTACTGGTTAAACTTCTTTTGGTCGTACTTCTTCTCTTTGGTCTGATGGATCTGAAACACCAGGAATTTTGCGTACATCTCCGTCAGGGTCTTGGGCAGCTCTCCTCCCTTCGTGGTCTCCAACACGCCCTTCAGAACCGTGGCGGTGATCCAGCAGAAGACCGGGATGTGGCACATGATGTGGAGGCTTCGCGAGGTCTTGATGTGGGAGATGATCCTGCCGGCCTGCTCCTCGTCTCCGAACCTCTTCCTGAAGTACTCCACTTTCTGCGGGTCAGTGAACCCTCTGACCTCTGTCACCATCCCGACAAAATCAAGATGGATCTGACTGGCCGCCGCGGGTCGCGTGGTTATCCAGAGGCGAGCGGAGGGGAGCAGCTTCCCCCTGATGAGGTTCGCCAGCAGCACGTCCACTGGGATCGACTCTGTCGCCGTGAAGGCGACCGCCGGGTTTTCACCGCTCGAGCAGTCCAGACGAAGGAGGCTCTCGTCCAGCCCGTCCAGAACAAACAGGAGCTTGAAGACACTCTTGTCGTAGTTGGTGTTCGGCGACGACTGCAGAGTTGCGAAGATGTCATCGAGAGCTTCTCTCTCGATGCCTTTGGCCTCGTCGATGCATTCGTGAATGAGCTCTGACAAACTCAACTTTTCTCCCTTCCATAAATTCAGCTGGCGGAAGGTGAAGGGGAAGATGAGATGCACGTCTTGGTTGGTTTGTTTCTCGGCCCAGTCCCACACAAACTTGCGCACCAGAAATGTTTTCCCGATTCCCGCGATTCCGTTGGTCAGTACGGTTCTTATGGGTCTGTACCCTCCAGACGGGGGTTTGAACATGTCTCTGGGTTGAATTGGTTTCTCTTCTTTCGCCGGCTTCACCCTCTTCACCTCAATCTGCATGACCTCGTGCTGAGTGTTGATGTGTATGTCGGCCCCTGCTGTGATGTACAGCTCTGTGTAGATGGCGTCCAGACGTTGCTCATCCTTCTTCTCCAGCCACGCCTCTTGTGCACACATGAACTTATCCTGAAAGTAGGATTGAAGCGTCTGTTGGTGAGATGAGATGGGTACACCCAGAACCATCACGTCTGTATGGAACACAAATATGGAATAAAAACACATTATCAGGTTGTTTGTCTACAACACAAAAGGTCCCTTGCTGAAGGTGTCAGGTGGTGGTTAAAGGGACGACCCAAACGCCGACAAACCGTATAAAGAATATTTATCTGGTTGTTATTGGTAGGAGAAATTAAAGGAAAAGAACCAGCGTCACCTTTGTTCTGACAGGTGGACGCTCCTCTGTTCTCTGAAGTGTCTCCAGCATCAGCATCGCCTGTGGGTGAAGTTACAGGATGTTTTATTCTCTCAATACGACTTCATGCCTATTTCTTATCTACAAGTTAACCAGTGACTGGAAATTAAGATTATATTTTACAGCTTTAGAGTCATATTTTCTCTTTCGCCTGAGGACAACGGTGCCTTGTTATATAGAGAGCTGAGATTGTTCTGCAATGCTTTATGTAAAACATACATGGGTTCATATCCAATATGTTAGTGCCTTTAAAAGTTGAATTTAAGAAATTATGTAAAATCAAGTTTCCAGAGCCTCTAACCCCAATACATAAACTTTTCGCCAATAATGTGCAAGATGCTGACAGTATTTCATCTTATTACGTAACTCAGCCAGCTATTCCTACAACAAAAACAATGAACAAGGAAGTATAACGACCAGAGAAGCCCTGACGGGGCATCACCTGAGCCTTTTCTCATGATCAATGAGAATACAGATGACTGACCTTCTGGTCCTGCGATGGTGTCTGGTAGTCCCTGCAGCAGATCCTTCCTGGGTATCTCCTTTAAAACCTTCCTGGTCACCTCCAGAGCTCCGTGAAGTTCAAAGGTCTTCACCATCAGCTTCACAACGTCCTCACTATCTTCTGCCTCCTCCAGAGCCGACTCTTTGAGCGCTCTGTGAGGTTTCATGAAGCCGGGCTCGCTCAGGTAGCATTTGAATCTCTTCAGTTCTTTTTTTGGTAGATGATCCAGAACCTTCAGAAGGTCCTCTGACGTCATCGTGGCACCCGGGTCAAACCTGGCTGTTTGGTCACCTGAAGAGGAAACTGAAACACAAGGAGCTCTGATTGGCCGACGAGTGTTATTTGGCTAGCAGGAGCTCCTGCTGCTGCTGCTCTATGGGATGGACTTATGTAACGTTGAAGTGGCACACTGCGAGGACTTCTTTCAATTCATTCAAATCAAGAGACGTTTGAGTGAAAGCACCATCTGGAATGGACGTGTCCTTGTTTCACCGAAATATCGTGACTAGAACATTTGATTGGCGTTAAAGGAAGTGAGCTCGTTTGAGGCGCGCTAGCTTTATAGTCACAGAGCTTCCATAGCGCAGAGCCAATGACAACCAAGGCAAGAAGCTCTCATTGCACAAAAAGTGAAGAACATTCAGAAAAGAAACTCCTCGACAACAGAAAAGACTACGTTACAGGAACTGTTCTTCACTCTCTCGTCAAAGACTGCAAGTCCTCTCGTCTCTTGTGTTCAACGCTGTTGTGATCCTGCAATTTCCCCCCTGCGGGACTAATAAAGGATTATCTTACCTTAAAACGCTCTAAATGCGACGGCTTCTATCACGATGCAACCATGCCAGTCAACTCACGCCATGAAGGCTCCTTCACCGCCACAAGACAATGGCGGTGGAGTCAGGAACTCATTTTAACTGGCAAGGGAACGAATGGGATGCTGGGACAGGAAGTATTCAATCTGACTGAGCAGGACGACAACGTCTTCTTCGAGATAATGAACCTGAACGTCTCCAGAGACGACGTTAACGGTTGGGTTGCCCCGCTGCCGTTTAAAAGCACCCTGGCAGTCCTTCACCCAACAACAAAGAGCAGGTTTTCGAAGACTTTGCATCTCTACGATGAACATTAAAACTAAAATCTGTTTGGATCATTCATGGACAAGATCTTTGCCAACGGAGGTGAGGGAGGAGCACCACCACTGAGCGAAAATGAGGAGTGATGGTATCTCCCAACGTTTGGGGTCGAGCACGCACAACAACCCAATCAGACCTTTGAATCAACTGCCACGCCTTGAGGGTCTCCCTGAAGGACGAGCTCTGAACAGGTCCTGACCCTCCTTGTGTCACCCTCTGACCAACGATACATCAAATCAGCCTTTTCTCATAATTAAGAGATCAGACCTCCATTTCCTTTGAAGACAATGAGCTTCTGTACAGAGACCTTGTTACATTAACAGCATTGTGCGTCGCACTGTTTTCATACAGATGACTGACCTTCTGGTCCTGCGATGATGTCTGGTAGTCCCTGCAGCAGATCCTTCCTGGGTATCTCCTTTAAAACCTTCCTGGTCACCTCCAGAGCTCCGTGAAGTTCAAAGGTCTTCACCATCAGCTTCACAACGTCCTCACTATCTTCTGCTTCCTCCAGAGCCGACTCTTTGAGCGCTCTGTGAGGTTTCATGAAGCCGGGCTCGCTCAGGTGCCATTTGAATCTCTTCAGTTCTTCTTTTTTTAAATCATCGAGGACCTTCAAAAGGTCCTCTGACGTCATCGCGGCTCCCGGGCTAAAACCTGGCTGTTTGGTCACCTGAAGGGGAAACTGAAACACAAGGAGCTTTGATTGGCCGGTAAGAGATGTATTTGTGATAATAAAAGTGCCGAAAGAATTGATCACGGCTACCTGTGAGGACACTCACCTGTCGCAGTCACATCCAGAGGAGGTCCAGGAGACTTTCAACCTGCGTCTGCAGACACAGACCCACGCGGCCATCACGTCCTCGCGCCTGACGTGAAGGCTTCAGCGCTGCCAGTACACGACCTGTTACAACATGTCTGCCAGGCGTGTAGCCCTGTGGAAAAAAGCAAGATTATTAAAACAAATTAGTTCCTCATAACTCAGTCAGGTACCCAATTTTCACCTCGTAACATCTGGCTGATTAATGTGCAGCTTTAACGACGTGCACATATAATTATCAGCCCTCAGTGTGAGTCTGCAGCCATTGAGGAAGTGCTCGCCCTTTGAGACTCACACTTCTTCCTCCTTTACCTTTTGCCCCCAGACTCACGCAGCCTGATTAAAGTAGTTCACGTTACATAACTCTGAACGTGCTGCAGTTTGAAGTTTCACAAACTCGTGATAGGTTCCGCTTAAAATAGTCGGATTTCACTAACAAATCCCTTATTTGTATCTTAAAAAAGTCACAAAACGGCCGCAGCTTCTCTTTTTTCTTCTTTTCCGCCGGCGGACTATTTTTAAGGCAGAGGCTTCCCTGAACGGCGGATGATTCTGCATCCGGGTCACAGAGCACCGGCGGAAGCTTCTGGAGATTTAAAGCCGCAGCACGCAGAAATACAGCAACGTTAACTTTTGATGTTTTAACTGAACGACACGTTTCTTTTTGACTCAAACACCTTTCCAATATGTCTTTGTTTTCTGTCGGATTCCTCAGGTCCTCACCTTTCCAGAAAGGTGTGTTGTTGTTATTAGTAGTAGTAGTAGTAGTAGTAGTAGTAGTAGTAGTAGTAGTATGTGGGATGTTGTGAGGGCTCTAAACCATGGAGCTGGAAAAAGTCAGACCACTGGAGGAGGGATTTTTGGAAAATATTCCTCATAATCATGATGATGTTATTATTTATATATATAAATATATTTTTTTAATATATATATATATATATACATAAAATATACATAAATAATAAAATGTATAAGTATACATAAATATAGATATATCACTGAAATATATATATACATAAATAATATATATTTATATAAAATATAAAGAAAAAATATATACATACATAATACATATATACATAATGTATATAAATACAATAAATCAATTACATATATAAATAAATATTAAAATATATAAATATAATTATTCAAAAATATATATACAAAAAATATTAATATATATACACATAAAATACATAAATATATATAAATAAAATATATATTAATATATATAAAAATATATTAATATCTTTAAATAAATAAATATATATAAATAAAATATGTATATAGACAGTATAAAAAGTCTTTACTTACATTTAGACGCACCAGACTGTGTGATCCTTGCCGCTTGCCGTACGTTTTGAGCTCTGAAGCCTGAAAACTATTTAAAACTTGTATTTCTTGTTCGCTGGAGGAAAAGAAAGAAGAAAAAAAACTCCACAGCTCCACATGGACTTCAGTTCATAATTCTTCTTATTAAAACTGTTTTTATTAATTTATTCTCTATTAAAATAAAATCAGAAGAAACTCAGAACACAGCAGAAGAAGCGAAAATAAACAATAGATTATGGAATGTACTTCAGTAAAGAAAATAAAAGCTCCAGCTGGTCCAACATGGGGGGGGGCTTTATTACAACCAGTCAAATAAAGCACCGCTTTTATATATTCATATATATATAAAGATATTTTATATATATATATTTATATAGTTTTCATATACACCTTCAGGCAATGACTAGAGGATTCTTTACAGAATCAAGCTTCTCGTGGTTCATCTTAATTTACAGGTAAACTTAGTTTCTGGATATTTAAACCACAGAAGAAGTCAAGGCAACTTTTTCTTTTTTTTTTTTTGCCTCGTTCATCAAGTACAAAAACTGGCACAAAGAGGACGACCGTTTCCATAAAAATGCAATAAAATTAAATTACATACAGGAGGAGACGAAAAAAGTTCTGTAAACCTTTTCCCCCGTTACAGCAAACCTCAAACAAATAAAATCACTTTCCAAAAACAAAATTCAAATCAGTATAAAACACACAAAGGAAACAAAAAAAAACTTGTATTTTTTTTCTTTGCCCTTTGAAAACAATGTGCTATCGCTTGTACGACTTCTGTTCTTCTTCTTTACTTGTGGGGCGAGGGGGAGGAGTCAAGGTTTTATAGAGCGAAACAACACGGCGAGCGCCACTGAAGCTGAAAAACCAACCGACTGAACATCAGCAGAAGGCAACGACCAGCAGCACACAAACAGCAGAAGAAGAAGAAGTAGAAGAAGAAGAAACCGAAAAACGGGGGAAACCTTTTTTTTTTCCTCCCGTCTGAGCAGAAGTTTTCCGATTTCCAAAAGAAGAAAAAAAAAAAAAAAAAAATCATAAGTTTTTGTTAGAGATCTCATGGCGGCTGTGAGTTGATGATGTCATGAAGAGGGCGGGCCCTTGACGGACAGTTTGGCGACTATGGCGATGGTGGCTTCCACCGTCCTGTACAGCATGTCCAGCATGTCGGGTAAGGGGGCGGCGCTCGGGAGCGCCTGTGAGGGGGTGGAGGAGGAGGAGGAGGTGGAGGCGTGGCCACTGCAGCCCTCAGGCCCCTCCCCCGCCAGCCCAACAGCCGACGGGAAGGCAGCGTCCTCCGAGAGGGGCGGGGCCGAGCCGCCGGTCTTAGAGCCCGCCTCCTTCTCGTCCTTCGTCTCCTCTGACGGGGCGGCGGTCATCGCCTCGCCGCCCCTCCTCCCCTCACGCTCCTCCTCCTCGAGTCGCGGCGGCGGCGGCGGCTCGGGCTCCTCCCCCTGAGCGAATCTCCCCTCCCCCGCCTCCTGCAGCAGGGAGGAGGAGGAGGAGAACGAGGAGGAGGACGACGACGACGCCTCCATCTTCTCCTCTTTGGGGGAGGAGTCCGGGTTTCCGGGGGCGGCGGGCGCGGGGTCGGGCGAGGGCGGGTCCTGCTCGGTGCCCGGGTCGATCAGCGAGGAGGAGTCCCGCGTCTCCGTGTCCGAGGTGCTGGCGGGCGTCAGCGCCTCCTGGTGGTGGTGGTGGTGGTGGTGGTGGTGGAGGTGGTGGTCGGGCTTCGGCTCGCCGCAGGGCGGGAGGGCCGCCGAGGAGGACGAGGACGAGGAGGAAGAGGTGGAGGCCGCGCAGAGCTGCGGCGCTGGAGCGTCGACGCCTCGGTCGTCGTCGCTGCTCACCCGCCGCCGCTTCACCGGGGTCGCGCCTTCGTCCTCAGCTGAGACACACACACACACACACACACACACACACAGGTTTTTTTTAAAATATAACGGCGGTTACTGAGATATTTGCGGAGGCCACGTGACTAAAAAACTTGTTTTCTTTCCAGAGGAACGTTTCTTGCTGTGCAGCTCCAATCAAACCTGCTCAGCTTTGAGCGTACTGGCCCTTTAAGAGCACCAAGATTCACACTAAAAAACGTGATTCCTGACAAAACAAGTGTTGGTGGATGAACGACGGTGCGACAGGATGAACAAAAGAAAGTAAAGCGTTGAAATCCAAAGTTTAAAATCAAACCGATTTACGTTCCAGCGACATGAAACACATCTTGATTGACAGGTTGGATCTGGAGAGGTCACATGCTTTTGACACAGGAAGTCTTGTCGTTTACAGGACATCAAAGCGTTCCTTCGCAGTGCTTTTAATACGCGACTCGCACAGAGACGAGGAAGTCCTTTTTTATACGTTGTGCGTTCGTGTCGTACCTTTGGCCTTGTGGTCCTTGGCCTCGAGCTCCAGGGCGCTGCGCTGCTGGACGCAGGCGCGGCAGCGAGCCAGCAGCTCCTGCAGGGCGGGGCAGAGGGCGGGGTCGACGGCCTGAGGCGGCTGGACGGACAGCAGCAGCAGCAACGCCCTCAGGTCCTGATGCACAGAGAGAGAAAGAGAGAGAGAGAGAGAGAGAGAGAGAGAGAGAGAGAGAGAGAGAGAGAGAGAGAGAGTCGTCAGGCTGGGGCTGAAGACAGGAAGTGGCGTGCGTCTGAGCGTGTCGGCATCCGTACGGCGTTCAGCAGGCCGCTGGTCTTGCTGAGCTCCAGCCGGTGAGCCGCCAGCTCGGGCTGCAGGCTGCTCTGCTCGCTCAGCAGGTTCGACACCAGGACGCCGATCAGGTTGGAGCAGCTGGGGCCCGACAGCACCTGGACCTACACACACACACACACACACACACACACACACACACAAAACAGTTTTTTTATGGTGACAACATCGAGACAACTATTCACAGACTGGACTACGGAAGCCCTGAGAGGCCGGTGAGAGTTTCTGCTGCGTTTAAGTTGTGAGAAAGAGTCGGCAGGTGACTTTTTTTCATAATTTGTTGTTGTAATAAACATTTTGGCCACAAGAGGCATCGCAACCGAGCTGATGCTGAAGGGGGCGACTGCAGAAACATCACAGACTCTTAGATGTTGACATACAAAGCTCATTGTAAGCTAATAAAACACCACAATTCTTAGTGTCAGGTAAATACACACTAATGAAGACATAGCTATGAATATTATGCTATATTTTTGCTCATAAATCCCGGACAATGTTCCTGTAAATCATGACAACAGGATAGAAAACAGCAGATTTAGAAAATAGATCTGAAGATCTGATATTATTGGAACAATTTTAACAAACAAAAGCATCTGAAGACCCAAAGTTTTCTGCTCAGTACCTTGTGCAGGAAGCAGGTGAGGAAGGAGTAGGCCACGTTGTTGTTGAGGAACGTCCTCTCGTCCATCAGGATGCACTTGATGTACTCGCTGAAGACCGGATCCTCGCACAGCAGCTTCACGCACGTTTTAGCCAGAACGGACTGCAAGAGCGGCGAAGACGACGTTAACGATGCAGAAACAGAAAGTAAAGAGAAAACTAAACTGAAGTCATGCGTCTGGTGACCGACCTGAGACTGACAGAGCTCCGTCCACAGTTTGGGGAAGATGGCGAGGTGGAGAGGGAGCCCTTCGTACGCGATCAACACACCTGAGAGGCAGAGTTGCTGCGTTAATATCGTCACATCGGGTGCGTATTTCTAAACGGTTCATTATCAGACGGCTTCGTACGCACTCAGTTTGACCAGCGTGTCCGTGAACTTCTCGCAGTTGATGGCGACGCGACACAGCAGGTGGCTGAACTGGTGGTAGGACAGGAAGTAATCCAGCAGCATCCGGTCGTACACCTCGTCTTTACCCTGAGAGGGAGGGAGAGGGAAGGAAGGAGAGAGAGGGAAGGAAGGAAGGAGAGAGAGAGTTTACTACCAACATTAAGCTCCTGCAGGTTTTAAAGACCCAAAGTAAAAATAAAATGAGTCAAAATCTGTTATTTTCTGAAGTAAAATTAAAAAATGCAGAAGTGACAGAGCGTCAGGTATCATGACAGAGTTACAGGCGTCATGACAGAAGGTCAGGTGCCGTGACAGAGCTACAGGCGTCGGTATCGTGACAGAGCATCAGGTAACATGACAGAGCGTCAGACATTGCGACAGAGCGTCAGGTATCGTGACCGAGCTACAGGTAACATAACAGAGCGACAGGCAACATAACAGACTGACAGGTATCGTGAAAGAGCGTCAGACATCATGCCAGAGTGTCAGGTATCGTGACAAAGCTACAGGTATCGTGACCGAGCTACAGGTAACATAACAGAGCGACAGGTATCGTGACAGAGCTACAGGTGACATAACAAAGCGACAGGTATCGTGACAGAGCGTCAGACATCATGCCAGAGTGTCAGGTATCGTGACAAAGCGCCAAGGATCGTGTCATATCGCGACAGAGTGCCAGAGCTACAGGTGAGTGACAGAGCGTCAGGTGTCATGACAGAGTGTCAGGTATCGTGACAAAGCGACAAGTATCGTGTCACATCGCGACCGAGCTACAGGTATAGTGACAGAGCGTCAGGTGTCGTGACAGAGCGTCAGGTGTCGTGACAGAGCTACAGGTGTCGTGACAGAGTGTCAGGTGTCGTGACAGAGCTACAGGTGTCGTGACAGAGCTACAGGTGAGTGACAGAGCTACAGGTGAGTGACAGAGCTACAGGTGAGTGACAGAGCTACAGGTGAGTGACAAGAGCTACAGGTAACATAACAGAGCTACAGGTGTCGTGACAGAGCTACAGGTGTCGTGACAGAGCTACAGGTAACGTAACAGAGCTACAGGTGTCGTGACAGAGCTACAGGTGTCGTGACAGAGCTACAGGTAACATAACAGAGCTACAGGTGTCATGACAGAGCGTCAGGTGTAGTGACAGAGCTACAGGTGAGTGACAGAGCTACAGGTAACATAACAGAGCTACAGGTGTCGTGACAGAGCGTCAGGTAACATAACAGAGCTACAGGTGTCGTGACAGAGCTACAGGTAACATAACAGAGCTACAGGTAACATAACAGAGCTACAGGTGTCGTGACAGAGCTACAGGTAACATAACAGAGCTACAGGTAACATAACAGAGCTACAGGTGTCGTGACAGAGCTACAGGTGTCGTGACAGAGCTACAGGTGTCGTGACAGAGCTACAGGTAACATAACAGAGCTACAGGTGTCGTGACAGAGCTACAGGTGTCGTGACAGAGCTACAGGTGTCGTGACAGAGCTACAGGTAACATAACAGAGCTACAGGTGTCATGACAGAGCGTCAGGTGTAGTGACAGAGCTACAGGTGAGTGACAGAGCTACAGGTAACATAACAGAGCTACAGGTGTCGTGACAGAGCGTCAGGTAACATAACAGAGCTACAGGTGTCGTGACAGAGCTACAGGTAACATAACAGAGCTACAGGTAACATAACAGAGCTACAGGTGTCGTGACAGAGCTACAGGTAACATAACAGAGCTACAGGTAACATAACAGAGCTACAGGTGTCGTGACAGAGCTACAGGTGTCGTGACAGAGCTACAGGTAACATAACAGAGCTACAGGTGTCGTGACAGAGCTACAGGTGTCGTGACAGAGCTACAGGTAACATAACAGAGCTACAGGTGTCGTGACAGAGCTACAGGTGTCGTGACAGAGCGTCAGGTAACATAACAGAGCTACAGGTGTCGTGACAGAGCTACAGGTAACATAACAGAGCTACAGGTAACATAACAGAGCTACAGGTGTCGTGACAGAGCTACAGGTAACATAACAGAGCTACAGGTAACATAACAGAGCTACAGGTGTCGTGACAGAGCTACAGGTGTCGTGACAGAGCTACAGGTAACATAACAGAGCTACAGGTGTCGTGACAGAGCTACAGGTGTCGTGACAGAGCTACAGGTAACATAACAGAGCTACAGGTGTCGTGACAGAGCTACAGGTGTCGTGACAGAGCGTCAGGTGAGTGTCAGGCGCTCGCACCTTGCTGCTCTCCACCATGGACGGCAGCAGACACATGTTGAGCTCCGGTCTCGGGGGCCGGATGTTGTTCTTGGCTCCCATCAGCTTGATGTTCTCTCTGCAGGGAAGGTACGGGCCGAAGGACACTGTGGACGCAAACACCCGGTCACTGAACGGCTCCGTGACACACACTTTAACAACACAACGAGAAGGCGGCGAAGGGGAGGAGCCTCACTGGGGATGTTGCTGTGGTGGTAGGTGCAGTGGTTGTGCTGCAGGAAGGGAACCAGAGTGTGCAGGAAGTCGTGAGGACTCAGCAGGACAAGTTCCTTCAGCACGTCTGCAGGAACCAAAGAGCACCGAGCGTTACGGCCACAGACGGAGGAAGCAGTTAAGAAAGTAGAACAAGATACTATTAGTAAAAGGCCTGCTTTAAAAATAGGTTTTACTGTCGCAGTTGAGGTGGAGCTAATAACTAAACAATTAATTATGAACTAAGTACAATTATTTTCATTAATAAAAAAGGAAAAGCAGCAAATATTCACATTTTTTAAGCTGGAAAAAAAAATCCACCGTCAAAATAGTCAGTTAACTGTTTAAATAAGATAATTATGAAATTAAAAACCAACTCCTGCAGTCAATTAATTCACAATATCACATTTTTATTTTCCTCCAGAACAAAGTTAATCAGTTCAACAGATGTTTTCTTTCCCTCCTGCGACAAAGAATAAACACAACCTCTGTAAATACTTAGTACTTCTGTAATAAATGGGTTTAAAAGCAGCATTAAGTGTGTGTGTGTGTGTGTGTGTGTGAGTGTGTGTGTGTTACCCAGGCATGCGTTGCGGAGCTCGGGCGGGCTGTAGGAGTTGAGCAGCGTGAGCAGCTTGTGGGCGAAGTCGATCCTCTCCTGCCACTGGATCAGAGCCTGCTTCACATCTGGAGGACGAGACGCAGAAACATCTGATCAGAACAAAGTGACGACGACGTTGAAGCGACACGGAAATATGAACAAATACATAAACAAAGTCAACGAATAGATAATTATGAGTACATAAATGTAAAAAAAAAAAAGGAAACATGCGCAATTAAACTTAAAAATACAAACCAAGCGTGACACAGATGTGTGATTACAGTAAAATATTAATAATATGTTCTATATTAATATTACAGAAATATATATATATATATGTATATATATATATATATATATATATATATATATATATATCAGTGTAGAAAATAAACAATATATAATATGGAATATAAATAAAATATAAGGTGAAGTATTTTTAAACGTTACATTATGTTGTACTATAATCATACATTTTACCTTATTGTATATTATTATATTATAATACACATTATATATTATAAGCTACTCTAATGTACACTAACAGGTCGTGGTATCATATTACTCTAAATATAATAACTTTACTGTTAAAGACCTCAACACTTTGCCTGAGACCTGATTGACATTTAACTCTAAGTCCCGCCCTTCAAACTCAAACTGGCCAATCGTAGCTCAGCTTTGACCAGGGGGCGGGGCTTAGCGATGTGTCAACTGGACTGATAGTTCCACTAGAGCTCTGGTTGTGTGTACTGTGTGTACTTTGTGTACCGTGTGTACTGTGTGTGTTTGAATGTAAATATCGAGTCTATTTGATCTTTTATAGTTTATGTTTATGTCTGTAAACACCAGAATCGATAAAGTTGCATCTCGCTCCCACCTTTGCGCTGCAGGTACGGCCGGGTGGCTTTGAGGACGGACAGGAAGATGGAGAGCAGCTCCACCAGGTCTCCGGTGACGTGACAGGCCGTGGCCTCGTGGTACATCATGTGCAGCGTGTTGAAGGACTGCAGGGGACAGACGGAGACTCTTCAGCATCATCTTCATCGACAACCAGCTTCAATTACATTGTTTTTAAAATAGCTCAATATCACAAATGTGCCTGTTCTTGAACTCTCGCATCAGAAAATAGCCCCAAAAATCCTCTGCTATTACAATTACTTTTAATCTCTACACTTGTTGACTCCAACACAATGTATTTAAGGATTCACAGGGCTTTTGTTGTTTTAAATGGACATAAATGATGAAAGCAAAGTCCGAAAACTTTAAATCTGCCTCCAAATTTCATCATTTTTTGTTGTTTTCTGTCTCTTAAGCTGGTCTGACATGTGATTATCTCTTCGTCTGATGTTTAGAGGACATCGTGGTCCTGGTCCTACCTCCGTCATGAGGATCAGTCCCCGGTTGAAGACCACCAGCAGCCGGTCCTCGTCGTTCTCCAGCAGAACCCTGAAGGCACTAAGAGGAACCGAGAACCAGGAGTTAGGATCCAGATCAAGGCTCATTGTTCCAGTCATATTCACAACCTCTGTGTGTGTGTGTGTGTGTGTGTGTGTGTGTGTGTGTACCTGATGAGCGTGGTCCAGCAGGAGCGGCCGTCCAGGCAGCGCAGGTAGCAGCTGATGGTCGTCTTCTTGAACTGCTTGACGTCCTCCAGCTCCTCTTCCCTCATGTCGGCTCGCTGCGCCACGAACAGCTGCATCAGGTTGAACAGCTCCTCCACCGCCTGCAGGGGGCAGCACACACACACACACACACACACACACACACACACACACACAATCAATACATTTGACTTTTCACACTGATGACGACTGCACATAATTAAAGGAGAGCTCTTCTTTATCCTCCACGTGTCCTGTTATTGTGTCTTATGACATAAATCTGTCTCAAGAGACTCACTGAATGAGATAAAAACATCTTTTTGTGTCGTGAATAAGATAAAATAAGATAATCCTTTATTAATCCCTCAGAGGGGAAATTACAGGATTACAGCAGCATTGCTCACAAAGTAAATAAGATAAAGATCAAGTATTATAAATAAACAGTAGAACGGTAATAAATATAAATATACAGATGGAATAAAAGTTTATAAAAGTACTTAAACATACGTAAAAATGTGTCTAAAAGTACTTAAGCATACTTAGTGTCTAAAAGTACTTGAACATACTTGTACTTAAACACTTAAAAATGTGTATAAAAGTACTTAAACATACTTGAAATTGTGTCTAAAAGTACTTGAACATACTGAATGTGTATAAAGTACTTGAACATACTTAATGTGTCTAAAGTACTTGAACATACTTAATGTGTCTAAAGTACTCGAACATACTTAATGTGTCTAAAGTACTCGAACATACTTAATGTGTCTAAAGTACTCGAACATACTTAATGTGTCTAAAGTACTTATACATACTTCATGTGTCTAAAGTACTTGAACATACTTCATGTGTCTAAAGTACTTGAACATACTTCATGTGTATAAAAGTACTCAAACACTTAAAACGTGTCTAAAGTACTTGAACATACTTAATGTGTCTAAAGTACTCGAACACTTAAAACGTGTATAAAAGTACTTGAACATACTTCATGTGTCTAAAGTACTTGAACATACTTCATGTGTCTAAAGTACTTGAACATACTTCATGTGTCTAAAGTACTTGAACATACTTCATGTGTCTAAAGTACTCGAACACTTAAAACGTGTATAAAAGTCCTGAACGGCGAGGACGCGCGCGCTCACCCCGGGGTACTGGCTGGCGTGCGGCGTCAGGTTCTTGAAGGCCCACTGGATGTTCTGGTGCGAGGCCAGCTGGCGGGTGAAGGCGGGCGACTGCTCGCAGCACATGCGCAGGATGCCGTAGTAGGCGGGCAGCATGCCGCGGTTGAAGAGCACCACCTCCTGGTCGTCGTGGTCGGCCAGGATGTAGTTGAAGGCGATGTTCTTGGTCACCACGGGGTTCTGCACCACCAGCCGGACGTTCTCCGGGCAATCCACGCACATGTTGTACCAGAAGGACAGCAGCGCCTGCTTGTTGTGGTTGGTGGCGATGGCCGGCTCCGACAGCTTGGGCTGGAAGGTGGAGGGAGGGAGGGAGAGAGAGAGAGAGAGAGAGAGAGAGAGAGAGAGAGAGAGAAAGAGGGAGAGAGGGAGGGAAGAAGGAGAGACGTCAGACGGGTGAACGGCGTGCAGCTGACAGTTATTACGGCTTCGCTCGATGATTAAAAGTCCATCAACGAAGATTTATTTCATATTATTAGAGCGGCGTTTGAAAAGAAAAAGGAACGACAACATCTTCACTTAAATATTAGATTATTTTCTCCTGAATTTATGAGTTTTATCGCAGATAATATTGCATCTTCACATCTTCCCCTCGTAGTTTTTTGTACTCGTTTTCTAGAACGACCCAAATACGACGCATTACTTATATCATTTTTACACACATTTAAAGTCAAAGCAATGTGGAAGCAGCCAAAGATTCAAATGTTCAAATGTTTTATGACCATAAAGAACTTGAATTAATAAAGATGATGAATTATAGACAACTATATACTAATAATAATAAACACTTAAGTGTCTTTATATACATTATAATGAGTCCTTCAATATGTATATACTGCTCATAAATGATAAGAGGATACAAAATAAAGGATCATCATTTAAATTGTCTCCTTACTTTGATAGAAATGTACTTTTGAGGCAACAAAAAGGAAACAATACTACAGTTTTTACTGAGACCAACGAAGAAGAAAATGTGATCTACAATTCAATGAAAACTGAACCAACGTCATCTGCTGCTGAAGATCATAAAATGTGATCGAAAGCTCCAGAACGGCTACAAAGCGACCTCGTTTTCAAGGCCACGCGTTCCCGTTTCCAGCTTTCTCGTAAAATATTTGGATTCAACCTTCAGGAGGCAGAACGGGTACGAGATGAACACGAGTAAATAACAAAAAGAGGAGGAGGAGCGCGGCCGGACGCACCTGGAAGAGGTTCCACAGGTCCATGAAGTACCCGGAGAACATGAGCTTCTCCGTCTTGGAGATGAGGCAGTAGGTCATGAAGCTGAAGTACTGCACCAGCTTGGTGGTGCCGTGGACGCTGGCGTCCACGTACAGCTTGGCGCGTCCCAGCAGCCCCAGCAGCAGGTTGTACACCTGGTGGAGGACCACGGTGGTGTCGGGCGACAGCGGCAGCTCGCGGGTCGGCAGGTGGAGCGAGCGCGTGGAGCGGAACATCTGGCGGAAGGAGTTGCTGGGGATGAGGGAGACGAGGAGGTACGCCGCCGCTGGAGGGACGAAGACGCAACGGGTCACTCATGTTTAGTGGTTCAGGAGTTCCTTCTAATCAAACGCAGGTTACGTTGAAAAAAGGTTGCATCTCTACCAACGTAAGGCAAAAGAATTGTGTTTATTTCTGGAAAATATGCATTTGTGTCATTGTGTTTCTACTTATGTTTGTCTTGTTTGAACTTAACTTGTAAAATAAAGTAATACAACATTTTAAAAAAAAGGGAAAAACTGTTAAAAGACAAGCAAAACTAAACCAGAATCACCGCCTCGGTGTTGCATTTCTCCACCAGTCAATCAAGATGCAGTTTACATCCACGTCTGTGCAAAATATCAGATGTATCTTAATAGATATTTGTGTGAAACCGTCATTATTAGCAGATTTAATCCAAAATTTAAAATCGGATCATCCTGGAGGTCAAAAAACGAACCACAACACAAAGCAGAGTCACGTTTGGTCAAAGAAGTTCATTATTTTCTATATTGGAACACATCAGAGTGCATTATGGGTCTTATAGCGCAGTCAGTTACCAAATAAACCAATATAACACAAAATGAGGTGCATCTGCACACTAGTTATAATAAGCCTCGCCTGTATTTATTAGTGTTTTTTAAATATTTGTACTTGTGTGGCTTGAATTGATTCTTCTACGCTCCTCTGATGCGTCCTCCTCCAGCAGACCTGTGTCTCTAACAGTTCTGTCTTTTTAACACCGCCGCATTGCATCGTGGGGAGGAAAATGAGGCTCTTACATGTGCGGACTCGGGGGTAGTTGTGAGCCAGCAGGAAGCGCTCCACCCAGTTCTCCATGTTCTGCAGCACCCAGCTGTGGGCCAGTTTGTTCCTGGGGGTCTGCACAGCGAGCCAGTCCAGACACTGGGACGGGTTGTACTCGATCACCTGACGGGGGAGGAAGACGGACGAGAGTGAAGAGAGAGAGCAAGAAGTGAGACGCCACAGAGACGCCACAGAGACAATACTTAGATGCCACAGAGACGCCACAGAGACAATACTTAGATGCCACAGAGATGCCACTGAGACACCACAGAGATGCCACTAAGACACTTCTAAGAAGCCACTAGGACGGCCACTAAGGCGCCACAGAGATGCCATAGAGATGCCACTAAGGCAATACTTAGACGCCACTGAGACAATACTTAGACGCCACAGAGATGCCACTAAGACACTTCTAAGAAGACACTACGACGGCCACTAAGGCGCTACAGAGATGCCACAGAGATGCCACTAAGGCAATACTTAGATCCCACTAAGACAATACTTAGACGCCACAAAGACGCCACTGAGACAATACTTAGACGCCACAGAGATGCCACTAAGAGGCCACTAAGACACTTCTAAGACGCCACTACGACGGCCACAGAGATGCCACTAAGACGCCTGAAAATGAAACTCGGTTTGTCTACATGAGGAAAGTCTACGAGTTCAGGTGTTTAAATGTGACATTCGGGAAATGTCTGAAGGGCAAAATGTAATGTTTTAAACATTAAGAGTTAAAGTTAAGAGATAATCGTCTGTGTTCTTCTGATCTTCAGCGATCTGGACGTGTCTTTGTAAATTTGTCTCTTTTATGTATTTTTATGATCCATTTTGGCTCGACGCGCCTCGTAAAAATACACATTTTATTTTAAGAGACGGATAAAAACTCTGATAAATACACTAAACTAAACTTGATCATTGTTTATTCTTTCTAGCCGCGTGTAAAATAAAAGCAGATTTCACTGATTAAACACTTAATAGAAGATAAAAGTTTCATTTTTTATAAAACTAGAGATGTAAAACTTTAAAAACTGCATTTCACCTCCCAGATCCTCTGCAGGATGTAGGAGGCGAAGGACGGCATCCCCGGAGGTCCACCAGCGAACTCCATCAACATCGTCAGCAGCTTGAAGAAAGGATTGGCGGCCTGACGGAGGAAAACATAAAAGCTTCAGACGTGAGACTCAACACGAAGGAAACAGAAGAGCTGAATGATATGAAAGATAATAAAAGAAGTAAATAACAGACGGACAACAGAAACATACAAACTACAGCAGAAACAGACTCACCTCGGGGGTCAACTTCGCGATGGAGGTGAAGAGCATCGACACAATCTGTACAGTCACACAGAGTTATATTTAATACAATTATTTATACTGCTTTCTGCAAATAAATATATAGTAATAATAACATATTATATAATAAAAACATCAAAGTATATATTAATGCATCAGCAATTAGGATTCAATAGCATAAAGTGAATTATTATGAAATTGTCCATTCGGCAGAATTAAATAATGAAGTTTTTGTACTTTGAAGGAATATTTTGATGTATACTTTTACTTTGAGGTCTTAAAGTGACACCTGGTATGAACGCCGAAAGTCGCGTTTACTTTTTTTCAAATTAACTATCTCATTTAATTGATAATAATAATTTAGGAAAGGACTATATAAGCATTTTTTTTGCTTCTACCTGTAGCTTTTCAGTCTTTCTGCATATTATATAGAATAAAATTGTAATGAATCAACTCTGAGGAACAAAAAACTCCTTTAAGGTTTCAACTCTGGATGTTTTTTTACAAAAAAGCAGTTTTTTCTTTCTTTCTCTCTCTGTCATGTCACTTCCTGTCCCCCGTGGTGTCACTTCCTGTCCCCCGTGGTGTCACTTCCTGTCCCCCGTGGTGTCACTTCCTGTCCCCCGTGGTGTCACTTCCTGTCCCCCGTGGTGTCACTTCCTGTCCCCCGTGGTGTCACTTCCTGTCCCCCGTGGTGAACCTACGTGCTCGGCCAGGCGGTTGTTGTAGCGGCAGAGGCTGAAGATGAGGTTGCAGGTCTGCCGGATGTTGATGCCGTCTCGGATGTGCTGGAAGAGGAAGGGGAAGCCTTTCCCTCCGGTCAGCGCCGCCATGTCGCTCTGCGACAGCGTCAGATGTCTGGACAGAAGAAAAAAAAATACAGATTTGTCCAGGTTCGACACACACGAGTCAACAAAACATGCGACACGCGTCTCGTCGCTTTAGGGGATTTTAAAAGTTCATGTTCAGCATCTTTTGTTACCTCTCGGAGCGAGACTGCTCCACCAGCAGGGCGATGAGGGCGATCATCTTCTCCAGAGCTGCAGGACGATACTTCTCCTCCGCCAGAGACAAGATGTCCTCCTCCTCGTCCTCCTCCTCTCCTTCCTCCTCCGACAGCACCTCCACCTGCGGCTGAGGGAGGACGCGCTTCGTTCAGTCACCGGTGACGCCGCTCAGTTCAAATCGACGGCTTTATCGACGTAAAGGCATCGCCGAAACACCATTTTTATTATGAAATACGTGAAGGGAATTAATGAAAAGGTGAATAATAAAGAATCAAATTAATTAAATAGTAAAACTCCTCTTTCACTGAACATTTGATTCACACTTTAAGGAAGAAAATCAATAAATAAAAGCAGTAAGACATTCAGAAAGAGAGTATTCTAGTAAATAAAGTTAATTCTGTGGTAGATAAATAAAGATGAAGATGAATAAAGGGACCGTGTGAACTCACGTTCTCGGGGCCTTTGGTCCCCATGTAGAAATGCACCATGATGGAAATGGCTTGAAGAGACAACAGGAACTGACTCTGCAGCGACGGAGAGACACAAGGAGACGTCAACGCTTCAGGAGGAAATCACACCGAGGAAATAAAATATGACAAACTGTATTTTCCCCCCAAAAAAATAAAAAGCAGAAAGAAAAATACTTTGTGGTTTTTCATGAAGAATCATTTTACACAACTTAGAGAAGTAAGAAGTGAATAATAACACCTCACTGTTGTGTGTGTGTGTGTGTGTGAGAGGAGTGAGTGAGGAGTGTGTGTGTGTGAGTGTGAGAGAGATAAGTGTGTGTGAGAGAGTGAGAGAGAGTGTGAGAGTGTGTGTGAGAGAGTGTGAGAGAGAGAGAGAGAGAGTGTGTGTGAGAGAGTGAGAGAGAGAGAGAGAGTGTGTGTGAGAGAGTGTGAGAGAGTGTGAGAGTGTGTGTGAGAGTGTGAGAGAGAGAGAGAGAGAGTGTGTGTGAGAGAGTGAGAGAGAGTGTGAGAGTGTGTGTGAGAGAGTGTGAGAGAGAGAGAGAGAGAGAGTGTGTGAGAGTGGATGAGAGTGAGTGAGAGAGTGTGTGAGAGTGTGTGAGTGAGAGTGTAAGAGAGAGAGTATGAGAGTGTGTGTGTGTGTGTGTGTGTGTGTGTGTGTGTGTGTGTGTGTGTGTGTGTGTGTGTGTGTGTGTGTGTGTGTGTGTACTCTGTTAGAAGACACAAGACTCCGTTTAAATCAGTGAAACTAAAGAATTCTCTGGGTCACAAACATCCTCCCGGCCTCAGAAACAAACAACAACAACAAGGCGCTCAGAAACAAACAACAACAACAAGGCGCTCAGAAACAAACAACAACAACAAGGCGCTCAGAAACAAACAACAACAACAAGGCGCCCCCTCATACCTCCTCCTCGCCCATCTTGGCGAACTCGTAGAGGAAGGCGAAGTACTCCGTCAGGTGTTTGCTGTGCGGCTTCACGCCGTGCTCCATGATGGACAGCAGCGTCTTCACGAAGCGAGTGACGCACGACCGGCTGCCGATGTCCTCCACGGGGCCGTCCATGTCGTCAGAGCTGAGGGGGAGGAGACACACACACACACACACACACACACACACACACACACACACACACATCAATGACCAACAACATGCTATGTCAAGTGTTTCTGTAGAATAAACACAACATATTCAAGGTAACAGGGCGAGTAATTCATGTATAAATGCTCCTTTTGAGGGGGAAGTGCACCTTTAAAATGCATGACTGTAGGTCGACTGACAACAGGGTGTGTGTGTGTGTGTGTGTGTGTGTGTGTGTGTGTGTGTGTGTGTGTGTGTGTGTCAGTGATGTGGAGCCACTAATCTTTCTCAGAGTCCACAGTGGAGGAAAACACTGAGCGACACGCGGCTCCTGTTTGGATCTCTCTGGCCTCAGGATGTCAGACACAAGGCGGTGAGTTTGTGCTGCTCATCTTTAACGGCTTCACGTTTATCTTTGAATCCGATCGAATAGTTCTGAACATTTCTAGTTTAACTTCTTCAAAAAGCATTTCTCTGGGCTGCTGACGAGAAACCTGGAATCAGTCGTTGCTTCAACTTAGAAAAAGTTGGGTTCAAATTGAAATCTTTTAATAAAATTACAATGAAAGAAGCTCAAACATCTCACTACGTTTCAAAAGTCCTGAAAATAAGTTTCATATTTAAATACTACTTTTAGAGAACTAGAAGTACTTATTTTAAATCTAAATGAGTAGTTTGTGTGTTTTTAATTGTTCCTTCAGGATTGGGATTAAAAACTATTGCGCAAATCTGACCACTCAGGTGCGACGTACCCGTCCTCCATGCCGGGCTGCAGGTACAGGTGAGCGTGAACCGGGCGGAGCCTCTGGATGACGTGAATGCACAACCTCTGGAACATCTGGAGGGCAGAAGCAGAAGTGTTGTGACGATATAAAGACGATTTTAAAACAATTTAAATGTGCAAAGACTAAGAGGAGAGGATGGGGAGGAACGCACAGCGGGAAACAAGACAAACGTCGCATCAGGTAGCAAAGACACTCACCTGTCTGACAATCTGATTGGGGCACTTGATGAGGATCTGCATCGGCCACCAGTTGTCATCGGCCATCCGATCCAAAAACCACTGAAAGCGGAAACAATGTGAGGCGTCGACAACAACAACAAACACCCGCAAAAAAAAAAAAAAACCCTGGAGGTGAAATCAGTGAGAAGCCGGTCGAACCTCGCAGGCGGCCTGGCTGTTGTTGAACTGTTTGGTGAGGAGCTCGATCCACTGCAGCATGGTGGGCTGGAGAGGAAACACAGCTGTTAGCGTCCTGCATGTCAAGACATTAAATGTACGATGATATAAATGAAATGAGCAGAGAGGGCGTCACCTTCTCCTTGGAGTGAATGAAAGTCTCCAGGACGAACGACGTGCTGAGCTGCAGAGAAAAGATTTAGTTTCACGTGGAAAAAAACATCTGGAGTAGAAACTGAAACTCTTTGCAGGTTGTTAAGAAGTTCACAGAAAAGTTACAGGAAGCTTTCATTTCCAGCAGTTTGACATTTACGATTTAAATGGGCAATAAAATGTCAAAAAAAAGAAGTAAAATTAACACGAAAGATATTCAGTTTACAATGACAAGAAAAAGAAAAACAGCAGATCTTTACATCTTTTAGCACGTTTGCTGTACCGTTAGCGCCGTTAGCGCCGTTAGCTATGACATGGGGTCGCCATGTTGAGAGCCGTTGAGAGGCAATACAAAGAGATAAAATAAAATAATCCTTTATTAGTCTCTTAGTGGGGAAATTACAGGATTAAAGCATCTTAGCTTAAAAAAATCAAGTATTATAAATAAACAGTAGAACGGTAAGAAACCAAAATTAACAGTCGGAAGATTATTAAATATACAGATGGAATAAAAATGTGTATAAAAAGTACTTAAACGTAATGGATATTGCACAAGGAGATGTCTTGCACCTTTAACAGATTATCTAAATTGTTTTCTGAGGATCAATTTGTCGAGAAGCCTTTTAGAGCATCATTTCAATATTTTTTAGGGTGATTGTAATTCACCAAAACCACGTTTAAATAATCGTTTAAATCAGAAAGCTTGAGCCTGTGCCACGTCTCACCTTGGCGGTCATGAGGGAGACGGCTTTGGGGTCGGGCAGCGTGCTGGGGATGCTGCCGCAGAGCTGCCACATGAAGCTGAACAACAACCAGACATCACGGTGAGCAACAGCGGAAGGACAGAGCAGTAATGCATGTGAAGACGCTCGTCAGGTTCGATACCCACCCAAAGTACGTGTGTTCGAATATGTTTTTGTCCTGGAGGAACTGCATGTTATCGTGCCAAATCCACTGGAAAGAGACGGCGCATTCGTCATTTACACGTAAATATAAACGCAGTCATTAAAAGGTTTGATAAACGTGGCGCCTCGTTACCTCCAGCAGGTCCGGAGAGACGTCAAAACTGAAGTCCTTCCCGTTCTCCTCCTCCAGCTCCACCCGCTTGTAGAAGAGCATGTAGGCGCTGTGCGTCTGCAGGTTCACATCAGCGCTTTGTTATGAAACCACGTCGTTCAAAAAACAAGTAAAATGACAGGAAAAAATATATTAATCTTCACCTTCTCGAAAGAGAAATCCATGAACTTGTCCGTGACGGAGTCGTATGTTTTCGTCTGAAAGGAGAAGAGAAACGTCAGCAAAGAGTCACGAGCGACGAGGAGGAAACGTTTGTATTTCTCTCTGTGGCTGCAGCTCGTACCGTCATTTCTCCTCCGAAGCACTCGGACGCCAGCTGGGCGGAGTCGAAGGGCTTCACCTCGGCATCGTTGAACAGGTACCTGAGAGGAGAGGACGACATTGAAGCAACAGCGCGGCCGAGAGACCCGAGTCCTGAAACCCGCTGAAAACTGTGGAACCGATGTTGTCTCTAGATCTCCTTTCCCTGTGTTTGAGTCATCGTTTGAACCCCAAATTAAATCCAATACTTGTGTTTATTGTATGTATTTGTTCAGCAGAGTCTTGGGAAAAAAATGTATATCTGCAAAAAAGAAAATCACTTTTAAAAGATATTTTGATGGTAACTATGAACATCCAGCATGATATGAGCCAGATTCCCCAAAAAAGCCTCCTGGAGCGTCAATAAGACACCTTTTTGGAAAGATTAGGACCTAAAGAACCAGAATCTGCAACAAGGATCACATTAAATCAAAGTCTTGTCCTGTTAGGAAGGAGTTTCAGTCAAAAAAACTGAGTTGAAAATGGAAAAAAATGCGTATTTTATGTCAAAAGATTGTCTGAATGGGGCATGCTGGGTCTTAAAATGGCCGCGGGAGGATTTTCCAAAAGGTTAAGTGACGTCTCGCTCCCTAAAGCCCTTCTCACCACTTGTTGTTCTTGTAGGCGTGCGGGTTGACGATGTCTCTGATGAAGCTGTAGTAATGGCCGCCGTCCGCCGTGCCCGTGTGCACCGTGACGCCGATGAGGTCGTACTCGTAGCTCTCCGTGACCTTCGTCTCGCCCTCTTCCCGGAAACCTGCGGCAGGCAAAACGCGCGGCTCAGAAAAAAACTGACATTTTCTCTCGCAAACTGTTTGAACAGTCGTCGTCTTTCATCCGTTTCGCTGGACGAACCCTCTTTGCGCTCTCCTTTGCCCATGAGGAAGTCCTCGGTGTAGGGCGTCATGTCGAGGCGCAGCGGGAAGGAGAAGTGCGTGTTGACCTTCTCCTTCATCATCGTCACCATGTTGAAGGTGTACCTCATGGTGTTGAAACTCAGGATGCGCGGCAGCTTTTTGAAACACGCCCTGCGGCACGAGAGAGACGGAGGAACGTCCGTCAAAAGGAATCATTATACGGACGTAAATTGGGAAATTTCAGTATTTCTACAACGAGTTATTTGATAATTTAACAAAAGAAGAGATCCACGGACCTTTTCTCCGCCCGGACCTTCTTGCCGCACTGGGAGCAGGTGTACATGTTGTCGCCCTCCAGAGTGTCCTTGATGGTCACCTCGTCCAGAGACTCCTGAAGAAAGACAGAGAGGAAAGTTCAGAGCTTTTCTCAGAACGTTAAGAGGTTTTCCAGAAGATTTATCCAAAACATTTAGGTAGAAGTACACAAGTAGAGGCTTTTGACTCCTTTATATCTCGTTGTCTAGTTTAATCTACATCTATAAGATCCTGGTGTTTGCACACAGAGTGTCGTCTGCATCTCTAGGAAAGAAAAACCTGCAACGATGCATTTTTACAGCCGATCCAAGAGGCTTTTTAAAGAAGTGGGAGGAGCTTATCAACACAAAGGAAACACTTCCTCCTTCAGTTCATCACAAATATTCAACACATCTGGAGAATCAAGGTTTTACAGAACAGGAAGGAGATGACTGACTAATATGAAAAGTACGAAAGCTTTCAGGTGAAGCTAGTGGAGGACTGACCTCTGAGATGTCGTGGAGTAGAAATATAAAGTATCTAATAGTACAATACTGTAGTAAAAAGGTACTTATACTCACGTAGATGTTCTTCATATCCGCCACTTGACATCTGACGGTGTAAAACTCCTCCGCCGTCTGGCTGACGTGGTCGCAGTCCTGCAGGAACAAAAACTCTTACTTAGATAAAATGGAGCAAAGGGATCGACGTTACCGGTTGTGCTCGGAGCTCGAAGGCTTTTCTCTTCGTGGTCTTGATCATTTATTCAATCAGAGGAACGTCCTCCGACTCACCAGAGACACCACGTTGTTGGTGATGACGCCGCCGAACAAAGTCTTCACTGTGTTTTTCTGCGAGAGCAAAAGAGACATTCACTCACTTGTAAATAAATATGTAATTTCCATCCTTTACACACTTCTTGCAGCGTTCTTCATGTGTGTTCATCTCATTTAAATACACGCTTTTATTCATTTAACTGAAGCATTCAATCCAGTTTAATATCACGGCTTTTCAGTATTTAAAATCAGGACATTTGTCGTCTTTTTTCCAAATTGTTTGGTTCTCGACTCGCTGCCTTCGTGAAATGTTTTAACCCTTAAAACCCAAACTCAATGACTTCTTCTTGCTCCTCATGGACTGGTGGGCTCACCAGCTCCTGGGACATCTCCTCTATCTTGGTGATGAGGTCGGTGAAGAACTCCGTCATGTCCTTCTGCTCCCCGGTGTTCAGCGGCTGCTTGTCCATGGTGTAGGTTTTACAGAACGGCCGCGGGTTGTACGCTTTCCTCTCGCTCTCCTGAACACACGGCCGGCGGGGGGGGGGGGGGGGGGGGGGCGGGGGGGGGGGGGGGAAGTTTAGCGGACGTAAAGAAGTCGGTCTGCGCTGACTCTTCAGGAACTCTGCAATCGTCAAACTCACCATGAGATACGTGAACATCTTCTGCAGCTCCAGCAGCGTGGTCTTGTGTTTGATATCCTCAGCGTACTGCACACAAACACACACAAACACACAACGTATGAGACTCTACACTCCTTCCCCGGGTTGCTCTGCCCTCACGCTCGTCTGGCAGGCACGCGCTCACCTTGGCAGTGAAGACGGCCTGGCGGGCCTCGGGGATCATGTAGAGCTGCTGGATGGTGGAGGCCAGGTAGCAGGTGGCCCCCAGGTTGGTGAGGCCCACGAAGCGGCACTCGGCCCGCACGTCGTCGTGGGGCCAGTAGTCCCACTTGTACGGCGCGTGAGAGGCTGGAGGAGGAAGAGGAGGAGGAGGAGGAGGAGGAGGATGGTGTTAATGTGCAGCGCTTCTCCTTTGGTATTCACTGGAGGAAAACTCCAAATGGAGTCGGATCAGGACTTCTGACACTTTGCAGACGGGTTTCCTGCTCTAACAGGTGACGTGAGGGTTGGTCATGACGTCACATGACCTGTAATGATGCTTCGAATGGTTTGTACATTTTATATATCTGATTTATCTGTATATTTTTACTCCATCTGTAAATGTAATAATCTTCTTTTTCACTGCTAATTTTCTTCCTCTTAAATCTTTAAAGTTTATTACCGTTCTATTGTTTATTTATATTACTTGTTTCTTTTATCTTATTACTTGTGAGCAGTGCTGCGGTAATCCTGTAATTTCACCACTGAGGGACTAATAAAGGATTATTTTATCTTGATTGGTACATGTTTACCAACACGTGTGCCGACGACAACGTTTTGCACGTGTTTGTGGATATGCTGCTGCATATTAAGGTCTAATGTTGTGTGCTCAAATACCACAAAAATAAATATTATATATAATGCATTCTTTCCTAAACTTTCCAACATGGAACTGGGGTTTCAACTTAAATCCTGATGAGATATGATTTGAATCAGTAAATATGAAACACATTAGAACATATAGTTGCACCTCAGCGTGTTTATAGCGAGCATCATAAAGTGGGAGCTGCTGGATCTGGTGTCTTTATTCTGAATAGATTTACAAGGAAATATCCACATGCATCTTGTGCATTAATGTGTTTGTTGCTGAAAGACACTTTCTGAGACGAGACGCGATGAAGCGAGCAGCTCCACGACGTCGTTCTTTCCCACATAAAACAGCAGAGAGAGCTCTCCTCGTGTGCTGCAGAGGACGCTCCCTCTCTGCTCCGCTGCGTGAAGAAAGAGCACAAAGCCAAGCAGTCCTCACCTTGCATGTGCTGCGACATGACCCAGTTGTGCAGCAGCCGGTAGTTCTCCACCGAGCCCTTCACCGTCTCCACCAGCAGGTCGTAGGCGGCGGCCCGGGCGGCGTGCGACTTGCACTTGGGCTGGGCGCGGTCGGCCAGGCTGGGCAGCAGGAAGAGGAGGTTGTGGACGTCGCGCAGGAACTCCTGGCCCTCGCGGGAGAACTTGAAGGGCGGCTTGTGCTTCAGGACGCTGGTGGCGAGACGCAGGAGGCCGGTCAGCCCGTCGTCCTCGATGGCGCCGTCCTGCTGGTCCAGGATCTCACGGCTGGAGGAGAGAGGAAGGAGGAGAGAGGAAGGAGGAGAGAGGAGAGGAGGTCACGTTGGTGCTTCTGTTTCTTGAACTTAAGGTGTTTTTTAACTGTTGTTGAACATCATTACACAGCAGCTTCCCCACAATAAAGTCTGAAAAATCAAGAAACAACTTATTTTTCTTGTCGATTTGACCCATCGACGTGGTGTTCAATGTTTATTTTACCAGTAAATAGTTAATAAAACCCTGAATAATAAATACAGATGTAAATACAATGAAACGCAAAAGAAATGTAACATCTAGTTTGTCCTAAAAGTTGCCATCGTGTTCAGGAAAACAACAAATTACACGAATATCCCCCAAAAACTCTTTTAATTTAAGGCGTTCTGTTTGCAGAAACCTTTTATTAAATCAATTAAATTTAAATTTCTTACCCAGCCTTTTATTTTAGTCTTTTTCTAGTGTAGCTTGTTTTCTAATTGTTCTATTCTCTTGGCTCTTTAATAACTCTTTAAGTCGTGACCATTTTTGCAGTTTATGCAGCATCTTGTTGCTTAAAAGTGCTGCATGAATCCACTCGCTTTGCCTTGAAGAAACTGAACCTAAACTAAAAAGATAAAGCGGAACAAAACCTCTTACAAATTTAAAGAAGAAATGTTCCCTGAAACATCCTGCAGGCGGTAAAACCACCAAACTATCCTCCCGGTTCTCTGCACATTAAACTCCTGCATTGTGTGTGTGTGTGTGTGTGTGTGTGTGTCTGACCTCCGGATGCAGTCGGCGAGGTGTCGGGCGAGCGCGTCCAGGTCCAGCAGGGTGGTCTGCATGGAGCCGGCCAGCGACAGAGAGGGAGAGACCTTCTGTGAGTTCAAACAGACCAATACTAGCAACGGCTCAATGACACGACAACAACAACAACAACAACAAAACAACAGCTGTTGACGTCCCCCACCTGGCCGGCGTCTTTCACGTGGATGTTGTCGATGAGTTTGCAGAGCAGCCAGAAGTATTCCTTGCAGCCCGTCCTCAGCAGAGGCTCCTCTTCGTAGTCCTCCACCTGCGGAAACGCACACGTTAACACAGAATACAAACACAACCTTTGTGTGTGTGTGTGTGTGTGTGAGACCCACCCTGAGTGGCTTGAGGGCCTGTGCGTCAGGCAGGAACTTGAGGAGCGTGGAGGCGGCGAGCAGCAGGAAGGACCTGTTGATGGACTCGCCGCCCTCCAGACCCGACAGAGAGAGCTTGTAGAGGCCGTTGCACGCCTCGTGTCTCACCGCCGGCTGAACAAACAACAACAACAACATGTCAGATTTATATTAAAAAAGGTTTCATGTTCTGTGCTTTAACTTTGCTCTTCTTCTGCGGCGTTCATTCTCTTCACTGCCACACAGCTGCACATTTAAAGCGTCTCAATCCTGCTTTTTGTGGCTGTAGCGCATCAATAAATCGTTTGAAAATTGAACGTTGAGACATTTTTTGCCACAAAGGGTTCAGGAGGACTTCACAAAATGAGACTCGAGGGCTTTCAGGTACTTTTTAGAAGTACCATCTTTTCATGTTCAAGGACTTCACCGAGCTACAAAGAGGACAAAATACTTCCAAGTGATGTAAAATAAGAACATTTAGTTTTTGTCACGTCACCTCGGGCACCAGCAGGGTGAGCTTCTTCAGCCAGTCGTGGAGATGA
This sequence comes from Clinocottus analis, assembly GCF_023055335.1. Classification (NCBI taxonomy): domain Eukaryota; kingdom Metazoa; phylum Chordata; class Actinopteri; order Perciformes; family Cottidae; genus Clinocottus; species Clinocottus analis. Next base: position 729,461 of record NW_027176054.1, read on the forward strand.
TCGCTGTCGGCCAGACTGGACTTCACCGTGGAGGAGCAGTGAGCCCAGCTCACCAGCAGCCACATGGAGTAGTGAGTCACTGAGGAGGAGGAGGAGGATGAGGAGGAGGAGGAGGAGGAGGAGGAAGAGGAGGAGGAGGAGGAAGAGGAGGAGGAGAAAGGAGAAGAAACGAGAAGAAATAGAAGAAATCAGAAGAAGAAGAAGAAGAAGGAGGAGAAAAAAGAAAGGGGAGGAGAAAGAAGAAGAAGAAGAAGAAGAAGAAGAAGAAGAAGAAGAAGAAGAAGAAGAAGAAGAAGAAGAAGGAGGAGAAAGAAGAAGGAGTAGAAGAAGAAGAAGGAGGAGAAGGAGAAAGAAGAAGAAGAAGGAGGAGAAAGAAGAAGGAGGAGGAGAAAGAAGAAGGAGGAGAAAGAAGAAGGAGTAGAAGAAGAAGAAGAAGAAGAAGGAGGAGAAGGAGAAAGAAGAAGAAGGAGGAGGAGAAAGAAGAAGGAGGAGGAGAAGGAGAAAGAAGAAGAAGGAGGAGAAAGAAGGAGGAGGAGAAAGGAGTAGAAGAAGAAGAAGAAGGAGGAGAAGGAGAAAGAAGAAGAAGGAGGAGAAAGAAGGAGGAGGAGAAAGAAGAAGGAGGAGGAAAAAGAAGGAGGAGGAGGAGAAAGAATGAGTAGAAGAAGAAGAAGGAGGAGAAGGAGAAAGAAGAAGAAGAAGAAGGAGGAGAAAGAAAAAGGAGGATGAGAAAGAAGGAGTAGAAGAAGAAGAAGAAGGAGGAGAAGGAGAAAGAAGAAGAAGAAAAAGGAGAACAAGAAGAAGGAAGAAGAAGAAAGAACAAGAAGAAGGAAGGAGAAAGAAGGAGAAGAAGAAGAAGAAGAAGAAGAAGAAGAAGAAGAAGAAGAAGAAGAAGAAGAAGAAGAAGGAGAAGAAGGAGAAGAAACATCAGGTCAGACACGTCTCACACTGTAATCTTTGTTATTTGATCCGACATGTTGATGTTTCTTCATCTTTTCCTGCTTCATGAGTGTAAATCTACAACATCGTGAGAGACTGTTGAACGGTCCTCACCTTCGTGACGAGACCTGTGGTCCGACTGAGCCTTAAGAACCCTGCAGAAGCAGAACGAGACAAACAAAATGTAAATTACACCTCGTGTACGTCTCCTACTTAAAGACCCAGAGGGGCAGCGTGTGTTCCCGCACTCGCCTGTGTGCGAGGTTGTCGTAGGTGTAGGCCACGTTGATCAGACGCTGGATGAGGTTGGTGCCCTGAACGAGGCTGAGGAACACCTGCGAGCCAAAAGAGAGAGAGAGAGAGAGAGACTCAGCATCATTGCCATCCGGCTATCGGCCGCGCACGTCACCTGTCACTTTGCGGCAAGGGGGCGGGGCTTGTTACCTCGGTCAGCCGGGGGATGTGCAGGCCCTTCCCGTGCTCCACGGTGGACTTGCGGGATTTGCCCGGCCACGAGCGCTTGCGCTGGCTGTCGGCGAGGCCGGACCAGGAGAAGACGTCGTGGTAGGCCAGGTCCAGGTCCGCCGGGTCCACCGCGAACTGGCAGATCAACTTCAGCAGGCAGGCCAGGCAGTCCAGCAGCCACTGAGGGGGAGGACAGGGGCGAGATGGTGAGACTTCACGAGACGGACGAATCAAACGAGTCGTTTCATTCAGAGTTAAAGGAGGAAGTCTTTCTCACCACAGTCCAGGACTCCTGGTCTTTGGGCTCCAGGATGCCCGAGTTAAAGATCTCCAGGAGCAGCTGGAGGCCTCCAGACGACACAAACTGCAGGAAACAAAGAAGAAGAAGAAACTGACTCTAGCTACGACTACCGTGTGTTGTGGTTAAACTTACAGCTTGACTTTAATACATACGTAAAATTAAAAGACAGTAAAAGTTGGGAAGACAATGAAAAGGAGAAAATGTGTTCTTCACTGTTTAAGTCCATTAGAGCCATCTTAGTCGATTAGTAAGAGATGTTTTTGGTTGTTTCAATGTTTGTTTTTCAACATTTTTTCATGCTGAATGACTAGAAATACACATCTTTGGTAAAGACGAGACTTAAACTGGTTCTATTGTGTAGAAATTGACTCAAACTGTTGGTCTGTGCTCTTTCCCAGGAGGCGCTACCTTGCAGCTCCAGGTGTTCTTGCTGTTCTCTATCTGATCCTCGCTGGAGTCGTCAGAGTCGGGGTACAGGTCGCTGTAGCTGCCCTGCAAACACAGACACTCGCACGCTCAGATATACAAACCGTGCAAAAAGAAGTGAGATGAGAGAAGAAGGAGTACGATGCATCCTGGTCGAGTGCATGTTTGTATGAGTCCAGGTGACGATATTAAATGAATTGACCGACATGTAAAAGTCTTTAATATGTTCATATTTGTTCTGTTGTTCAAACTAGTGTGTTTTTATTCAAGTTCCTGTGTGTGTTTATGAACATAAACACACATACTTACAAGTAAAAATGTGCCTAAAAGGTCATTACAGTATTTTAAAAAATTACACTTTCATCTTTCTGGTCTTTACTGCCTTCACATTGGAAAGAAAACTTTTTAAAACACAGTTAAACTATTTGAAACGTGTGTTTAGTGTGTAGTTGCTCACAGTGGACTCCCGGTGGATGCGTCTGTTTGGTTTCCCCAGAGACTCGATGATCTCCAGAGCGTACAGCAGCTTGTGGGGACTTTTTATCCTCAGCAGCTCCTTCCAGCAAAGACCCTCCCCATTCTACACACACACACACACACACACACACACACACACACACACACACACACACACACACACCAACAAGTTCAGTAATTCAGCACAACAGAAGGGATCTTCTTAATTCGAGGGCGATACATCAGAATAAACATGTTATTACTCCACATGTTGACCGGCCCGGTGGACGCACTCAGAGGCGTTTTGAGAGTTAACACAAATATGTATTAAGGACCATGTGTGCAGATTACTTCATGGCACGCCGTGGTCATAATCCCCACACAGGCAGCCCTTTAAAAGTGGGAGGTATCGAGTTTGTGGAGCCTTAAGTAACTTTTTTAAAGCGACACGATGGTGCATCTTTGGTTTACTTCCTCTTTGTCGTTATGGTCGTGGCTGTGACTTCTTTTAAAAGCCTTTCAGCGGTACATTTATTGTGTGATATGGTTTAATTGAGCCTATACAAAGGAATCAAGACATGTACACTAATGCAGACTTCTCTCTGCAGACACTGATAGCTTGAAAACTGACCGTGTCATCCGAGATGTTCTGGAAGGCCTGAAGCATCTTGGGACATGTAGGAAGCAGCATCAGCAGCTCCCAAACCCGACGAGACAGATTCTCCGCGTGCAGGTGTAGCTCCTCGCACCGCGCATTCTGCACACACACACACACACACACACACACACATCATTAGTTGCTCTGTGCACGTGAATAGCTGCAAATCCCAGTGTCCTGCATCCTGTCACACACACCTCCGGGTTGTCCTGGACCTTCTCCGTGCTGGGGCTGGGCGGTTTGAAGCAGGCCAGCATCTCCAGCAGGTCGAACAGCGTGGTGAGGTGCGGCTCCTGGAGGAGCAGCAGCATGGGGATGTGCTCCTTCTGGGGCGGCGGCAGGCAGGAGGCCGGCAGCTGGACGCCCTCGCCCTTCCTCTCCCGCCGCGGAGCGCCCAGAGACACGAACACCATCTGGGGATGAAAAAAACAAAAACAGAGACAAGACACACGGGACATCAGTCGCGGGATTCGTCTGCGTTTGTACGTCAAACTAAAGGATTAAACGACGATAGAATACAAACGAAGTATCCACCTGCATGTCTTTGAAGCCCAGCTCGTGCAGCGTCTTCTCGTCGTAGTCGTTTGTGAGCTCGTGGCCGGAGGAGATCATCCGGACCGGCCCCATCAAGCCTCCTGCTGGAGACGAGACAGACGTCACACACCAGCTCACTAAAAGACATAAAAAAAATGAAGGGAAACCCACTGACTTGTGTGTGACAGACGCTGACAGGTGATGTATACATTTATGTTTGTTCGGTGTAAAGAAACGAGGAAGAGGAGGAGGAGGAGGCTCACCTGGGAAGTCTGCCGGCTGCCGGCCGCTCTGGCCGAACTCCTGCAGCTGAGCCTGCTGGTTCATCTGCTCCTTCTGCAGGTTCTCGTACCAGTGGGTCACCTCGGCTCGCAGGTCCGCCACCTGGTCGCTGGGGTACATCTCGATCGTCATCTGCAGGAGAAGAAGAAAAAGCATGCACAAATTGCTCAATCGCATTAAACAAACATTAAACTTTGGCTTGAAAGATTGCAATGCAGCTTCAACACATGAAGCATAGACTTCTATACAAGCAGAGGAGTCGCCCCTGGTGGTCAGGAGAGAGAATGCAGCTTTAACACATGAAGCATAGACTTCTATACAAGCAGAGGAGTCGCCCCTGGTGGTCAGGAGAGAGAATGCAGCTTTAACACATGAAGCATAGACTTCTATACAAGCAGAGGAGTCGCCCCCTGGTGGTCAGGAGAGAGAATGCAGCTTTAACACATGAAGCGTGTAGGTGTAGATGTGTCACCTTGTCGGGGAGGCCGGCGGGCTGACAGACGATCCGGAGCGGCAGCGACTGTTTGTCGCTCAGAGCCTTCAGGTGGCTGCTGATGCCCGTGCCCTCGATCTGCCACTGCCGCAGGTGGTACGCAAACCTGAGAGACAGGGAACAACGCGTCGGGTTGAGACGCTTTAAACGCACCGAGCAATTTCCAACGCGTGTCTCCGCGTTAACCTCGCGACAACCTCCCCTCACCTGCGTCTGAAGGCCTCCAGGTGCGTCTTGAGCATGAGCAGCCCCCGCTCGATGCTCGTCAGGCTGGAGTGCGCGTCCTTCTCCAGGTTGGCTGAGGCCATCAGCAGACTCTCCATGCACTTCCTGATGAACTCCTGCTCCTTCTCCAGGCCCGTCTTGCCAGCTGGAGATGCACAACAACAACGAGGGACACAGAGACATGACGCATGAGGATGGCAGAACTTAAAATTTACCTTTAATAGAGGTTTTCACTTTGGATTTGACATCTTTGACTGTAAGTTTATTGTCAAAGGGGAGTTTGTGTATCGAGATGTTGAATATTCAGGTCATATATTTCTGAAGTTGCTTAATAAAATGACACTTTTCAATATGTAAGAGTATCCTGTGACACTAGCACCCCAATGTATTTGCATTTTGATCTGTAATCTTGTTTCCTGGGCGAACGTGATGGAGCTAAACCAACCGTTGATGTAGTAGGAGTTGATGTACTGGATGGCGGCGCGGCTGATGTCGGCAGACTGAGCTCTCAGAGCGATCCCCCACAGCTGGTCCATCCCACACAGCTGGAGACACACACACTAGATGAGTATCACGCCATCTCTAATCTCCTTACAGTCTACAGTCTGCATCGAGAAGTGGGAGGAGCTTGTGTACCTCACAGCTCGAGGCGTTGTCCAGCGCGCTGGTGGCGAGGCGGGCCAAGTTGCAGAGGTGTTGAAAGAGGTTCAGGCCCGTCATGCTGATGGTCTCCGGCTTCAGCTGGGGCATCTGGAGACGCACACATAGTTACATCAAACACACACACACACACAACTCTTTGCTTTGCAGATAAAACGTGGCGGCTGATCTGGAAAACGCTGTCGAATTTCTTTTGACTGTCCATCGAATACACGCTGGGGAAATTAGTTCGTAAAGGAACTAAATGTGTCGCGCTTTTTGCGTAATCATTTCTTTTATATCTGTAACGTTTTATCACTTTCGGATGTTTTATTGCTTCTAATTAGTCGGGTTGTTCATCCAAACCGGCTCAATTCACTCTCAGCGGATGTTTTTCCAGACAAACATGTCGGAGCAAAGAGTTTGAGAGGCATTTAGTGCGTTTACATTCAATCTAGTGTATTTTTTTTGTCTGAGCTATTCACATTTCTTAAATTTTTGTTGCCTCCTCGTCTCCTTCATCCTCAAGTCTTTGACCCGGAAATCTATCAAGGATTTGAAGGATTCTTCATTTCGTTAAAGGCCTCTTGCCTCGACTCCTTGCGTCGCCTCCTTGCCTCATCCGCTCCCCTCTCAGGTGGCAGGGACTAAGGCGCAAGGAGGCGAGGAAAGGAATCGAGGCGATGACAAGAGGGGCTCATTATAAACGTCTTGTCCTGGTTATCCCCGTGTACGTGATCCCAAACAGACGGTTTCAACTCGTTCACCGTTGGCCCAAAAGAAACCTCTGACATTTCTTGGTAAATTGTTTTCTTTCCCTCCTTCTCACCTTCTCCAGGAACAGGTGCTTGTAGGTCTCCATGCCCATTGCATGCTGGTCCTTGCTGCGGACCTGATTGAGGAACCAGTGCAGCGCGTCGTCGTAGCACTCGGCGTCCTCCACCAGGCAGTGCCACAGGATGTCCACCTGCTCCAGACTCAGTCCTGAAACACACATTACACACACATTACACACACTCATCCCCTTCCTGCTTTTTCCTCTCACAAGCTGCTGTCGTCTGGAGCTCAAAACAGGTCCCGACATGCATGTAAACGGTAAAGATGCCTAAAAGGAAATGTATTTTTGTGACACAAAAGGTAATAGTGTGATCCATGTGAGAGACACTGGACGCTCGGGCCTCTTTTAACATCTTCCTCTTGACTTCTGGCAGTAAATGTTGAAGGAACGAAGGATTTAAAATGAATTTAGAAACAACTTGAATGATCTAAATTTGGAAAATCTCAACAAAAAAAGAAAAGAAATTAAAACAGGTTATATTTTCTCCTCATCAGTGTTACGTTCCATCCATCCATCCATCCATCCATCCATCCATCCATCCATCCATCCATCCATCCATCCATCCATCCATCCATCCATCCATCCATCCATCCATCCATCCATCCATCCATCCATCCATCCATCCATCCATCCATCCATCCATCCATCCATCCATCCATCCATCCATCCATCCATCCATCCATCCATCCATCCATCCATCCATCCATCCATCCATCCATCCATCCATCCATCCATCCATCCATCCATCCATCCATCCATCCATCCATCCATCCATCCATCCATCCATCCATCCATCCATCCATCCATCCATCCATCCATCCATCCATCCATCCATCCATCCATCCATCCATCCATCCATCCATCCATCCATCCATCCATCCATCCATCCATCCATCCATCCATCCATCCATCCATCCATCCATCCATCCATCCATCCATCCATCCATCCATCCATCCATCCATCCATCCATCCATAATGTAACATAAACTCCATTGACTGTCTGTTGAATTGGAAACATTGTATCCAGATTTCACCCGTAGAACTCGATACAACGAGATGAAACCAGTTGGCCTTGTGACCTTCATGGCCGATGCGTGCACCTCCTCAGTGTCGCCGTCACAGCTTTCATTCTCGGGGCCTAAAACACTATTTTCAATGTTGATTTCTCGGCCCAAATAAAAGAAGCTGAATCTTACTGAAGTGGTCGGGGGATCCGAGTGTGGAGAAGACGCAGGTGAGGAACTGCAGACGGACCTGGACCTCGGCGCTGTGGCTGTACCTGCAACGCCAGAGGAACACAAATATATATATTTGACTGCAATCCATGAGAATAAATCAGATAAATGTTTGCGTTGCTGCTTCATTATGAAGGGACCATGCATTCCAGACGGGTAGAGATGACTTACAGTGCAAACTTGTGCCGCTGCTCTCGGACCTCCTGGATGTAGTGCTGCAGGTTGTCGAAGAACAGCTTCATCATGTGCAGCTCCTTCTCCGCCCACCTGAAGGAACCGAGGACCGAACATCAGCACCGCGCTCGTGAAACAAACTTAAAACTTTGTTATTTCCTTTTTAAATTGTCACGATGAGGAACTTCCACTTCATAATTTGGTGGGACCGATGACGATTTAAAAAGAAAGAGACAATCTTCTCGCTGGTGGGCTGAGTTACTTACAGTTTGTAGGTCACAAAGAGACTTAAATTAAAAATTGAGGCCGTTTCATAACCACTTAAAAGCATTTTAGTGGATTTTAATGCACATGTATTCAATTTCAGTGCTCGGAGCGGCCAAAGAAGAAGAAACTCTGACTGCAGTGATCACGTCTCACTTTATATATTGATAAGTTAATAAAATAACAAGTTTATTGAGAAGCACAATAGATTTCTGCTGACATTTTCAGGGATTAAGAGGAGAAGTGGGAGCGCCGCACATATATTGTCCAGGTGAAATCCCCTAAAAACGTGCAAAAAAATCGGAATTTCGTCATATCTGAAAGAGTTTTGCTCTTCCAAATATGCTGAATATTATGAACGCGTTACAATGATTCAACGGCAGTTTTATCAAACACACACACACACACTTCATAAAAACCGCTAGCGGCCCACCGCGGCTACGATAGCCGAGCTAACGGGTTGTACTCACATGGTGATCCAGTGGGTGTCGTAGCTGGAGCCAAACTGCTGGAAAGTGCCAAAGAGTTTGGGGAGCAGACGCAAGGAAACCACAACAGACCTGAGAGGGTCCAACACCAGGACACGAGGAGAAAATGTTGAGTGCGTTCTGGAAACATCGTTAAAAGTATAAATTAAAATTGGGCGTGCGCCGCTCCTCTTACCTGTGGTGGGCCAAGTTGTCAAGGCAACCCTCGATGAAGCGCATCCGGATCTGCCGGTCGGTGAACCAACAGACGAGCGAACACAGCAGCTTCTCCGCCTCGTTGATCAGCCCTTCAGACAGATGAATCTACAGCACGGACAAATCACACGTGAGGTCACACACGTGAGGTCACACACATGAGGTCACACACATGAGGTCACACACGTGAGGTCACACACATGAGGTCACACACGTGAGGTCACACACGTGAGGTCACACACGTGAGGTCACACACGTGAGGTCACACACATGAGGTCACACACGTGAGGTCACACACGTGAGGTCACACACATGAGGTCACACACATGAGGTCACACACGTGAGGTCACACACGTGAGGTCACACACGTGAGGTCACACACATGAGGTCACACACGTGAGGTCACACACGTGAGGTCACACACATGAGGTCACACTTTTGAAGCCTATAACTTGTGACGCCCTCATTTTTAACATGCAACGCCTTCAACATGCAACACCATGAACTTGTGATGCCATGAACTTGTGATGCCCTTATTTTTAACATGTGACGCCCTTAACTTGAGACGCCCTTAACTGGAGTCGCCCTTAACTGGAGTCGCCCTTAACTGGAGTCGCCCTTAACTGGAGTCGCCCTTAACTTGAGTCGCCCTTAACTTGAGTCGCCCTTAACTTGAGTCGCCCTTAACTTGAGTCGCCCTTAACTTGTGAAGCCCTTATTTTTAACATGCAATGCCTTCAACATGCGACGCCATGAACATGTGATCCTCTTCCTAAATAAATCACTGCAAGCCAAAACCATCATTGAAAATAAAATGAGATTCATTGCTCATCGCTAGTGTGTGCATGCAGCTTTAAATGATTCAGTTAAAACCCGAGTGGAGGAAGACTCTAAATCATCTAAACATGTGGACTAGAAAGAAGTCGCCGTGCGTGGGAGTCGTACCGCGTCCTCGTCCTGCACCAGGTCCCACAGCAGCGTGTTGCCTTTCTTGCAGACGTTGTCCAGGTTGATGTCGGTCACCGCGTGGCTGCTGGAGTACTGGTGCTTATGAACCGATGGACCTGCGGAGAAATAGAGCGCTAACCACATGAGTTCCTCTGGTTCTTTAGGAAGTCAACCACTCTTTGAGATGTCACCAAAAATGAATAAATAAACAATCAGATGGTTCTCAAACTGGTCCCGGCCTGGAGTGTGACTCACCTTGCACCAGGTGCTCGTGGTAGATGGAGGCCAGGTTGGGGAGGTGCTGCTGGAGGTGGGAGCTGAGCTCCGCGTGGGAGTTGATCTGGACCAGCTCCTCCTCGCAGCCCGACTCCTCGCCGTCGAAGTCGGCCATGTTCTTCTCCGACTTGGCGCTGACCTGAGAGCTGCTGCAGCTCACGTCGTCCGCGCTCAGCATGTCCTCCACCGTGGGACTGACGGAGGAGGGAAGGAGGGATGGAGGAGAAGAAAAAGGAGAAAAGGAGTAAAGATCAATCAGCCAGCTGCATCATAGTTTGTTTACGTGATTTCAGATAAAAAGGCAACACTTTTTGCATGCAAAAAAAGCCAACAGTGCGGTCTTACCCTTCGTGGTGGTGGTGGTGATGGTGGTGGTGGTGGTGGTGCTGGGGGCCAATGAAGCGGTGGCAGTTGAAGAGCTCAGTGCCCATGGCCTCGCCCAGGAAGTCCACGGGCCGCGGCAGACACGGCGGCTCCTGGGGCCCCTGGACCATCTGTGAGGGCCCGCTGACGTCCGACGGCTGCTGCTGCTGCTGCTGCTGCTGCTGCTGCTGAGGCTCCGCCCCCTCGGGCCGAGCGGACGACGACGCCGAACAGGCGTCCAACATCCTCATCCGGCTCTCCAACGACGCCGACGTCACCATGACAGCCGAAGTCTCCGGGTTGAAGGGGAGGACCTTGGGCTTGATCCCGCCCCCTGGGCCGCCGGGCCCCGCCCCCTCGCCGAGCGCCTCGCCCGCCTTCCTTTTCCTGGACTCGGTCTGCTCCCTGGGCTCCTTCTGCTGCCCGCCCTCAGCGGCCAGCCTGCCGCCCTTATCCTCGTCGTCCTCGTCCTCGTCGTCATCGTCGTCCTCGTCGTCATCGTCCTCGTCGTCTTCCTCTTCGTCATCGTCGTCTTCCTCCTCCTCCTCTTCCTCTTCCTCCTCCTCCTCCTCCTTCAGGGCCTCGCTGTCCGCCATGTCGTCGGAGTGCATCTCGCTGCCGGGGCTGCCGGCCGACTGGCTGGCCCGGCTGGAGGCGGCCTCGTTGCTGGAGGCCTCGCTGCGGCCGCTGCTGCTGCCCGGCCCGCTGCTGCCTTCCTCCACGCTGTTGGCCGTCTCGTCGGAGCTGCCCTGCATCGACTCCTGAGGAGGAGGAGGCGACGAAGACGAGCAAGAATCAACACCGGTTATTTAAGAAAGAACATTTAGCTCAGTGTTGTCTGCCATGGTTTTACTTCTTTAAAATTTGCCTAGCCGGGATTTAGAGAGAGAGAGAGAGAGAGAGAGAGAGAGAGAGAGAGAGAGAGAGAGAGAGAGACAGACAGAGAGAAAGAGAGACTGACAGAAGGAGAGAGAGACTGAGAAAGAGAAAGAGAGAGAGACGGAGAGAGGGAGAGAGAGACAGAGAAGGAGAGAAAGAGAGAGAGACGGAGAGAGAAGGAGAGTAAAAGAGAGAGAGAGAGAGAGAGAGAGAGAAAAAGAGAGAGAGAGAAAGAGACACACACACAGACAGAGAGACACACACACACACACATTAAGAGAGAGACACACACACACACACACACACACACACACAGTGATTGAAACTGGATTCACTGTAGCAAAACTCAAATTGAGTCAGATCATCGTCCCGGAGGACTTCTGACACAGAGTGTAGTCTGCAGGGTTTCCTGTGTACTCTATGCTGTGTGTGTGTGTGTGTGTGTGTGTGTGTGTACCTCAGTGTCAGACAGCCTCTGCTGGCTCCTCTTGCTGCCGGTCATCATCTGGTCGTCCATCTCCATGTCGCTGCCTCCACTGTGTTGCGTGTCGCTGTTGTCGCTGCTGTCCGGACTCGCCGCCGGAGAACCTGAGAGCGGACGAGAAGAACCGAGCGTGAGAACCAGAGAACCGTGACTGAGAACTTCACGACCGTCAGCCGAGAGAGAGAGAGAGAGAGAGAGAGAGAGAGAGCCTTCCACATGTTTACATCGCCTCAAGGCCACTGCAGCTCTCACCACCAGATGTCACTGAATCTTACTCCCTTTGAACAGAAATATTGTCCTTTACTGTGCACTTCATCATGTATTTATAACTTAAATTACTCTGCAGATTCAGATTGATCCAACAAAAGATAATCGTCAAATAATGTATTATTATACGTTGACATAAGATAAGTTTTATTGATCCCTGGAGGGAAATTCATAGGCTACCAGGTACTAATACATATAAAGTAATGAGAGTAATTTCTCCACCTTTAAACACATTAATGCATCAGTAATACTTAATCTGATGATATGTTATCATAGTTTTATTCTGGAATGGGTCCTCGTTCAGACGTTGAACCTGCTGCAGAGCGTCCTGACCTTTCTTGTTGCCCATGGGGATGTTGGTGTTGAGCAGCGAGGCGAAGGAGCTCTGCTTGGAGAGCTGAGCCTTCGCTGCCAGCGCGTTGTTCCACAGAGCCTTGATGAGCATGGAGGCCAAGTACAGCGTCTGAGGGGAGACGGCTGCAGGTCAGGCTGGAGGCTGCAGCCTGGGGGGGGGAGTGTGTGTGTGTGTGGCTGTGTGTGTGTGTTTGTGTGTGTGCATGTGTGTGTGTTAATGTATGTATGTGTCTGTCTGTTTCTGTGGCTGTGTGTGTGGCAGTGTGTGTATGTGTGTGTACGTGTCTCTGTGTGTGCGTGCATCTGTTTGTGTGTGTGTGTGTGTGTATGTTCTGTGGCTGTGTGTTTGTGTGTCTGTATGTGTGTGTGTCTGTCTGTCTGTTTCTGTGGCTCTGTGTGTGTGTGTGTGTGTGTCTCTGTGTGTGTGTCTCCACCTGCTCTGAGTGTGTGTGTGTGTGTGTGTGTGTACCTGCTCTGTGTGGGCGCTGGGGTGCAGGCCTGACACCAGGTTGAGGACGTGTCTGAGAGGAACCGGGTCCAGGTTCTTGATGAGAGAGGGGAAGAGGTCGTGGATGTAGCGGCTGCAGTGTTTCAGCTGAGACAGCAGAAAGAAAACGAGTTATAATCTCACATTTCATGTTTCCTCACTGACTCGTCGCCGTCTGAGTGCAATAATCTAATCTACCAAAACGCTTTGCTGTGAAACCTTTACGCTCGTGTCTCAGCCACAATGGCACTATCCTATAAAATGCATGTGTATAATAAACATAATAGTTCACAGGAAAGTATAAAAAGTGTTACGCGTTTAATATTCAGCGGCCCTGCCTCCAATCGAAGCAGGAGGAGTTCACACGCTCATCAAAATGTTCACACCTTCACATTAACAACTGTTAAAACGGCTCAATATTGCAACCAGCCGGCTCCTTGCTGCCGGTCCTCAGAGTGACTTAACGCTGTGGGGTGACGGCGGCGTGCGGCGGCGTGCGGCGGCGTGCGTCCTACCTGAGCTGCGGCCCAGATGCAGTCCACGTGCTGCGTGCTGAGTCGCCCCTCTGCTGCCAAGAAGTTCAGGATCACTTGGCACTGTTTGATGATCTGGAGCACAAACACAAACACGCTTAAAACATAGTCTGGGTTTGGGACACCGGGCTGGGTCGCACCAACAAGGATTAAATTAATCCTGGTTTAGAGTTAATCTAGGGTTCGTGAACCTAGGTTTAAACTGGTTTATATTTAATCAGAGATGTGTTGCACATCTTAATTTTAACCCGCGCAACTAGATTAAAAGACAAACCTGGTTTAAACCGAGTTTAAGAGTTAATCCTTGTTGGTGCAACCCAGCCCAAAAATCCAGAAAAATTATATAAAATCTGGTGCATGAAAATAAAAAAACATGCACATACGCAAGTACGCAAGCAAATAGGTAAAAAATGCATCTTGAAAAGCATCCTGCAAGATAAAAGAAGTCACATGAACACATTCCTATTTAAATATAACACATTCTACATTGTGAAATACTTTAAGTGAAAGTACAAGAGGAAGGGAAGGTGAGGATGAGGCGGTGGGTCCTTTGGGGAGCTTTTTGTCAGAGATAGCAGCTTCCAGGTGAGAAAACATGCTAAGCTACATTTGCCGACGCCCCCGGATCAAAAGGTCTCACCTCAATGTGCAAATTGGGCCCGAATATGTGCTCCACCACGTTGTTGTGGATCAGCCAGTCGGCGAGTTCCTTCGCTATGGACCTGAAGAGACGAAGAGAGTCCACACGACTTAAAAGCTCCGGCGTGAAAAGAGCACGATGTCTTTCAGTGATTAAAATGCTGTTATCTCTTCATTAAAAGCGGGACGCCATTACTTTTTTTCCTAATTGGACTTATTCCCACATCCTTTAAAACCAAACTCACGTTTCCGTGTCGGACACCAGAGACTCGTTGTTGCAGACGTCGTTGAAGGTGTGGAGTTGGTTCTGAGGGAAGCACAGACACACACGTGTGTCATATAATTATAAGAATAATATATCATACATATTTAAAAAGGTTGTTTCCACATCAGTGCCATACAAAAAAATACCTTAAAATCAAAAACACAGCTGTGCACTTCACCATAAAATTACAAAATATAAATGTTATTAACGTAGAGAGAAGAATTATCGCTGTTTTTAGGGAAACAAAAGCCGATGCAAAGTCTTTCTTGGTCTTCATAAACTAAATAGGCTCCATCAGCCAGGTGAGATACAGCTCATAGTGTTGAAGCTGTTACAGCAGACAGGTGCACTGACATTTATAATGAAATAAGGTGCAACTGTGTGTTTTAACCTCAAAACCTTTGACTGAAGTGTCGACGTTCTACGCAACAGCAGGTGTGTTTATTAAAAACTGTACTTCTGTACAGTCTCTCATTTTTAAAAAAAGGGTCAGCGATTCTGGATGAAGACCGTTGGCCCTTGAACTCGGCGCTCGTGGGCCCGGCGGTGACTCACGGTGATCTGGCTGAGTCCCGCCAGCCGCATGGTGAGCGTCGGGGACATGAAGTACTTGAAGGCGAGGTCCAGGCTCTCCTTGTCGAAGCACAGCGCGCTGTCCAGCGGCTCCTTCACCGTGCTCCACATCAGGTCGGCCATGTTGCGCGCCGCGCTCTGCCGCAGCTCCTGGTCCGACAGCTTGCACAGATACCTGCAGGGCGGAGGAGGAGGAGGAGGAGGAGGGGGGGGAGATAACCTCATGCTCTCAATGTTTGGACAGAATGAAGTCGACTGTTTCATTTTCATTCGCTACTAACGGACTAAAATGAGAAAAAAGCGCATTGTGGATCAATACGTTTTGACCCATCTTGTGTATTGTGGGTCTCTTAATGACAGCTTATTGTGTAAAAACATGCGAGTTGTTGCTACACACACACACACACACACACACACACACACACACACACACACACACACACACACACACACACACACACACACACACACACACACACACACACACACACACACACACACACACACACATCGGGAAGAGCTTGTCTCTCTTCCCTCATTTCTGTCTCTGAAACTTTGGAAAAACTTAGTTTGGACCTTTGAGATTCATCACCAGCAGATGAGCTGCTGCTAATGCTAATGCTGCTGCTAGTGCTGCTGCTAGTGCTGCTGCTAATGCTGCTGCTAATGCTGCTGCTAATGCTGCTGCTAATGCTGCTGCTAATGCTGCTGCTGACTCATCCAGACTCCAGTCTGAGCTCGTTGGGTTTAGTGGTTTTCAGATCTTTTCTGACGAGCCGGGAGGCTTCGGTCGCTGCTGAAGGGAGTCGTGTTTTGCTAATCAAACAGATTTTCTTAAAACAAAAATAAATTTAAAAAAGGAGAAACATAAACTAGACTGACCTCTGGTAAAAAGGCTATTATATGTGAGTTTTAAATTGGCGAGTAGTCTTACAAAAGCCCCGCAAAAAGAAGTACTTTTATGTTACACGGTCGTCTGCAAACCTCTTTTATTCTCTTCTTTCGGAAGGAAGCGCCGTAAAAAACTGAATAATAATTGAAATACATGTTTTTTCGTTACCTCTTGTGCTATTTACTAATCTAAATAGTTTTAATGCAAGTTGCAGAGTGTTGGGAGATTTCTGCTGTAGAGAAGTCTGTCTTTCTCTGTGATGGACGTCCTCACCACTAGAGTATTTGGCCGTAAAGCAAAGTGTCGGACCGTTAAGTTGTAAACATGAGAAGAACCAGAAGCACCAGAACGCCAGCGGACGCGAAACCTTTGATCAGACGAGCTCTGATTCAACCATACGACATCTGTTTTTTCTATCTAATTTTAGAAAAAGCCTCGTTTGACTGCCACAATCAGATCAAAGTTTCCATCCGTGGCTGTTTGTTTGAGTGTTTCGGTCCATGAGCTCATGCAACCTTTGCAGAGGCTCCACCCTGAAGGCTTTTCTGCATCTTTGAAGCTGCGGCGTTGCACGTCTTTGCGCCGCACGTCTTTGCGCCGCACGTCTTTGCGCCGCCCGTCGTGTTGTGTTGGAGGTTCTTCTGGTGCAGACAGACAACAACCCCTCCAGCGAGTGTGCGTCTTTTGTCGCCGCTCCTCGTCAACGTGAATAAAACTCAGAGACGTCGATGACGTCAGCAGTGAGCTGGAGGTCAAATAAAAAAATCGAGGAACCTTCCTGCGACGGAAATCGTTCCTCTTGCAACCGCTTGGAAGAGCTGCGTCACATGACGGCGTCTCCTCCTCTGGGGTCGCGTGAGGAGAGGCTCACTGGAGGCCCTGACAACTGTTGCCACGGCGACCGAGGCTCTTCCTAGCAACACGTGTGTGGCACTTTGGTATTTGTGGGGAGGGAGGGGGGGGACGAATGAGCGAGGAGCACCGCCTGACGAGCAACCAGGAAGAGAGAGAGAGACTGAGGGGGGGGGGGGGGGGGGGGGGTTGAGGGGGAGAGGGGGAGAGAGAGAGAGAGAGAGAGAGAGAGAGAGAGAGAGAGAGAGAGAGGGAAAGGGCGAGGAAGAGAAGGAAAGGGCGAGGAAGAGAGAGACTGAGAGGGAGAGAGAGCGAGAGAGGGAGAGAGAGAGGAAGAGAGAGAGTGACTGAGAAGAAGAGAGAGAAAGCGAGACAGAATGAGAGGAAGAGAGGGAGACAGACTCAGAGAGAGCATGTATGAAATATTCGACCCCGTGTGTCTTCCTCTCTTCAAAGGGAAAAAGACATCGACGTCTAAACGATCACTTTATTTCCTACGAATTAAAAAAGATGCAACAAGTACGACTTTAATCTGTTGACGGAGCAGAATCACTCTGGACCGAGACGACCACCAGCACGCACCAAAAACAAGAAGAAAAGGAGCGAGAGTAGTTCTGATGGGAATCAAAAGGTCACACCTCTCTCTCTCCCTCCCTCAATCCTCTCTCTCTCCCTCAATCCCTCTCCCTCCCTCTCCCTCCTCTCTCTCTCTCTCTCTCTCTCTCTCTCTCTCCCTCCCTCCCTCCCTCCCTCCCTCTCTCCCTCCCTCTCTCCCTCTCTCTCTCTCTCTCCCCCTCTCTCCCTCTCTCCCTCTCTCCCTCTCTCTCTCCCTCTCTCTCCCTCCCTCTCTCTCCCCCTCTCTCCCTCTCTCCCTCTCTCCCTCTCTCTCTCCCTCTCTCCCTCCCTCCCTCTCCCTCTCCTCTCTCTCCCTCTCTCTCTCCTCCCCCCCCCCCTCCCTCCAGATGTAACTTTCTTTGGCGGAGGAGCAGACAGAACAGCATAAAGGTGTTGGACAAAATGGCAGCTACTCCGTCAAACGCTGAACCAGGAATCAGACGGCGAGCGGCGGCACAGAGGAACCTCGACTCCAGACGCTGCTGATTCTTACACTTCAATGTATTTACTGACAAAGTGCAGAGACGGTGGTCTTTGCGCGCGTGTGTGTGTGTGTGTGCAGAAGGATGTCCTGATACACACCTATTGGGCACGTTGAAGGGAATAAGCCGACTGTTTTGTGTGCGTGCACACGAGCAGATTTATTGCCATTCGTTGTGTGAAAACGTGGAGTACATTCACCAGAAGTGTGTTTTTTGTACCAACAAACATCTCTGAATTACAGTAACACAACTAATTCACCAGCATGAAAAGAAATAAGCAGCACATTACACAATATGTTTATCTTACTACTGGAGCAATTTAAATCATTCACTAATTTGAGGGAACAAATCAATAATTGGTCCGTGGTAAATGAAGATGATTTATTCTATCAAGCTCTCACACACACACACACACGCACACGCACACGCACACGCACACAGTGAGTGAGGGTAAATGTTCTATTGGAATGATGCATCCTGTATAAATGTTGAGCAAAATACTCATAAAAACATAATTGCAATTTATATGAAATGCATAAATACGTGTGGAGAAAACAGAGCCGGATATTTAACAATCGAGCTGTGATGAAGCTAACGCTAAGCTAACGCTAGGCTACTGTAGTTAGCTTTGGCACTTATTATAGCTTTCTGGTGTGTTCACATTCAACTACAAACACGGGGATTCAACTGACACACGCACACACACACGCACACACACACACACACACACGCACACGCACACACAAACACAAACACAAACTCACCGTATTACATAGGTGCGGAACGGTATGATGTGCTGCATGACCGCAGGAATGTGCAACCATATTCGGATCTGTGGGCCAAAAAAAACACACGTTTAACTTCAAACGCACAACGACAACAACCACAAGATCTAGTTGTATCAACGGGGAGAAGTTAAATACTGGAAACACACATCGCTGAATGAAGCACGAGCTATGAGAAGGGAGGATTTGATGAGTGACTGTTGCATTAAACCGCACTAGCTGTAAAGCAACAAGGGGCTACAACTCCATCTTTAATTGAATCGAGATGCGAGGAGGAGGAGGAGGATGAAGAGGAAGAGGACTCACGTTGGAGACGATGGTGATGAAGGCGTGGGCGATGGGGAAGGGCAGGCTCTCCGGCGTTCCCGTCTCGAAGCACTCCTTCATCAGCGAGAGGCCGTGCTTCCCGCAGAACAGGCAGACGTAGCGCAGCAGGTGCAGCGGCACCTCCACGTCCTGCTCGCCGAGGGGAGACAGCGGCAGGCGGCGCGTCAGAGGAGCCGCCACGCGACGTCACGGGCGCCACAAGCACCATTTGCTTTTTTTTTTTTTTTTTAAGGCCTTACCTTCCAGAAGTGGAAGCACTCGCAGTCAATTGTGAGGTGTTTGTGCGGCAGGAAAACACAAAAAACCTTTGGATGTGTAAAATCCAGAGACAGTTAGTTTAAACCGACGCTCTTCATTCATAAATCTGGCTGCTCATATCTTTACTACACCGCCAGAAGGGCTCCATGACACCCGCCGCAGCACGCAACCCTGTTTGCTTTAAGATCGCTTCAAGTAGTAAGAAGATGTGAAGTAGTGTTGTGTACTGCGTCTTTGTCAATCTGCCCGGAAACAACAGATGCAAATTAGCATCTCGACAGTTCTGGTGCAGCAACACACACACACACACACACACACACACACACACACACACACACACACACACACACACACACACACACACACACACACACACACACACACACACACACACACACACACACACACACACTTGAATATTTGTGCCAATTTTTGGTTGTTCCCTTTGTGAAATCGGTGCATTTGAGTGAAATATAAATACATCCGTTATTTTCTACGTGGAGCATCAGCAAAAAAAGGTCGACAGCTGGCAGTTTATTGTCGTCGTCACTTCTCTTGCAGCTACGCTTCTTAAACTCGTCGCCCCCCCGAGCTCAATGAAAACTTTACGAGGGCGGGAAGGTAGAACGCCATCGAGCTCGCAGACGATCCCGGAGGGGAGGACGCCGCGTTACGGCTCTCTGGACGGCGGTGACTTCATCTGCCGGAAGCCATGTTCGTATATGAACCCTTAAACCCCGCCCCCTTTTACTTTGCTACCTTTGTACTGAGCTGCAGTTGTAGAAAGTAACTTTTAATACATTTAACATATAATACTTCTACTATAACTGTATTGTCACTTACAAATTATCTAATTTTGATATTATATTAATTATTATTAAAGACTTTATTGATCCAGGGGGTAAACAAGCTACCCAACACACAAACACACACAGAGACACACACAGAGACAGAGAGAGAGAGAGAGAGAGAGAGAGAGAGAGAGAGAGACAGACAGACAGACAGACACAGAGAGAGAGAGAGAGAGAGAGAGAGAGAGAGAGAGAGAGAGAGAGAGAGAGAGAGAGAGAGAGAGAGAGAGAGACACACACACACACACAGAGAGAGAGAGAGAGAGACAGACAGAGACAGAGAGAGAGAGAGACAGAGAGAGAGAGAGAGAGAGAGAGAGAGAGAGAGAGAGAGACAGAGAGAGAGAGAGACACATACACAGAGAGAGAGACACACACACACACACACACACACACACACACACACACACACACACACACACACACACACACACACACACACACACACACACACACACACACACACACACACACACACACACACACACACACACAGATGGACGTATCTGAATCTCTCTTTTGGAGATTTCTCCTTCAGAGCTGGAGACAAAACATGTGAGTGTTTCTGAGCCGAGTAGAGATTATGTGTTTAATCAAATCCCAGAAGGTGACTCGCTGAACGCCGTTCCTGAAGATTCCTCCCGCCGGTCCAGTGAGGCGCTTCCTTTCCTCTTCCTGTCCGTCCTCGTGCTAAAGCTGCTGCAGCTATTTCAGTGGCCTCACACACCTGCACTGAAGCAATGAACCAGAGTCTCTTGTGCGGGTCATGTGACTCGACTCTGCACAGACGGATGCCTTCGTCTCTGACAGCGAGTCCCACAATACCTCAAACTTGCCTTTAAGCGACGGCTCCAGAAGCAGTTAAAAGCAAATTCGGAGTCGTCAGTTTCACTGAAATTACACTAGAAGGTTTTGTTTGTCACAGCGGACGTCATTGCTTGTTTTTTTTAAAGAGATTATTTCCTGCCGTTGGTGTCGGGAGGCAGAGAGACGGGAAGCAGAGCGGACACTCTGACTTCACTCAGTGGAAAAAGACAAGGAGGGAAAAGGAAGATGTCTTACGTTCATGTCGCAGAAGGAGCCGAGGATGTTGCTTTCATGAGCGGATATGTCCTGCGGGAAAGACACGGGACGCAAAGTACATAAAAATAAAGGTTTTTGAAGGTTAAACACAACAAGAAAACCTCCAGAGTAATTATTACTTAAATGCAGATGTCTGTTAAGTTATTAATTATGAGGTTTTATTTAAATTATGTTGAATAACATTCAAGATTGAAAAGAGATGTGGACTTAAAGAGCCCAGTTGAGAAAACAACACGACTCGTAGTCCTGATATTTAACCAAATATCTAGATTAAAACTATACTAATATTCAGTAATGGGGATATAATGACCAAGTAGGTAAAGACGAATAGTAGAACAGCTGTGACGGTGTGGTACGTTAAATGTGGTAACTTTAATAAAATGCAGCCTTTAAACATAAGAAAAAACACAAAAATACACAAACAATGTAAAAACATGAAGTTGTGGTTTTATGGGGAACTATAAAACCACGTTGGAACAAAGTCTTTGTGAGCGAACTGCAGGACCCAAAGGGACCAGGAAGTCACTGCATCCGGCCGATGTGCATCATTAGAGTCAAAAGAAAACGGGTCAAACTAAAAATCATGGACTAAAAAAAACTCTCAGCTGAACATCAGTCACATGATTTATGTCGACTGATCTATTTGTGTATTTAAAAATCGTCAGATGTCCACAAAGGATCATGTTAAGAGCAACACACCCGGAGATGAGATCAAGATAAGATAAGAACTTTTAAAGAGATCTTAGTCGACAAAGATGAAAAGGACCGAGGAGATCTGCGTCTTGATGACAGGTAGCGAGCGTCTCCCAGGCTGTGTGTGTGTGTGCAGCGTTTCCTCACCTCTATGGTGGGGTGTGTGTTGTGTTTGTAGGCCGTGTAGAGGGGGAACTGGATCTGGAAGATCTTGGCGGCGCACAGCAGCAGTTTCTCCCTCTCCTCGGTGCTCCAGGAGCTGAACGGGTCTTGGCTGTCGCTGCTCTCGCCGCCGCTGCTGCTGGTGCTGCTACTGCTGCTGCTGCTCGCTCCGACACCCCCACCACCGCCTCCGTCGGCGCCCCCAGCCCCCCCGCCGCCGCCGCCGCCGCCCTCCCCGGGCCCCAGTGCTTCCATCTGGGCTTCACACGGCTGGCTGGGGCCTTGACTCTGGCCCTTGTTCTGGTTGAGGTCGGCGGCGTCGGCGGCGTCCTCTTCGGCGGAGTCCCTCTCCACGTTCACGGGTTCGTCCTCCCCGGGAGAGGACGGCTGGGGGAGGGGCCCGAGCGCCGCCGCCGCCGCCGATGCTGCCGCTGCGGACGCCGCCGCCTCGCCCCATTCGGACCCGCCCTCCGCCCCGGACGCGCCTCCTTTGTGGAGGCGGTCCTGGACGCTGCAGAGCCGGTCCCTCAGGCTGCTGATCTGAGCGATGACCAGGTTGATGAGGGCGTAGACCAGCTGATTGAAGACCTCCAGGTGCTTGTACTCCTTGAAGCAGCAGAGACATTGTCTGAGGACACAGCGGAGAGGAAACAGGACGCGTTACAGAGGAACTCAACCTGCAACCCCGGCATCAGGAGGGAAGAAACCTGCGGCAATTACATAAAACTGACGCTATTCATGGCTTTTTTTTATGCAAATCAGCCGTTTGGTGAGCTGCTTTTCTTCAGACGCGCTCACATGTGTATCAGTCCCTTCTTTTTTTAAATAATTATGTACAGTATTGTACTTTACCACTTTTTTTTCCCACCGTTTTGGCTCCAAATCAAAAGTTTTATCATCACAGTTCATCTCAGACTTGGTTGGTTTAGTTCCATTCTCAAAAAATATATTTATAAAAGAATTTCCTGACACATTAAACTTGGTAAACTACATTCCCGGACCGCAGCGGGTCACTCTGGAGCTCCGTACCGAGTCATTTGTTTCCCCGTCAACACATTTCCCCAGCTGGCCAACGTGGCTGGAGTTCATCCTCATTTCCTCAACTTCCTCACAGCTTTCACGAAGGCTTTCCATTTCCTTTTTCTAATTCTCTTTTTCTAATAGACACGCTGCCATGTTTCCATGAGGAACGCGTCTGTGTCTGTACCAACTTATAGTGATAAAATATTGTTTTAAAAAGGGAGAGATTGTAAGTCTACGTTTCCCTCAGACGCACTGACCTCTGTGTCCAGGAGCTGATGTAGCCCAGCACTCGCAGGGCATGTTCCTTCTTCAGCTGGAAGCCTCCTTCACTGCCGTCCGTGTCCGATACTGAGGAGAGAGGAGAGAGGAGACGTTAGGAAGAGAAGGACGCATCCCGGGAGTAGAAGAGAGAGACGTCTCATTTTTAACATTTTATTGGCATTGATCTGCCGTTTGGTCACTTTCAGGGAACAAACCACAATTCAATATATCCGTTTTGAAGAGCACATTTTGTGATTTACTTGTTTTTTTTCATGACAACATCCTACGAGCTGACTGAAATAAGTAAAGACTGAGATAAGCATCATGTGATCATGATCATCCCGTTAGAAACACACTGAAATCACTTCCCCTCACAGATAAAAACACATAAAACACAAACTCAAATAAGGAAACCATGAAAGGCTCTTTGCATGAATACCATTATTTTTATTATCTCCTGGAGGCAATTTCTTTCTACCTGATAATGAGTTTGACAGCTTTTTCACTCAAGTGAGGAGATTCACAATAATTCCCAAAATAATGGAAATTCCCCCGCACTCGACTGATGCGATCTAGTGTTCTTAAATCGTTAAATCATCCCGAATAAAAACACGTACGGGATGAAAAACTGCAGAAAATATGAAAAGGATGAGGAGCAGAAGATATTTCACAAAAACTGGGAGAGACGATCTGATTCACTGCAAACATGAAGGACGTTATCAGGATGAATTAAAAAGGAAAATGAGAGAGAGAGAGAGAGAGAGAGAGAGAGAGAGAGAGAGAGAGAGAGAGAGAGAGAGAGAGAGAGAGAGATACATATAGGGAGAGAGAGAGAGAGAGAGAGAGAGAGAGAGAGAGAGAGAGAGAGAGAGAGAGAGAGAGAGAGAGAGAGAGAGAGAGAGAGAGAGAGAGAGAGAGCTATCGAGAGAAAGAGAGAGCGAGAGAGAGCGAGAGCGAGTTTACTTGATTTATCCCCAAGGGGAAATTCGTTGAGCAAGCAAAGTTACATAGAAGACACAAAAAAAGGTATTAAAAAAATATAATGATTTAAGAAAATTAACAATAAAGAAAGTGCAAAGTATAAGCAGTGGATATAAGTATGAGCAGCGACTAAATAAACAACGAGAGCGGTGCGAGTGCTGTTGATATGTCGACTCCACTGATGGAGGATCTGACCAGAGGTGACTTGTCATGAAGTCTCGTAGCCGCTCACAACGTCTGCTGATGCTGGATGTTCACGGGCCTCATAAGGCCTCAGATGGGCTTCGGCTCAGAGCCCCCCCCCCGGCTGAAGTTACAGTTATCCTATTGGCCTTCGAAGAGCCACATCAGTCACACCCAGCTTAGAGGAATCGAGTGTCTCCATTGAGCCGCTGACCTGGATTTTTAACGGCGAAGACACACACACACACACACACACACACACACACACACACACAAAAAGCGACAACAATAGAACTCAATCAACCGGCTCGGACGCAGGAACAGAAGCTCCTCTGTGGCGTCAGACCTCTGGGACGCGGTGTGGAAATCCTTGCAGATTTTTTGGGACATTTTCGCTTGCCGTCGCTCTGCAGAGGGATGTGCGGTTTTTTTTTTCTTCCAGCGCTTTGGTGGCTGACCGCGTCGTCTGGGGCGTTAAACCCAGTTTATGGCTGCAGCTCACCGTGGATATAAATACGCAGCGTGGGGTGGGAGGAGGACACCTGCATCACAGGGCGACCGTGAGGTTCAGACAGACTGGAGGCGTTTGAACATCAGCGCTCCAGCTGTGACGCTAAAAAAGAAACGTTCAACTCAGAAATGTGGTTTTTTTAAAGCGAACACAGGTCGAGGGCAGAAGATCTGAAGAGCTTAAAATGACTAAATGACTGTGACGTTACTTGTTAGAGGCTTGGGTGTCACTGCATTTATCTGGACCCGAAGTGGCGGCACAAGAAGCTGTGCAGCGTCGCGTCACCCCCCCCCACCCCCCCCCCCCCCCCCCCTCATCTGGACAGAAAGTAAACAACTCGCCCACAGCAACAGCGAGATCCGACCTCGTAAACACACGCTGGTGATGTGAGCTAAACCAAACCAGCGTCTTCCCAACAATTAAAAAGAAGAAGAAAGGCATCTCAAACTTTCTATATTCCTCATTTAGTTCTGCATGAGTCTCCGTCTGTAAGACCTTAAGGACACATCTGGTCCGGACAAACGTAATATCTAAACCTTTATGTCTTTATTTCATCCGTTACTGACATCGTCTCACCATTAAAACCACGGTGACATCACTCAGTGACAGTAGAAGACCGGCACGTTTGGATAGAAAAAATTGTGACTGAATTGCATTTGAAGTAAAAAAACAAAAATGAAATAAAACCCGAGCCCAACATCACGCAATCAACCCAGCTGATCCCGACCCGCTGGGCAGCGAGCTGAACGACCACAAGTGAACTTCAAGACTGGTTCTGACTCACAGCCTTGATTGACAGGTCGCATATATTAACAGCAAAGTCGACAAGAAGCTCAGTTTCTTGTGGACAAAAATGTTTTTTGGAATCGACCCGAAAGCTGAACTGTGCAAGTACACATTTGTTATTAAATGTTAAAATGGTTCCCCAAGTTCAGCTTCTCATCAAAGAGCTGGAGGCGGTTCTGCAGGACGCTGCAGGGAGACAGATATTCTAGTCAACACAAGTAGGTCAGGTGTGTGTCTTTGCATTAAAAAGTTATTTTTTGAAGGGTTCATATTCTGCAGGTTCAGTCTGCTGATGTTGCAGTTCACATCCACGCCTGTCCAAAAAAAAGAGTCCTCGCTTCATCATTTAATCTCATTAGACATGTGTGACATCTTCATAACGAGCGGATCAATTCATCAACTGTGGTCTAAAATGTGTTTAGGGGGGGGAAGAGATGAAGGTCGCAGTGATCTTTGACCACATTCAACGAGTCAAGGTGGCTTTTATTTGCTAAATCTGGAGAAAGTTCCTTTCGGCGTTCCCGAGATGTCACGCTCAGAGAACGGATAACCCCGAAAAAAACAACACAACGCCTCCGGACCCGGCCGGCACAGAGGAACAGCGACATCTCCAAGACAGCGAGAACCTCACGTCCGTCAGACCTTCACCTTGGCGTTATTTAGTGACTTTAAACTTTCACCACACTGCGTGTTGTCGTTTCCTTCGGCACCGGAGACCGAGGTTAAACGTCAACTTGCGATTTCACTTCTTTCTGCATTCGTTCACTCAAGATGAATATGTTTTTCTTCCACCTAAATAGCCCTTTTCTTCCACCCACACAAGAGGACATTTCAACTTTGCGACACGTCCGCGAACTGTCGAACATAAACGGGAATACATATTTTCATTAGCCATGGTAACAGCTTAGTTAGGAAACTGTTTATTTTGCAATAGGGGCAGAAAGCTGAATAGCTCGTGCTTCGTCATGCGGGAATATCAGGACACTGAAAGGAATCAGCTAAATGGAATTCAGCCAACGTTTATGTTGTAATTTACTCCTGTTTTCCTCTTGATCAATATGTTTTAGATTACTCATTAAGTGTGAAGACTCTTCATTTGAGTTGCAACATCCTTGCACAAACTAAACGCACTTATTTTAGTGGTTTAGTTTGTGTTTTCAGACTTTAAAAAGGGAAAAGGGCCGAGTTAGATATTATTAATTCTACAGGCTTGATTTTACACAGTTCCTTTAGAAAAAAAGGTCTGAAAATTAAACCACAGTGGGGACATCTTCACATCGTTTATTATTGGTCCCGACAAACAGTCCAAACTTCAAAAGTTATTCAATTACCACACGTGCAAAAAAAACACACACACATACATACACAAAAGAAGCAAAATCCTTGCATATTTAGAAACCACGTGGATTAGCCCCCTGTGTGGGGAAACGCCCGTTGAACACAGCCCCCCGTTGTAAAAGGGGATTCTGTCTACACACACACACACACACACACATATATATATACATGCTGTCGCAGCAGATCTGGGTTCACAGGTCACTACAGACAGAACACATGGAGCTGCCAGTCTTGTAGACAGAGCTGTCACAGCTGACAGCTCCCTGCTGTTGAACCCCCATCACAATCCTCCACAACACCGGTTTGTATCCGGCCCAACAGACTTCATCCAGACACTAAAACACAACCAGCTTTCATATGGTGTCATCATGATACACAGATTTTTTTTCCAAAAGCACACAAGCAGCAGATTTTCTGCCACGTAACTCGAGTCCGAATCGAGTCAAACGACAAGCGAGGAGAAACCAGCGAGGAGAAACCAGCGAGGAGAAACCAGCGAGGAGAAACCAGCGAGGAGAAACCAGCGAGGAGAAACCAGCGAGGAGAAACCAGCTAGGAGAAACCAGCTAGGAGAAACCAGCGAGGAGAAACCAGCGAGGAAAAACCAGCGAGGAGAAACCAGCGAGGAGAAACCAGCGCATCAGCACGGAGCCAAACTTTAACCTGGATACAACTCCAACACAAAAACACATCAACAGCACAAACTCGAGGTCTGACGCGCAAACAGCATTAGTTTTTAAAGTAAATCTTTACAGCACAAGTGTACAAACACACGATTCATTCCTGTGAGGACTGATTGAACAAAATCCTATCTTTTGCAGAAACAAAAGTTTATATTTCTCAATTTAGGGCACTGAAAAAAAGGATCGTTTCGGTACTTAAAGTCAGGTTTTGTATCGTCACTCACTGATAATCATTCCTCTGAAATGACTCCCAGCTTTGACAGAAAAGTGTTTTGTCTATCCGACTGAACAACGCAAAGCAACTCGGTTTATCACGACGATTACAGCAATTTCCCACACAACAACCCCCTCTGGCATACTTAATAAAGCAGGTTATGATAAAATCAATACTGTTTGACCATGTAACACGGAGCAAAACACATGCTTCGTGATGAACAAAGCATGTGTTTTATTATCTGTGTTCACTTTATATGTTGGACAGGAGAGAAACGTTGCTTCAACTCTTCTGTATGTTTTGCACCTGTTGAAGAATTGACAATAAAGCTGACTTCAAACATCAATTAGACAACATGACCTGTAGATTAACACAAATATACTGTCGCACACATCAGTATGAGAAGAGAGTCCTCCAGTCGCTATAATAGTCCACATATTGGACAAAAACACGACACACAGCTGAACCTGTGAGGACTACGGTCACATTAACCGCTTACAACAGCCAGACGTAGAAAACCAGAAGGTTGAATATTTCAACTGACAACAATCACGAGGCTGAAACAGATGATCGAACCATTCGTTTAAAATACACGACATAGCCAAAAGGTACGTGGGGAACCGTACATCTGGTCTCGACCTCTCAGTTCCAATTAAGGGAAATCTTAATGCAGCTTTCTCGCTTTGTGTAAACAGTGAGTGAGTTTATTTGTTTGTTTCCTCTTACAACATAACAACGTCTCCATGAACCAAGCCAGCGGCACAGAGAAATGGTTTCCCCCGTGTGGAAGAACTGGACTGGACCGCAGAGCTCCAACCCTTGACCCGATGCTGAGACTTTTGGACTGAACTGGACCATCAACCGCAGGCCGGGCCTCATCACCATCACCATCATCAACCTCATCACCATCATCAAGCCAATATCAGTAGTCGACACAAATAACACATTCTGACCAACGCGCGCGGCTGCCCGGCTTCGGCGATTAGCCGCCTTTATTCAGGACGGAACATTAATTATATTGACCTTTAAATGTCATTTGACAGCCTCCCTAACAAAAGAGAGACAAAGAGAGAGAACCGGCCAAATAGAAAGCGTGCAGACGCGGGCAAGACGGGCTTATATTTTGTGATAATTCGAGTCGGTGTCATTGTATGTTTTTTGCAACTGAATTGCATTCAAGGACAATGCACACATCCTATTCAATTAACTCGCGTGAGGACGTTCGGCACAAGTTCAAGGCATGTCCGTAGACCCGTGTCACGCATTGCATCTCCCGAGTGAAAGCGGTACGAGGCTCCTGTTGCAGAATGCTTGCAAAATCCTGGCATCCAAGTTTGTAAAATCTCATGGATGAATCCTTTCAAAACCCAGGTTGTGTGAACGCCACAGTGTCACACATGTTTATCATGTTGGGGCAGTCCATAACCTTCACGCCATAAACTGCACAATGAGGATGACATTCCTATCCAAACAAAAAATTACAAAAACAGGTGGCAACAACTTACTCTCACAATTAAACATGAGTACACACACTCTCCCATTGTGTTTATCTGAATGACAACTGGTCAAAAATAAATTGCTGTACAGTTTTTTTTGATGAGATGGTACCTTTTGAAGCTTTAATAAGTGAACCCATGCTTCAGTCAGGTGCAGGATTTGTCTGTTAAAGTGAAGGACTGCAGGAGGAGCTTTCTCCTTCACACACAAGCTCTTGACACACACAATGGGTTGGACCAAACCAGGAAAACGACAAAATAAACCGTCAATCGCTGCATAGTAACGGCTTTGCAGATAGTGTTATAACACACACAGGCGCGCGCACACACACACACACAACAATGCTTTGTTCCATGTCTTACGGACATCCCGGAGGTGCAGCAAGGCCCCGGTTAGCACGCCTGGACGAACGGCTAACTTTCAGCTACAAATGCCACCCCTGTATTTACGTTGTGCTTAAGTTGACGTGAGACCTGCAGGTGAAACGGAGGCTCGGTGGCACGATTTATCATTCTCTCTCTCCCTCACACACCCCAAAAAAACACAACCAGGAGTGAGGCTAATGTGCACGCCACGTCGGTCCGAAAGACACACCGAGAGCTACCGAGGATTAACGGTATTGCTGTGTGCCCAAAATATGCGCCTCGTTGCAGCCATTAATTTCCCAAGCTAGCTTCGACTACTAGCTAGATATTAACATTCATTAAAAATTAAATTAAAAAACAAGCATTTCACATCAACATCCTCGTGTCAGTGGAGCACGAGAGGGGTTGTTATTGACAAGTTAACTGCGACTCCGCGACACAAAAGGTGGCGAGACTTGACCTGACAAACACATCAAACAAAGTCAGGCTAAAGTAAGCTAGCTCTGCTAACTTCCAGCATCTCTCAACACCACAGAAGAAGAAGACAACAATAATAAATGGATCCAGAGCACCGGCGCGTTCAAACGGCGGCGAGTCGTTTAAAAGTCACAGCCGTGATGTCATCAAGGCGATACGATGATTTATTATAATTGTTTTTATCGGATTCAAGGAGCTAGCTTGTTGAGTGTTTTGACAGACAGGCCCCAAAATAAAACCCCCTCAACTACTCGATTTTGGGAAAAGGGAAATAAACAAAATGGGGATTTGCATGTCTAAAAAACGACACGAAGTAACGACTGCCACTAAAAGTCTCAACGGCAAAGGCTCGCGCACGCAAACACACAAAGTTGTATTGAGCTAACGTGAAGCTAACGGGAAGCTAACGCCGACCAGCTGCTTCAGTCCTGGAGAGCAACATTTTGTAATTATTATTGTCATACTTACTTTCATTTAAAACCTCCACCAGCTCGGCGCAGTTTTCACACATTTTCACACGGAGTCAAACCATCGCACTGGGGGAGCTGGTTGGTTTTTTTCACCCCCCCGTCGGCTTGGCTGGCTGTGCAGTTGGTTGTTTTTTTGGGGTTAAATAAAAAAAAAAGAAGGGCCCAGTGGAGGGGAGTGATCGGTGGAGGTTATCCCGCTGAGTGGAGCAGGAGGTGGCGACAAGGCGGTGAACAGTATTTGCATCCAAGCGAAAGGTGACATGCGCCAAAAAAAAAAGTTGTTAAGCCGCTGGGAAATGGAGAAATCGAGTCAGTGTCCAGTCTGAGCGTTACTTGAGAGAGTAGACACGGCAGCCATGATGGAAAAGGAGGGGAGGGGAGAGGGGAGCAGAGGGGCGGCGGGGGGTAGAGCGACACTCAGTGGAGAGAGTTCGGGACTTTTCGCGCTATCTCCTTCGCCCCGTTCGGGTTTTTTCGTTAGTCTCGCGATATCTTCGCAATGAGCGCGATACACAAACAGTGCAGATAGTTCGGGACTTTTCGTACAATCTCCATCGCCCCTGTTCGGGTTTCTTCGTTAGTCTCGCGATATCTTCGCAATGAGGTACAACCTTTTTCTTGGGATCTCAAGGGCAGCAGCGGAGAAAATAAGTCAGCATGTTGTTTAAAGTTAAACACAGTATTATGAATATTAGATAATAATAATATATTTTATGATTGTTCAATCATTCAATAATAATTTAAATAGTTCACATTGATTTTTTTTCCACTACTCACATTTAGATGTTTTCTACTATCTTGAAAATTTAAACTATCCATACTAAACTACTATAATGTTAATGTTTTTTAAATGGCTATTTAAATATGAATAGTTATTTGTTGTGGAAGCTCATGTACTTCTATCAGTTAAAACACAAAACTGTTTTTCTTTAACTGTTTGTCTTGTCTGTACAATAGTAGTGAAAGTAGCAATAACACGATCTAGAAATATTTTGTTACAAGTAAAAAAGTCCCGTCTTCAAAGTTTTAACATCAAAACATACTTAAAGTACCAAAAGTAAAAGTACTCACAAAAGAACATCTTTCATTGGATTATAATCAATGATGCATCAATGAGGTTATCACTTTAATGTTAATATTTAATGTTAATATTGTATAAACCATATTGTATAAATATGGAATAAAAAATACAATACTGTATTGTCTTCCAAAACGTAGTAAAATACAATGTAAATACTCAAGTTAATTAACTAAAAGTACCTACAAGCTCCTGAATAAATGTACGACGTTACATTGTCAACACTTTTCAGGCATAATGTTATGAAAGTGAGGAAAAAAAGACAGATGCTCTACATCTTGTGCTTTATTTTCTCAACCATAGAACCCTAATTATCTTAAGACCTTTAATTTATGACTTAACACTTGAATCAGACTCTCATGTCGTAGTTTTCTCAGCACCCAGAGTGCAGTGTGTGTGTGTGTTAAAGGAACTAAACTTCATCTCCAGAACCAACCCTGCTGTACACTTTCCTTCAGGCCGGCTACTAACGGTCCTATTTCATGTCAGAACTGGTGTTTCTTCTCAATAGTCGGCGCATTTCATTGTAAAAATGCGCCTCGTCTGCACACCACTGTACTGAGTGAAAACTATTTCTAACAAGCAGTTAAAGCTTTATGAACGTGCTCATCTTCTCTTTAACTTCCTGTAATGAGAGGATTAATCCGACACAAAGATTTATTTATTTTCTATCTTACAGGAGACATTCAGTCCCGTTAGTGGAACCAATAACATCCATGATGTCTCTCTTCTATAACTGTAATGAAATGCTGATGTAACCTCATTAGTTTCGCTGTGGCGTCGGCACAAAGCCAACATGTCCGCTGTAAAACATTTAAAAAAGGACACTTTCTGACCCGCTGGTCCTCTGCAACTTTACTCCCACTTTCCTCAAAACTTCCTCCATCAAGTGACGCTGATCGTCACATTTTCCAAAACCTTTCCAGACTTTTGTCACTTGCAATAACTCCTCCGGTCTTGGAAGCAGAGCTGTGACATTCCTGCTGCTCTCCAGGTTTCCTCCTCCTCTCTCTCCTTAAACCTCTTTGAGAAAAGAAGCAGAGTCACACAGACTTGTTTTTTTTCTTCTTCTTTTTCTTTTTTGTAAAAATAGCCAACTTTATATTCTCAGAGCACTGAGACAGCTTTACAAACAGGATGATATGCACACAGCCTTCCTTCTCATCCCCCCCAAAAAACCGCAGAGCAGTCAAAAAAAAACAAAACACTGACAAACCAAAACCAGACAACAAAGGAAGCAAGGAAGTACATGTCGTCCCCTTGAGCGTCACATTCGTCCTGCCCCCTCGTGAGCGTCGGGCTCTTCAGAAACCAGAGCAGTCTGTCCGCTAACCGAGTGTTTCAACATTATATATATTTTACATATTAACAAGTAGCAGAGGAGGTGAAGGAGGGATTTAAAAAAAAAGAACCGGGGGGAAATATTTCAACTTCATGCAGGTGTAAAATAACCGTATGGCCAAAACGTAAAGCTTTAATCGGCAACAGAATGAACAAAACATGGCATTGTTTTTACACGAAGAAAAAACACACACATCACTGTATAAAATAAGTTTGTCGGAAACAAAAAAAAAGGGGGAAAGAATCCGCAGCCGGGTCGAGGAGGGTCACAGGGACGATTCTCATTTACATATTGACATTTATTTGGTCGACATACAACCGAGTGCTGGGGTCTTTCCTCTGGCCCCTCATTCTCTTTTCAAAACACACACACACACACACACACACACACACACACACACACGCGCACTCACACATACACTTGAAAAGAAGCCAATGTATGAACAGGCAGCGTCCTTGCTCTCTCTTCCTCCTCCTCCTCCTCTTCCTCGTCTTCTTTCAGAGTTGTTCTGTACACGTCGTTTCTTTTTGCCATCGCTTCAGTCGCACATCTCCTCCGGGATCTCGTGAGGGTTGAGGATTCCCGGCACCGACAGCTGGAGCTTGTGTTTCTCCTCCTGCGCTTGGCGCAGAGCCGTCTCCCTCTCCTCCAGGAACAGGTCCGTCGTGTCCTCGCCGGCAAACTCCTGCAAAGAAAAAACACACACAAGCAGAAAGAAGATCAGCACACTGGACGCCAACAAGTTGCTCCGCTGAGAAGGTAAAGTTTCATGTTTTAAAGACTTCCAATCGGATTAGAACACAACTTTGTTGACCTCATGGTTCATACACACTTTGAACAATGGATTTCCACGACTTTTACCCCAATGTCCATGAGCAAACATTGTGTGAAATGTGTGTGTAGACAGTAAAAGTGATAAAATGTAGTATTTAAACTAACAATGAGGATTCAAAGCATACAGTAAACCTTAAATGACACAAATGAATGAGAGACAATAGTTTGATTAAAAGAATAAACATTTATATAGATGCCTGTATGTATGCTGCTGATATGTTGAGCTTCTTTTGTTTAAAAGCAGATTAAATATTTCAAACTCAGCGTAAATGAACGTCATGAACACATGAATATAACACATTTACACGACTTTTGAGATTTTATTTTACTTTTCCAGACCTGGAAAAAACATTTAAAAAAAGTTTTATGACTTTTCCAGGTTTCCCATGACTAAGAACGAACCTGTGACTTGTGAACATGAAAGATGTTTCTACAGAGGCGAAGAGTTGCCCCCTTTTGGTAAATGATCATTGCATCCGTCCATCTGTATCCTAGTGATGAAATACTCCTCCATGCCAGTAGGTAGCGCAATAATTACCTTCCCCATGTTCTGTTTTATGCTACAATGTGACATTTTGTCACTTTTTTGGTTGCTGTTTTATTGTAGAAAATGTGTCGCGGCTCAAAAAAGGTTTAAAAACACTGAACTAAACTGTGCAGCGTTCTCGCTCTGGACTCTCACCTTGATCTGCACGAGGAAGTCCCTCAGGTGCTCCTTGAAGGCGGGGATGTCCTGATTCAGGCTGAAGAGCCCCGTGACGAACACCTTCACCTGGGCACTGAACACATGACACGCAGTTAGAAAAGAGGGGTCACGTAAACGCTGACCTTTCAAAACGCAACACAACTCTGACCTTATCTTCTGCAGAAACCAAAGCGCACATGTAAGAAGACTCTCTAGAATTTGACTCTTAACTTCACCCACAAGTGACTGAATAAATCTGCATTCATTCCTTTATTCCTCATGCGTTTGTGGAACAATCTTCCAGGATAAAGCGCTGTGAGCGGCTCGGTGTCTACGTACTCTTGCAGGTGGGGGAAGGCCGTCTTCAGCAGGTTGGCGATGTACTCCTGGACGTGCGCCTGGTTGTTTGCCGGACTGGCGGAGCTCAGCGCCACGCTGACCTTCCCTTCTTCCACCAGGTTAAACATGTAGGCCAAGATGGTGGCGTGCATGGTGAGCCCTGTGGACACGAGGAACATTATTTACTTCCTCATGGCGGAGAAGTCACTAAGGATATAAGAAGCCCCGTCTTTATTTTAAAGTTCTGCATGTTCTGTAATTTCCCCGCTGAGGGACTAATAAAAGGATTATTTTATTTCATCTCATCTACAACGACCTCGACGCGGCGCCAGGCATTCGTGCAAACTTCACACTTGAGAACCTAAAAGAAAAGAGGATTAATCTAAAGCCCAAACGTCGCTCCGTCTCTTTACCCGCCGTGTGAGACGTGTCGGTGACCACGGAGAAGATGTGCTGCAGGACGTCGCAGAAGTACGTCTGGTAGAAGCTCTGAGCCGCCGCGTCCTCACCGGACACGTTCTGCAGCAGAATGTACAGGATCTGCAGCCCTGCAGACACACGGGGACGTCAGAGCAGCAGAGATGTGGACACACACACACACACACACACACACACACACACACACACACACCGCTCACACACACGTCACTTTAAATATTAAATAGCTGATCATCATAATCGAGGGTTTATTGTTCAGGTCCTTCTCTCCGACCTGAAGGAGCCTTTTGGTGTCGAATTGAAACCTCGTCTGAAGATAAAATGTTCCGGCTGCAACTCAAGCGTCTACTTTTTGTCTCTTGCCATCATTCAGAACGACATCAAGACGTTTTAAATGGCTAAAGTTAGCACATATTCACAGAACCGGTCCAGCAGCCAACGCAGAGCGGCCTGTATCATTTTAAAGAGTTCAGACCTGTGTCGGCCACGTTCCTCATGGTGTGCTTGAAGGCCCAGATGATGGAGTCCAGGATGAGCTTGAACTGGGCCGGGGCGATGGACAGGAAGGCCGGGAAGCACTGCGACGTGGCGGCTTGCAGCAGGTAGAAGAAATGCGTTCTGTGTTCCGGGAATTCCTCGAAGTCCTGACAGGAAACGAGAGGAGGGAAGAGTTGAAAAAAGTCGGAGACGTTTCGCAAACGGCGGTTGACATATAACGCGGGCGAGTCGACGCACCTTGTTGATCATGTTCAGCGTGCACTCGAAGACGGCGTCGAAGATCTTGGGGATTTCCCCCGTGATGTGGACTCCCAGCTTGTTGACGATGGTGGCCATGGTGCTGAGGACCTCGGGCTCGCGGGCGGCCGGGACGTTCCTCTGGTAGTCGATGAGCACGGCCTCCAGCAGCGGGGGCACGAAGTTCTCCCCCACCTGGACCGCAGAACACGGAGAACACGGCCATGAAGACGACGGGTCACATCTACACTCGTGTGTCCTGATGGTTCCACGACGAAGGCACCAAAAAACCTGCTTTCCTGACTTGTGGGAAAAGCTAAAATCTGACAAATAAAAACATCTTTACCCGCACAAATAAAAACGTCAGAGATCCGATCGTCAATCCAGACGTTTACGAGTCCGTATCGGACCGAGAGACGACACCAGTCGGGTTTTATTTTAACAAAGTAAACGGACATTTTGAGTTTTTCGATCGAAAAAAACGTCACTTAATTTTCATGACGGTGGTCAAATATTATTATTTATTAAAGTGTCGGGAGCTCTGCGGTCAACTATAGTCAGACTTAATTTGAAAAAAAGAAAGAAAATCTTCCAAGAATAGCATACCTAATTATACAAAAATCCCCAAATGGTTATGTTAAAAAAAAAAAATGGGTCGTACAGTTCGTGGCAGCGACGCTTTATGAGCAAAGACTCAACATGTGCAATGAAAAGCTCATTTTGCTGGATCCAACACACAGAATTACAATAAACTTAAACAAAAAGGTTAAAAAAATCAACACAAATGAGGCACAAAACATAGACGATATCACAGCGTTGCACTCAAACATGACACCAGCGTCGCTCGGTGCATAAAGTGCACCGTGCATAGTGTCATCGCTGTGAAACGGTCTGAATGGACGTATCTGCAGGCGGACTCACCATCTGCGGGTCGTTGGAGCGGCTCACCCAGCCCGAGATGAGCTTCAGCGTCTCCCTCTTCACCGTCCTCATGCTGCGGATCAGCGGCTGCTTGGTCACCATCTCGCCTGCGTGAGCGAAGAGCGACAGTCTGGACTCAGGCGGCGGCAACGAGTCGAACAGTTCACACGTCCAGCAGAGGCAGCGTGAGCATTCATTCATTCATTCATAGTCGTGTTTCGTGTGACATTAACCCTCTTTTGCTGCTGAACCTCGTCTTTCACTCAAAATATTTGCAGCAACGTAAAGCAAGACTCGGTCTTAAAACCATGAGATCAATCAGTTCATTCTCATTTGAAGTCTTCAATAAGTGCTGAAGAAAATACAGCAAACTTTACATTTTGTATAAACTTAATAAAATACGTTAAAATGTTAAAAGGCACAACATGTACAAGGGAAATTATGAGTTACCATTTGATTTTCACTTAATATACCTCATTAAGTAATTTGCTTATTAATATCATTCTATTTAAATTATGTTTTTATCTATTTTATGACCAGAGAAGAGACATTTTTATTGTTTTCCTGTCACAAACGTGTTGCCGTGTCTGCAGAAAACTAAATTAAAACTTGACAAAAGTACATTTAGATTAATCTATACGATTTTATACGCTCTCCGATATTCATACCTTTGAATCATCAGCTTAGTTTTCTCTGTTTTAAAGCTTCTTAAATCATGTTTTTGTTTCATTATCTTACACAACACACACACACTGACCGTTGGTCTGGACCGCAGAGGAAATGTTTTCACTCAGACACTTGTAGACGTTCAGCATGTCCAGGTAGATCCGTCCCAGCTGCACCACGAAGGGATGGCCGACGGCTTTGCAGGCCCGGACGTTGGTCTTCAGGATGCTGCCCAGCTGACGCACCGTCTCCGCGTCCTTCAGGATGTCCACGTTCTGCAGGCGGAGAGAGAAAGGGAGAGAGAGAGAGAGTTGAGCGGGTTTCCCTCCGCCTGTGGGACTGCGGGCGGTGCGTCCTGAAGCGTCCTCACCTTGGTGGCCTGCTGGATGATGCTGTCCCACACCTGGTTGGGCAGCAGCATGTACTTCTCTATCAGACGCTCCTGCACCGCCTGGTCCGTCTGCGCCGCGATCATGTAGCCGACGGCCTCGTAGAACGTGTGCACCTGCAGGGACACGCGGGGTTAACGGGACGCAGGTACTCAGAGGAACATGGGTGGTCTTCAAAAAGAGAAGGAAAGGAAAAGACCAGAGAGGAGGAGGGAGGAGAGAGGAGGGAGGAGAGAGGAGGGAGGAAACAGGAGGGAGGAGGGGCTGACCTGCTGCGGCTGCAGGTCACAGATGATGGTGTTGATGTTGTTCAGGATCTCGTCGATGAAGGGCATCACCTCGCCCACCTGCACCTGGACAAAATGACGCCGGCACTTCTGGGCGATCTTGATGAAGGTGTCGCACGCCATGTCCTGCACGCCGTCGTGGGTCTCTGAGGTATGGAGGAGGAGGAGAAAGAAGAGATGGAGGAGAAAGAAGAAGAAGACGGTGAAGAAGGAGGAGGAAGGAGAAAGAAGAATAAGAAAGGGAAAGGAGGAGAAGGAGAAAGAAGAAGATGGAGGAAAAGAAGAAGAGGGAAAAGAAGAAGAGAGAGAAGAAGAAGAGTGAGGAGAAAAAGAAGAGTGAGGAGAAGAAGAAGAAGAGGGAGAAGATGGAGAAGAAGAAGAAGATGAGAAGAAGAAGAAGATGAGAAGAAGAAGAGGGAGAAGAAGAAGAGGGAGAAGAAGAAGAAGAGGGAGAAGAAGAAGAAGAGGGAGAAGAAGAAGAAGATGGGGAAGAGGGAGGAGAAGAAGAAGATGGAGAAGATTGAGAAGAAGGAAAAAGAAGGAAGGAGGAAGAAAGAAGAAATAACAAAAGTGTTAAAATGGAGTTTTTGATTGAAACATTTACTCAACGATCAGCTCGACTTCAGTAACTTTAGTAACTCAGTAACTTTAGTGACTTTAGTAACTCAGTAACTTTAGTGACTTTAGTAACTCAGTAACTTTAGTGACTTCAGTAACTCAGTAACTTTAGTGACTTCAGTAACTCAGTAACTTTAGTGACTTCAGTAACTCAGTAACTTTAGTGACTTCAGTAACTCAGTAACTTTAATGACTTCAGTAACTTTAGTGACTTCAGTAACTCAGTAACTTTAGTAACTCAGTAACTTTAGTAACTCAGTAACTTTAGTAACTCAGTAACTTTAGTGACTTCAGTAACTCAGTAACTTTAGTAACTCAGTAACTTTAGTGACTCAGTAACTTTAGTGACTTCAGTAACTCAGTAACTTTAGTAACTCAGTAACTTTAGTAACTCAGTAACTTTAGTAACTCAGTAACTTTAGTAACTCAGTAACTTTAGTGACTTCAGTAACTTTAGTGACTTCAGTAACTCAGTAACTTCAGTAACTCAGTGACTTCAGTAACTTTAGTGACTTTAGTGACTTTAGTGACTTCAGTAACTTTAGTGACTTCAGTAACTCAGTAACTTTAGTAACTCAGTAACTTTAGTGACTTCAGTAACTTTAGTGACTTCAGTAACTCAGTAACTTCAGTAACTCAGTGACTTCAGTAACTCAGTGACTTCAGTAACTTTAGTGACTTCAGTAACTTTAGTGACTTCAGTAACTTTAGTGACTTCAGTAACTCAGTAACTTTCTCACCGTGCATGAACTCAAACAGCTTGTTGACGACGGTCTTCAGGAACTTCCAGTGAGCTCGCAGGAAGCGAGGATACTGGCCCACGATGTACATGATGTTGGACGCGATGATGGCCTTGTTGTCCTTCCCTCGCTTCTGCTCACACAGGCCGAGCAGGTCCTAAGAACACACACACACACACAGGTTAACAGGAAGCTGCGATACAGTATAGAGTGTGTGTGTGTGTGTGTGTGTCCGCGTCCCACCTTGATGACGGTGACCAGGAACCTCTTCTCGTCCTCCTCGTGCATGGCCCCGCTGATGGAGCCGATGGCCCAGCAGAGCATGTTCAGGTTCCTCCAGGACCACTCGGTGCCGTTCACCTGGTTGTGCAGCTTCTCCGTCATGATGCGCTCCGTGTCGGCGTAGTCCAGGTGGGTCAGGTACACTGCGGAGGGACACGGGCGAGTCACGCGATGACCAGACCAGACGGCGGTGTCTAATGATCCGATTGTGTTTTTGTGTTTGCCGTGGACTCACCGAGCGTCTCCCTCATGTTCTTGTAGAGGTTGATGGCGTCCGTGTCCTTCATGAACTCGCGGACCACCTCGCCCTGGTCGTTCTCCACCACCAGCACCTCCTCTGGTTTGGCCATGCGGCTCACCATCAGCAGGCGCACCTTCAAGAAGAGGAAGAGGAGGAAGAAGATGGATGACGAGGTAGTGGTGTAATTTATACAGTTCACGTCTAAAACAAGACAGTAAATGTTGTGTCTTTGGGTTCTGGACTGCAGGCTCGACCAAAAAAAGTGGACATCTTTCTCCATTTTACAAACCAAATGCTTAAGTCAGGGTTCATAAACCTGTTGACTAAGGCTTTAAACCACATTTATATTATTTTTAACCACTTTTAATCAAATTTCCATGACTTTATACCAAATTTTCACGACTTTAAACAACATTTCCATGAATTTTAACCACATTTCTGTGACTTTAAACCACATTTTCATGACTTTTAACCAAATGTCCGTGAGCTAACATTGTGTGAAATGTGTGTGTAAACAGTACAAAGTGATAAAATGTAGTATTTAAACTAACAATGAGGATTCAAAGCATACAGTAAACCTTAAATGACTCAAATGAATGAGAGACAATAGTTTGATTAAAAGAATAAACATTTATATAGATGCCTGTATGTATGCTGCTGATATTTTGAACCTCTTTCTTTTAAAAGCAGATTCATTATTTCAAACTCAGCGTAAATGAACGTCATGAACACATGAATATAACACTTTTCCAGGACTTTTACTACACTTTTGGGGATTTTATTTTTTTCCAATCACTTTTCCAGGCCTGGAAATCTGTTTTCATTTTCATCCCGTGACTTTTCCAGGGTTTCCATGACCGTAACAACGCTGTTAGTTGTTCATCTATAAAAAGAGAGCTTACCTGGGAGAGGACGGGCAGGTAGAGGTGTCGGCGCGGCGGCACGTCGGAGAGCAGCGGCGTGCTGGAGGTGGAGAACGGACTCTCCCTGTAGAGCTCCGCTGCCAGGTGGTTCCAGTACTCCAGGCAGATCTTAAAGATCTCCGTCTCCTCCACCTCCGACACCAGCAGCATGAAGTGCAGAGCCTGAAGGGAGGAGGGGGACGAGTCAGTCCTACTATACGCTGAGAGTACAGGAAAATACTTCTTCCTTTACTTCATTTAGAGATAAACAAATAAAGCTCATTCCTAAAAAATGTCGTAGGTAATATAAACCACTGGATTCCTGACGTCACCACAGAGAGAAGAACCAACAAATACAAAGCGACCATACGGAGAAAAGTCAGTTCAAACAAGAACATGAGAAATCCAAATCAACGAAACAATAACAACAAAAAAGAGAATATTCATTCATTCGATAAACACTTACACACCTGTACTGACCATACGCTTATATTCCTGTTACCCGGCTACATCTGGGATTATCATTACTCTGCTTAACATTGAGCAAAATCTGAATCTGAATAAACTGCGACACAGACTCGTTCTGGTCTTTTCTCTTCTGCTCTAAAACATCTCATCTCGTGTAAAAAGTGGACGAAAGGCAATAAGGAAAGGAGGCGAGGAAACAGTCAAGACTCGCCGAAGCACAGGCAGAAATGACCGAAACCTCCGGCTGAGAGTTGTGCGTTTGTTTATTGAACCAGACGTTAGTCTCGGCTGTCCTACCTCCATGAGCGAGTCCCGCAGGTTGGGTTTCTTCTCGATGAGCTGGCCGTGTTCCTTGAGGAAGGTGCAGAGGAACAGGCTGAGGTTCTGGATGAAGTTCTGCTCGTCGTCTTTCCCGTTGGAGTACGCCAGCCTGATGTTCGTGTTCAAAGGCAGCATCTGACGGCGCAGGAGGAGGAAACATGACATCCAGAAACTACAACCTTCAGTTGCCATGTGATTGTGTTTCGTTTGACTCGACTGTAAAAAGGAGTCGAGCCTCGAGACCAGCCGGGAAAAACAACCCAGCTAAAAAACAACGTCCAGAAATAACAAAGAGCTTTGGAAAAGAAAACCTGGAAAGTAAACTGGGCGTTAAGATCGTTCATCACAGTGA
Organism: Clinocottus analis; assembly: GCF_023055335.1. NCBI lineage: Eukaryota > Metazoa > Chordata > Actinopteri > Perciformes > Cottidae > Clinocottus > Clinocottus analis. The sequence continues at coordinate 771,566 of NW_027176054.1, forward strand.
AGCAAAACATTCAGTATGAGCTCTGAGACGCTTTGAGGAAAAGATGGAACCCAACGTGCATCTTTGCATCACTTTAAGCAGCGAATAAAGAAGGAAATGATGTCGTTAAATCATCTGTAACTAAAGAAGTAGATGAAGATGAGAGAAGATCAGATGTGAATAAGATTGTTTGAGCTGAAACTAACAATAAAGAATGGTTTTATCTGAAAAGAGGAGGAAGACTTTTCGGGCGTCACGTCCTGCACGCCATGAAGCGACTCCACGACTCTTCATGTCATCGAGGAAACACGGCGGTTTGAGACCCGACCGCCTCGCTCACGCCACACAAAACATCCTCTACCTCCTCCACCGCCTGCAGGCAGGTGGAGCTGTTTACCTCCACCTGGTGGAGTGAGTGTGTGTGTGTGTGTGTACTCTTGCTGATTAATACACAAGGACTATTTGGTGTGAAAACTGTGATTTGTTTCTAGAAAGTGATAGTTGGACCCGTCATATTTATCATTTTGTTAAATATAAAACAAACGTCTCCCTCTCCCTCTCTCTCTCTCTCCCTCTCTCTCTCTCCCTCTCTCTCTCTCTCTCCCTCTCTCCCTCTTCCAAAGTATGACATGACTAAGGTTTTGCTCTCGTCGTCCTGATCAAACAGACATTAAATTATTCTCTGCGCTCGGTCTCGTAAAAACAGTATTCAGGAATGCATTCATTCAGAGAGGCGGTCTGTCTGCAGGTGTGTCAGCAACCACACCTGCAGACACCTAAACAGTCTGCATGTCACCTTCCCTCTGCGCCGCCCAGGAAGGTCGACGAGCCTCAAACAAACAAACACAGAAGTGTCCACTCGGGCCTTTTCGTTTTGGGGCTCTTCCCCCTGCAGCTTTCCACTGCGCCGTCCTCTCAGAACACTAATGAGTGTTTACTTGTAATAACAGAACACACTGCCTGACAATGTAGCACGCGTGTGTGTGTGCGTGTGTGTGTGTGTGTGTGTGTGTGTGTGTGTGTGTGTGTGTGTGACACAACAGGCTGACAGCAAGTTGGAGAGTTTGTGCTGCCTGCAGACTTTAAGTACAGTATGTATGTTTGGCTGTTTGTGTGTGTGTTTGTGTGTGTGTGTGTGTGTGTGAGTAAGCAAACTGAGGAGGTTTGCACAAAGTGTGTGTTTGTGTGTAATAATAACAACAGAGTGGGCTCATGTCATTGTGCTTGTGTGTAATCATACCAAGTGCAATTAACTTGAGCACCACTCAAAATGATTGTGTGTGTGTGTGTGTGTGTGTGTGTGTGTGTGTGTGTGTGTGTGTGTGTGTGTGTGTGTGTGTGTGTGTGTGTGTACCAGCGTCTCCAGCATCGATCCCACCAGAGGGACAAACGTCTCACAGAAACAAACTGGATTCATTGTAGCAGAACTCAAATTGAGTCAGATCATCGTCCCGGAGGACTTCTGACACAGAGTGTAGTCTGCAGGGTTTCCTGTGTACTCTCTGCGTTGTGTGTGTGTGTGTGTGTGTGTGTGTGTGTGTGTGTGTGTGTGTGTGTGTGTGTGTGTGTACCTGTTTGAGCTGGCACATGGTGAGGGTGAACAGGTTGACAAACTGCTCCTCGTACTGGTTGACGGTCACGCCGGCGATCTCCGTCAAACATTTCAGCGTCACGTTGCGAAACATCGGCACGTTCAAGAACTGGAACGCACGAATAATAAACAGGTTTGACTCACAACAGACACACAACAGACACACTGAAGACAACATGCAGCATCTCGTTTCTTCTGCCCAATAAAATTGTAAAAAAACAATTTTCAGAGAGCTAAAAAAAAAAGTATATTCCGATCAAGACGTTAAGACAGCCATCAGAAACTCCATAAATGATTTGAGCTGCTAATCAATTACCAAAATCAATCCAATTAAGCCGGTAAGCGACCAATCGTTTCAGCTCAAGACTCAATTTACATGAACATCGATTGGGAGGCTCTGCAGTAAACAAAACACGCTGAATACAGAAGATACGTTTTAAAGGAAAACGCTTTGATGAAAACAACACGTGAAGCAACGGAGCAGAATTTAATCGTGACTCTGAACTCCTCGTCCTCGTGTCTTCACCTTGTAGACCAGCGTGCTGATGAGCTTCGTCTCGAAGATGTAACCTAAAGGGATCCAGTTCAGGAAGCGGAGCAGCGTCTCCAGCGTGGCGTGCACCAGCGGGGCATTCTGGGAGTTTTCCTACACAAGAGGAAGAGGAGGGGGGGAACGGTGCACATGAGACGTTTCTATTCATTTATAAAGAAAACACTGGATGCCGAGTTTAAGAAAGTCTACGTACCATCACAAACTGGCACAACTGGAATATTTGGGAGAACTCGTTGCACATGCTGAAAGACAAAGAGAAGGTCATCAGTGACGGAGGGAGGGGGCGGGGTCACGTCTTCATTAAACGGGGTTTCCGCTCTGTTTTTCCAGGGTGTTTCCGGTGATAATCCAGCTGATGTGATGGACAGGATCAGGACAAACACCCAAAATGTTCCTCTTTGTGGAAGTCTGATTGAAAGAGGTGCATTCTGGGGATTTTAGCGCATCGATTAAATCATCTCTTACATAATAACTTGATTTTGGAAGAAAAACATAAATCAACATTATTTTACCTGCGAAGAGGGAATCATTTTTACATTATTATTCTCATTTTTAAAAACTTTTACTGCAACTTTAAAAATGACAGTCGGCCATATTGCGAGGTGATAAACAAACATACAAACTATTTGAACGTAAATATGATCCTAAACTCTCCCAATAGGAGAAGAATTTCACAAAGCAGCGCTTCCTGTTTGTTCTAAACTTTCTTGGGATTAAACAAGATTAGGAAAACCTGCCCATTTTCAACTTTACCACAGATGGGAATATCATTTAAATTCATTAAAGAGAATAATGTCGACACCGAGCTGCACCGACGGCTCCCTCACAGCACAGTCTGTCCCCGGTTACCTGTCTTTGAGGTGCTTGGCCTTCACCTGGGTCATCTGGCCGCTGGAGAAGTCGAACACCTCCTCGCTGAGCAGCTTGAGGATGATCATGTTGTTCTGGCAGAGGCTCTCGCTGGTCCGACTCGCGCCCACGATGTCGCTGATGAAGGTGGGCCAGTGTTTGGGCCACTCCTGCTTCAGGATCTGAAAACAAAAAGAGGGAGGAGTTTCAGAGAAGAAGGAGAAGGAGAAGCAGCGTCAGCGGCCTGCGTTGCATCACAGCGGGCGTCGCGCTCTCAAGCAAAAGGTTGATTTACCTGTACGAGGATCATGTTGAGTTTTGAAATGTACACGCCCTCTTTCTGCAAAGGAACATCGAGGAAAGAGACGTCAGCATCGGGGGCGTTTAAAAAAAACAACGTTCATCCACAAAGTGCGTCAGCGTGAGCTCACCTCCATGTTCGTGGGATCGGAAGACGTCTTGATGATCAACCCGACGACGTACTTCTTGATGCCTGGAGACGCATTAAAGAGACGTTAGAGGGACACGCGCCTCGGGAAGGAGGAAACCTCGATGTGACGCGTTCCACTCGACGGCGTTGAACTGACCTTCGCACTGATTTCTGGGGAGAATCTTCCAGCGCGTCTTGATGACCGTCTCCAGGATCTGCAGCGCGTAATACTGAGAGAGGAAGAGCGAGACGCATCAGAGACGTGTTCTTCAACATCGAGAGACAGTTAGCAACAAATGGAGGACGGCCCTCTGGTGAAGTCACACATGGACATGGGTTAGGACTCAAGGGACTGCAGCCGGGTTTCTGCAGCATTCGGCAAATAGCCGCCTGCTGATGTCACGGGGATTCAGCTGCCTCGTTTGAAACACTTCCTGCACAAAGCACACGGCTTCTCAGACACTGCTCGGCACCGGGTTCAGCCAATGCCACGAAACCTTGGTTTGAGAGACACATTTACGCCGACAAACTAAGTCCTACCTGCCATTAACGTGAGAGACACTCTGTAAATTACTTTAAAAATACATGCTAACAATTCTTTTTTGATTACCAATTTCGATGAGAGAAAAAAACGATCAACAAAATCCGACTTTTCATGTCTTTGCCTCTTTAAAAGATCAAGTTAAGACAATTTTAAACCAATTAAGGCTTAATTTGTAGATAATTAATTAGACTTTTTAAGGGTCCACAGGAAGGAAAAGCTGTGTCGGCATTCAGACGCACTAAAACTTATTTACAGGCATGTTTGTGCGCGCAGATATTAGTCAAAAGAGAACCATGTTTGCCACAAAAATGTTATTTATAATAAATTGTAACTTTCCTTTGTGATATCACTTTCTTCCCCACAGTGAAGAAACCATATATCAAGCTGCTGAAAGCATGCATATATATATATATATATATATATATATATATATATATATATTCCATTTGCAGCTTTTAACACCACAGGCAGCAGCTACTGAAAGAGGAGGACGTGTGAATAGTCGGCACAAAATTTGAAAGCCATCAAAACGGAGCAAATGAAAACAGCAAGAGATTCTTAGACACCGAAGATGCAGCTGGAATAGAAATATCTTTTGCAGATTATTCATTACCACATATTAAAATACACGGCGAGCTGCAGAAAAACAGTGAACGCTCGAACCCGACTGCCCCCGAAAAGCCGCCGCCTCATGCAGATGAACTGATAAACGTCGTCTCACATTATTACAGACGCCGAGCTCGTGGCTTTGCTCTCTGCTTACGTACTTTAGTCTTCATGTTCTGAGAGAACTCCAGGATGGTGTCGACCCTCGTCCAGGCGTCCGGGTGGTCCTTCAGGTTGGTGAGGACTTCCTGGGCCACTCGTTGCTAGAAGAGAACACAAAAAAAAACCACACATTCAGAAGCCGGGACGCTAAAAAGGTGCATTTATTTCTCTACGCTTACACACCTTATTCAACCTGACTTACTCTAATTGCGGCGTAGCACACACACACACACACACACACACACACACACACACACACACACACACACACACACACACACACACACACACACACGTTTAAAATCTAAATGAGACATGTGTATCGACTACGCGTCGTCACCTGCGACCCGATGTCGTGGTACATGGAGTTGACGACATTGTCCAGCAGGTTGATGTCCAGTTTCTGACTGAAGTCCAGCAGCTGTCTGGCTGGGTGGTCGGCCAACATCGTCATTTCTGCTGGCATAGAGCTTCTGATGGGAGACACGGGAGGAAAGACTTCAACCACAGCGGCACCTGGTTACAGTCACCACGGTGTGACTGACACGAACACAGAATATACACATCTCTACACGGACAGACACACACGGTGCTCAGCTCTAAAGCTTTGATATGACTTACTTTACCTTCATATACTTGTATCTCACACATATATACCCAACTTCTCATTTCACATATACAGCATCCCCATTTAAGATTTTTATTTAAGATTTTTTTAATTGGTGTACACCAGTCTACCACACATAACTACGAAATATGTGATATTTTATCCCTGTATTTGAACTATTGTATGTTTTAGACACATTTAATGAGCATAGTCATACTGAGATCTGACCATAAATAGCCTGAAAACATATTTATTTAATATTTTAAATATTGTAAATCAATCTAGTGAACTCAAACATGACATTTAGCTAATTCGTGGTGTTTATACTGAACTATTTCCATTTATTTTACTTTCTACTTTGTACTCTACTACCTTTGTCTGACAGCTGTAGTTGTCTGTTACTTTGCAGGTGCAAAACACATCACTGCTTTCTTATAAATGTAACTACACACTAGTATTTTTCCAGGTACATTTCGATACTGAAGGTGAAATACTTCTTCCACCACTGCATTTAGCAGACGCATACATAGTTTTATATACACAAAACGAAAGGATGAATTTGAGGTATTGATAAACAAAAAACGTGCTCATGAGAGTTTAATCAGAAACGAGTTATTCTTGTTCGGATCAAATGAAAGTGTCATGACACTCAGCCCTCGTGGGCCAAACCCCGACACCCATTGGAACCAGTAACTGAGGAAAACAGCGCCTCCAGGCGGCGAACTGGGCAACAACAAAAAAAACACAATACTTATCTTTTCTTTTCTTTTTTTTAAAACCGACGGCTGGATAGTTGATTAAGCTTTAACTCACCTTTTGTGTCCCCCGTCCCACTCGTGAAAAAAAAAGAAAAAAAAAAGTATCGGATACCCGGATGTTGACTCGGACTCTTTGGAAAAAACCCGGAATATTGTGAAAAAAAACGGCGTCACGTTATCTCATTGCACGCGCATAGACGGCTCCTTAACCTTCGATAGCAACAAGCTAACTCCCCCCGATGAAACCGACGGAGCTAATTTAAAAAAAAAAAGAAAAGAAAAAATAAGGAACAGTTACCGCTGGATTGTTATCAGTTCTCGGCGACGTTTTAAAAGCTTCCCGCTGCCTTATTGTTTCTCATCTTCCGCCAGTTTAGACACATCTCTCTTTTTCTTGGAGCTATCAGTGCTTACAGCCGACTCCCACCACGCTAAAGGAGCAACCGCTAAATGGAAAAGTCAACGTTCACAGAGTCGCACCTTTTTTAGCGGTAATCCGGGTCATAATCACGTAACAAAAAATATATATATAAAGAGTCTCGTTTTTATTTCTGACTCTGGTTCGCACGGGAGACGTTTTAATGCGTGCAAGTGTGCTCTTCCTCTAAGCTCATGCTTCCAACCGCGGACCGGTTGAAACCGGTTGAGACCGGGATATTCATTCTCGGGTGTTTCGGCCCCGTCGAGCGCCGCGTAAAAATTTGGACTATGTACCCGCCCATCTCGGCACACGATTGGTCGCGCTGGCGCCTGCGTCACGGGGCGGTCATAGGCTGGGTGGAGCTGTCAATCTAGCTCAGCCTCCCTCCCCACTGTGTCTGACCTCTTGTTGACAACGAGACGATGATTAATAACTAAGATTCAAGGGGGTTGAAAGTACTGATGTACATTCACTCAAGTACTGTACTCAAGCACATATTTTGACGTATTTGAGTATTCACATTTGTGTGCCACTTTTTACTTCTACTCCACTACATCTTAGAGGTAAAATAGTGTATTTTTGCACATCTTGAAAACCACGTACCTCCCAATGTGGTGACTTTGAATATTAAAAAATAAAGTGTTCCTTTATGGGTTAAGTATATTCTCTCACTTTTTAAAGCTTACATTAACTATTTAAAAACCCTCTCAGCTGGAAAATGCATCGTCACAAAGCTGTTAATCCAAATACATCATATATATAAATAATAGTAAAACAGTCAAACTTTATTGCAGATTGTCCATCGTGACATAAAATGACATGACAAAAATCAACAACAATAAATGTTTCTCAATTTCTGGGAAGTCACATGTCATTTTATAGTCGTTTATCTAAAGTGACGTCCAGTTACACAATTATTTATTATCCCCAAATCAAAGATTGAGCCATAAACATGACAAACATTATTACTGTATCAACACTGAGGAGTGTTTTTTTCTCTTTTAACTGTAAATTAATTATTATGAGGCCTTTTTTATTTGTCACAGCTGTAAATAATAAAAACGTAAGACAAATAAATTCCATTTTCTGTTTAATAAAAGTCCTGCATTGTGTCTTAAACAGTGGGAGAAATTTTGCTCAAGTAAAAATACTAATAACACATTGTGAAAATACTCCATTACAAGTTAAAGTCCTGCATTCAAAACATTAATGAAGTACAAATATTATCAGCAAAATGTACTTGAAGTGGGGAAGTTGTGCAGTGAACCGTTCCCTGTCAGTCTTTCACTATCATTTATGATGTTCATGGATTAATATCACTGCTGCATTAATGTGAATGTTGCATTGTAGTGGTGTGGATTTTGTTTGTTTCCCTCATATCCTGTTGTGTAGTTTGATTTAAGTTCTGTGGAGTCGGTGGTACTCTGTCTGCTACATGAAAAGCTAAGTTATCATGATATAATATATTAGATATGTTTTTTAGACAAAAGGCTTCATAGTTAAAACCAATGAAATTACATTTTTTTTATATACAGAATATTTGATTTACTTTCTTATTAACATTACGTTCTGATCTAAACAATATTGAACTCTTAGAATCTGCAAATAAATGAATAACTTGTTAAGTAGTTACATATATCAATACTTTGGTTTTGCACGTAATACCATTTCCTGTGAGTATAAAAATGTCTCAAAAGTGTGTAGATGTTTTTTGTGTACTGACATTGTATTATGCCAAAATCACTTCCTTAAAGTGTGAAACCTTTGCAGTTTATTGTGCCCTCAAAAATGTCCACAATGGAGCAGAAACAACACAAAAGTGCATTTAAAACTGCATTTAGTTCACAATTCACATTTGACTGGATGTGTAAACTAAACTTGTGCAAAATGATGACGATGATGATTTAAAAAGCATCTAAAATCCCAACTAACTGCTCACGATGGAGTAAATATGTAGCTCCGGTTAAAGTAAAATACAACACTATCATTTGAGGATAACGAGCCTCCTCTTCAGTGTTCTTCCTCACGTGATCACTTTTCACACACGATGACATCACTCCCCAGCCCCCGGCTGTCCGGCGTCGTGCTCGCTGTCGTCCGAGTAGTTCTCGTGATCGTCTGAGTACCGGTAACTTTCCTCCGAGTCGTGGTCGGCGTCGTCCTCGTCGGCGCGGTGACCTTGACCTTGACCCGAGCGCCGGCCGCCATCGCCCCCCCCTCCGCGGCTCGGTGAAGCGCCGGCGCTGCTCCCTCCTCCGTCCCTCTCGCTTGGCGTCCCCTCCGCGTCGCCGTCATCCAGGTAGACCTTCCTGTAGTGGACCGGCTTGTACCCCATGTCCGGCTCCTCTTGGTCACTGGCCAACAGAAGAGTCCCATGTTCTGTGTTGGTGCTTCACGACCATATACAACAGCAATGTACCACCAATAAACAAGAACTCTGGCTAATAAATCCATAAAATAACTGTTGATTTCACAAGATCGCTTCATCAAACTTGAGATTCAAAATCTTCTTTTTTGATTGACATTCATTATTCATCGTCACTACACATCTACACTTCACTACATTCCTGTTTACATCACAGTTTATTCATCATTTTGACACTTCTGTAGAAATATTTGACATGTTATATTTCATCCTTTTATTTCAACTTCGCACGATTTAACGTCTCGGATTCTCATTTTTTCTTTGTTTGCAGTCTTGGATCCAACAATTTCATTGCCAGCGACCCTGAGGTGCACATGACAATGAATGAACTTGAAAAACTTGAAACCAAAGCTTATTTTTTGTGACATTTGATGGACCAAACCCGTGTGCTTCTCACAGACTCACCTGTGTTTGTTGTCACTGGAGGCGGAGGCCCTGCGCGCCGCCGCGCTGCTGATGAACTCCTCCGTCAGGTCGCAGCCGTGCAGGGCGTCCGTGTAGCGCTTCTCCGCCGCCTGCTTGGCGTTCCTCTGTCGTCAGAGAGTCAGAGCGTCAGCGCGGACGACGACACCGAGGATCGAAGCTATCGGGTAACGTTACCGCGCCGAGCTCAGCACTTTGCTGGGATGCAGAGAAACTTGACAAAAAAAGTGGTGATAAATATGAGCCTTTAGATTCATAAAGTCAGGCGGCGATGGGTGAGGATGAATATTTATGCTTGTCATTACAGCTGACAGTAACATCTTTTATTCTTTCCTCCTTTTGGGTTTTCTTTCTTCCCATTTACTTGCACAGGTGGTATTTTAAACTACCAGAAATGTGCCTTCATTTTGTTCTATTTTCATTATAATTTTTTTTAAATTCTTTTACTTTACTCTTGCTCTGTGCGACCGATTGATGCAATTACTTCAGCTGAACGCACTTGAGTTTATCTAAATGTATACGTTCTCTAATTGAAATTAAATAAATGTATGTTGTGTATCCTAAAAACATATTTAGAGATGGGCCTTAACCAACACACGATTGGGTACATGAGCCTGTTTGTGAAGACACATCTGCAGCAAAATGGAATAAAAATGAAGGAGAAAAATAACGGATGACTCTGTGTTAGCGCCTCGAAACGTGGAGGGGGTCAGACAGACATGTATGTTAGGATCTGGGCGTCAGCCGGCTCGATCACATGATCCCTCGCGGCGTCCTGATTGGAGGCTCAGGTCTCTGTTTACCTGTGCGACCTGCTCCAGCAGCAGCGGCCTCCCCTTCACCCTCTGGTGCATCTCCTTGATCTCCTGCTGGTACTCCTTCTTGCGCTGGAGCTCTTGTTTCCTGACGGACGACACGGGACAAAAAAAACATTGTGGAACCGTCGTCATTTCTTCTCCGGGCGGCTCGCCGCGGGCCCCGTCGCGCCGGTACCTGAATTCTTTGAGTTTGGTCGGGTGCGTCTGCGAGAGCGCCACGTGGGGGTCGTTGGCCTCGGCGCGCTTCAGCACCACCCGCTGCAGCTTCTTCTCCCTCCGCTTCTGCCTCTCCTTCCAGCGCTCCTCCTCCTCGTCGGCCTTCTTCCTCTGCTCCAGCACCTTTCTGCTCGGTCACAGGTGCAGGAAGGTTTGGTTTTTTGGGGCGGATGGGGACTTCAGAAGGTGCAACAAACGGCTATAGGGAGGGCAGGAACAAAAGGGTTTTGGGACGATGGGAAAAGGAGTTCCACAAGAGTTTCAGGAAGGACACTGTGTCTAACCAGGACACTGGAGTCGTGAGGCCGTCTCCGTCTCATCTATCTCAACTACAGCGGTACCTCACGGCCTCCTCGCGCTTCTTGCTGGCGTCCGTGACCTTAGTGGGCAGGAGCTCCAGGCTGCCGGAGAGGGACGAGCAGCGGCTGGAGGCCGCCCTCCGAGCCGGCCCGGGGCTGACGTACGGCCAGCGCGTCGTCCGGGGGCTGCTCTGCTCCTTCTCGATGTCGGCCAGGATGCGCTCGCGGTGCGAGGTGATGCGCGACGTCCTCAGCTCAAAGGGCTCGCACGCCGTCGTGGGCTTCGACCCTCTCTGTTTCTCCAGGTGCTTCTGGAAGCGCCGGTAGCTGGCGTCGAAGTCGGGCACCTCTGTGTTGATGTGGGGCTTGTGGGAGAAGCTTTCGTCCCCCGAGGAGACGGAGGCGGCGGTGGTTACGGAGGCGACACCACCGTCGTCGTCGCCGGCCTTCTTGCGCTCGCTGAGTTGTCGCGCGAGCATGCTGGGAGGCATGGAGGCGCTGTGGAGCATCTCCTGCGCCCTCATGTGGATCTTGATGGAGCGATACAGCTGCTCCTCCTTCACCTGCTCCCCCGACGCCGCCGCCGCGTACACCGCCTTGGGCACGGGCTTGGCCTTGAAGGGTTTGGCCTTCTCCTGGCCGGCGGGCTGCCGCGGACGCAGCTGCCTCTGCTCCTTCTTCAGCCGCTCCCTCTCCAGGAAGCTGAAGGGCTTCTGGGCGGGTCGAGGCTGATCCTCCCGCTCTCTCGTGCGCCGCCGGTCCTCTCCGCGCTCCCGCAGCTCCTCGTACAGCGGCAGGTGAACGTGAGCCGGCACGCCGCCGGCGCGGAACTTCTTCTGGCACTCGGTCAGTTCCTCCAGCTGCCGCCGCAGCTCGGCGTTCTCGTGTTCGATCTCGGTGCGCGTCTTCACGCAGCGCTTCTGCCGCTCCGCCTCGCGCAGCATCATCTGGAAAGGTTTCGGGACGGTCGGCCTGTGTCTCCACAGCTCCTGCTCTCCGTCTTCAGGCTCCCGCCTCCTCCTCCCTTTCCCCTTGCGGTGCGTCCTCTGGCCCGCCGGCAGGCTGTGCACCGAGGAGGACGACGGGTGGCGGCTGTGAGGGGACAGCTTGAAGTCGCGCCACATGTTCTTGATGTGTTCTTTGGGGGAGAAATGAAGATCTTCGTCTTCGTCCGAGGAGTCTGACTGTCCGGAGCTCCGCCTGAGCTCAACAGCCGAGTGAGACTTCTTCAAGCGCCGCGAAGCCGCCGGGCTGCTGCTGGACCACAGGAGCCTGACAGACAAGAATAAACCAAAGGCACCGCATCACTCACCATCACTCAAACGCACCACAATGAAGCAATCAGATCAGCTGATACGTCACGTTAACGTATAGAGACCATCTCCATTCATTGATTCTTCATTTTGTCTTTAAAATGTTAAAAAGAAAGATTAAAAAGAAAATTGTCCCTCACTATTTCCCATAGTCCAAAGTGACATTGAAATGACTTATTTTATTCAACGCAAGCTTTAGATGTGTTTTAAGGATATTATTGACATTTTGTATTGAAAAGTTAACTCAAACAACCGATTACAACAAAGATATCTGATAGTGTGATGGTGATTTAAAGGACCAGTTCACCCAAATTACACACAAACTAATTATCTCACTAAATGAGCAGGAATTTCTGTTTTTTTCATGTGTATATATACATATAAATATTTAAAATATATATGAATATTCTTCTTTTTTTAAAGGTTTTGAGATATCCATCCGTTTAATACTTACAACTTTACTTTTGAAATAACAGGGAGAATTTATTTATAAAAAGATACGCTTTAGTTGTTGTTTTTGAAATGCCATTAGCACAGACACACTTCCCCTGACCTCCAGTATTGTGTGAGTGGGATATAATCTCAAAATCCAGGACACACAAAACAAAACAACGTCCAGTCTGATCGCCACCGAGAGAGGCTGAGTGTTCAGTGTTTACGGTGATTTGGGAGAACAGATCCTTTAAGCCGTCGCGCTATAAACTGCTGGTTTAGCTCCTCTGTTGGGCCCAAACACGTATTTGTGTCTCTTTAGCACAGCTGTAAAAGTTAACCGTCCACACATGAGAAACTCAACACTATGATCTTTGAGTCCCACCAACCATCCTGACCTAAACGCCACCCACCTGTGCCCGCCCGTCTCCAGCAGCGTGGCGTCCAGCGGCGCCATGGCCCTGAGCTGCAGCTTCTGCCGGTACATGCTGTCCAGCTCCGCCATGGTGCGCAGGTGGGCCTTCTTCAGCTCCTCCAGCTTGCTGTAGTACTCCTCGTTGGAGAAGAAGATTTTGCTGAGGTCCAGGCGGTCTTCCGCCGCCGCTCTGTAGTCCGCCGCCGGGAGAGGACCGCCCTTCCCCACGTGGTCCTCGTCACAGAAATCAGAGCTGGAGTCTTCGTACTCCAGCTGGAAAAGGTCAAAGGTCACAGTTAGTTAATTTGCAATTCATCAGTGGAGGTTTTTTTAACCAATACAATTTGATATATTTTTTATGATATCATGATGTAAATCGTAGCCTGAGCCTTTCAGCCGTTTGATGCTGGCTGCAGGGCATCGCTTGTAACCACCAGGCCTCGTGCCGCTCGGCCTCCTCCGGGGCTAAGCCAATTAGCGGCAGCGACGAGGGCCATATGGTGGAGCACAAAAGGGCGGCTTACTGCGAGCGAACCCAACCGCCGCACAGCCCCACCCGCGTCGGGCCGGGTTGTCTGGCTCTGCTGAGTCTCACATTGATTGCGGTGAGGCGTTCGTCCTCACTGGAAGGAGACCCCCGGGTGCTGCACGGGGGAGGAGGACAGCAGCGCCCCGACGCCCAGGAGACAAATAGGTGTTTGGGATTACAGAACTGAACGCGGCCGTCTGGGTAATCTAGTCAACGCGGGGGTCTAAAAATAGTCGGGACAAGAAGTTACACGGTTCAAATCCTGCGCGCCACACGGACTGACCTGAAACTGTCAGCGACCTGTTGACTGGACGAGATCTGTTTCAGTACCACAACTCCATGAAGTCAGGATTGTCTCATAAGGTCACTCTCACATGATGATGTCACTATTATATGTCTGTATGAATATATAGATGTATAATGAAAATGACATTCATTAAACCTGAAGTAAATCGCCGTAAAAGCTCTTAGAATAAATATAAGGGACTAATGTTTCGGTAGGAAAATGAACGAATGAATGTTGTTTTAAAAGACAATGGGATTTAATTATTGCTTTTAGACATTTAGATGTAATTGTGGTACACCAACACCAGCAAGGAAACATTTAAATTGTGATGTTATTGTCATATTTTAGGTTACCAGACTTTTAATTCCACCTGATTTAAAAAAAGTAAAAGTAAATATTATATAGAATAGTTCATATCAAAGAGTTGTATTACAGACTATCATACAATAACATATTATTCTGTTTATGTATTATTTGTTTAGATACTTTGTGTAGTAGTAGCTGGATTAGTACAGTAATCATATCACAATTTACTTTTATTGTATTTATGTAAACTGTAAATATTGTTAAAAATATAACAAAAGTGTATATATTATACTGTTATTAACTATATTGCAATATTTTCTCTGGTTAATGGCATCAATAGGGCCCTAGTGAAGTAAAAACAATATAATATTATAGTAATATATTTAATATTATAATATTTTTACTTCACTAGGGTCCTGTTAAGGGAATCAGTAGGACCCTAGTGAAGTAAAAATAATATATTTTAATATTCAATAATTACAATAGGACCCTAGAGTGAGTTACAAGACATCCAATATTTCTATATGTAAACAAGAGTAAATGTACTTCGCATCGCCCCTGTCCCCGGTACCTCCTCCGCGCGCTGCCCGGGCTCCCGGTGGCCGGTGGCCGCGTGCCGCAGCCCTCTCTCCCGCTCGTAGGACGCGAGCGGCGCGCTGGTGCGCGGGTCCACCGGCGTTTTCAGACACGACGTGACCAGCACGTTGGTCCGGTGGGCGTTCGCCATGACGTCGTAGTATTTGTTTCAGTTTCTTTAATATAAAAATATGTATGTAAAAAACAACAAAAAAACTATACATTTACTACGTTTGAAATATTTAAATAAAATACGGTATTTTCAGAAAAGTCAGGAGCAGCCGTGCCGCGTGCCGAGAGTCGGCAGCAGGTTGGTTCCTTAGCAACGGATCGGATGTCGGTTTGGACGGAAGTGACGTAGCGGGACAGGAAGTAGCTTTAGAGGCGGGCTCAGTACAAATTAAAAGCATCATAGTTTTACAAATTAGTTAACGATAGCCTAATTATCTTGTGGTGGACGACGTGATCAGAAATAAATACATATTAATGAATTATTTAGCTTAAGAAATAGGAGTTTGACATAAAAGAAACACTCCATTCTTCATTCACAAAATCAGGAGATACATGGTTCACACCAGACAGGAAAGGGAGGAAAAACTGCAAACTGGAATGTACCCAAAGCTGCCTGTGTGAAGACAAATGTAATGCAGTAAAAACATTTGTTAAAATTCAGCTTTTGAGTTTTACGAAGTGCATGTTGTCTAACAAAATGTTGATGGCAGTGTGGCCTCCCTGTTAAACCTCATTGTGGTGTAAAAGAACAACACAGGCAACAGCTGGAGTGTCAACAAAAAAAAGAAGCCTTTTTTTATTACAGAACGTAACAACTACAGCGAAAATCTGAACAGACAGACGTTGAAAGAGTCCTCCGATCCGTCTCAGTGCGAGCAGGCTTAGTGGACAAAACTCACTGGACAGACTGACATCTCTTTATCGACAGTTCACCTGAAAAAACAAAAAAACGTTCTCTTTAGACTCAGAATCAACAGAAGCATGAATGAAGTATCAGATCAGTAACTGAAAACCCTTATTTTAAACCATTTGATCTACAGTTTGTAACATTGAGTCTTACAATGTCGTCGATCTTGAGGATGCTGCGGACCGTCTCGGTGGAAAGGGTCAGAGCGCTGATGGAAACCAGTAATGGCTGCACCACCAGCTCCTCCAAGATGTTGGAGATTCCCCCCTGCAGCACATTAACAGACACGGGGAAACCAGTCAGTCACATCCTCGAAGCAGCAAAGAGAAACGCACACGTGACAAGAGGAAGAACAGATACGTTTCCTATGCTTTGGTCTGTGAACGTCATTAAATATGGATTTAAATAGAGATAACTGCTGGTTCAAGAGCAAAAAGGCAGCGTCTCAAATCGCTTGTTTTATCTTAATAACAATCTGAAGCTTAAATATATAAAATGTATTATGATAAGCAAGCTTAAAAACAGGACATTTAGCTACTTATAATCTCTAATCCTCACTAGTGCAAAGGGGAGAAAGGAGAGAGAGAGCGGACCTTGCGGACGTTGATGCCGGCCATCTTGTCTCCCTGAGCGTGCCGGTTGCGGAGCTCCGTCACGGTGGAGATGGGGTTCAGGCCGGCGTTCTCGGCCAGCGTCGAGGGGATGACCTCGAGGGCGTCGGCGTACGCCCGCACGCAGTACGCCTCCATGCCGGCGAGAGTGCGGGAGTACTCAGCGAGACGCACGGCCAGCTCGATCTCTGGAGCGCCGCCGCCGGCGATCAGAGCCCTGAGGAAGAAGAGGAGGAGGAGGAGGGTGAACGAAGATAAAAACAATTATACAATTAAGGCACACTGGAAAGTTCTTGCTAAAACGAAAAGGAAGATGACGACATCGTTTTAATGAAGTCCAGTGAGTCAGATCGGTTGCAAACGCTTTTATTTACACCGTAAAACGGATCAAACCTTCAATGCACGCGTCAAAGGTGGAGCAGTTTAGGTCACAATGTCTTTTCTTTTTCCATTAAAATGAAGTTTGATTAACCCCGAGGGTTGTTTGTCATTTCTCCACCTTTCAGCGATGTCGCCATGTTCCCACATCTTAGAAACTAACTAATAATGTTATTATAAAACATAAAAAAACAGAATGCTGTAATGCACAGAACATTGACATTTGTACTGTACATTTCCCAGTGAAATAAATAAATAAATAAACAAACAAACACATGTGCGGAGGCTCCCTGTCCAAGTTGCAGAGACAACCCGGAGTGAATTAACGGCGAGCTTTCCAAAGTACTGTTCCTCTGTTTCTTACGCTCAAGCAGGATGAACAAATGCAAGAGCGCCTTTGTAAGAGGGGATGTGGGCCTGAACGCTTCATGACTCATTTTGTACAAGAACCACAGTGGAGGAATGTCGTTTTTTCATCTTAGCGTTTGCCGATTCCTCACGTTTTGTAAATAAACTCTGCGGAAAATAAATTTAAAAAAAGACCGACCTCTTCTTGACCAGGCAGCGGATGACACACAGCGCGTCGTGGATGGAGCGCTCCGCCTCCTCGATCACCAGCTTGTTGGAGCCGCGCACCACGATGCACACCGTCTTCCCGGGGCTGGTGCAGCCGGTGATCTGCAACAAAAAAAAGGAGCGACGGCAAAACATTTAACACGAGCGATGGAAAAAAAAAAAAAAACAGATCTGAGATCCGCTCCGTTATCGGCTCCTCAGAGCTCCTCTCACCTTGATCACTTTGCCGGAGCCGTCCAGGTTGACCTCCTCAGCCAGCTCCGCTGTGCCGAGCATCTCCGGAGTGAAGTGGTCGATGTGGGCGATGGGCTTGGTGCCGAGAGTCTGGAGGGGAGGAGAGACTTGGATTTTACTTCACTGCCACACGCCGAGTATATTAGCAAAGATGCATCTCATAGTATTGATGCGTGTCGGAGTTAAACAGTTAAATGTTTTGATTGGTTTACCTTTGAATAATAGCGCCGAGAGAATATCAAAGTCTATTTTTTAAAACTTTTTCTTATGTAAACCCAGATATTGACTTCTCAATATAAATGTCCACCTGTCTTAGGAGGTTTTTAAGGACTTTATAAGAATATAATTACAATAATATCCAGCATAATTCACCTTGAGGCTCCTTAATTAAGATTTATTTAACAGTGACTAAATGAAGCAAGAGCCAAACTAACACGACAACATCTGTGTAAAAAATGAAAAGCTACTCTTCATACGGAGATGAAAAGAAAAAGAAACCGATCAGCGTCTCAACGGCTGGCGCTCACCTTACAGATGAACTCGATGTCCTCCCTCTCGACCTCCTTCACCACCATGATCTTCATCTTGTTGAGGAAGTGCAGGGCGAGGTCGCTCAGAGCGTCTCTGTGAAAACAGACGGCTCGTCGTTAGCGAGAAGCGCGTTTACTCTCCTGCGTCGAACTGGAGAGTTCAACAGGACATGGACAGCCGTACACATGTACATCTATATATTTCTGGGGCACCTGAGGATGGACTTCTGGATGAGCAGCACGTTGCAGCCGGCCTTCTTGACCTGCTTCACCATGTTGAGGATGTAGGCGCGCTCCTCCCGCAGCACGCGGTCCATCTGGGCGTAGTCAGACACCACGATCTGGTTGTCCATCTGCACGCCAAGAAGATAAAATAGACGGCAGGTCAGCAGAGGAAAAAGAACCATGAAAGAGTTCGACAGTTATTTTAACATAAATGGCACCAGTCAGAGTCCTAGGAAATAAAGCGGTCAGATTCTTCACATTTAGTGGAAATAAACTCAGAACATCAAAGGGTGTTGAGAAGTACATGCAGAGTGTGTTACTCCACTTATTATACGCTCATCTATCAGCGGACTGTGATCACGTTGTGTGATTGTTTCTGTTTTATTAATGGAACTCATTTCATTGCACCGAAGATCACTTTGATGATGGGACTCTTGCCTTCATGTTCTGGATCTCTTGTGTACAAAAAGATGCAACTAAGACGCATTCCCCTCAATATACAGAAGGTCCAACATAAACCACAAGTGCAGAAAAGCTGCCATCTTCCCTCCGAGAACTCACATCAGTTTTGGGAGGAGACAGGCAGAACTGGATGAGGCCGATCTTGGCCTTCTCCACGCGGGACACGCTGCTGCTGGCGACGCGCTGGGTCAGCACCAGGCCGTCCACCAACTCGCAGTCGTCGATGGTGCCTCTGGAAACAACACAAAGACACGAGGAGGGAACTCCTGATCAGAACTGGATCTGAAAATCCATCCCAAATGTCACGAAATACAAAAAGTCTCCAGCGACTTTTCTGGACTCCTGAAGCTGGCGCTCACCCGAGCTTCTGGATGATTCTGATGTCGTGCAGGTCCACACCCGTGGCGGTGGCCGGGTCGATGACGCGCATGACGGCGTCCACGCTCATGGGCGCCAGCAGGCTGGAGTACTGGGACACGACCTTGGAGCACAGCGACGTGGTGGCGCTGTTGAGCAGCGTCTCGCGGTCGCTCAGCTCCACCGGCCGGCTCATGCCGGTCAGCACCTCCACGCCTTTCTCCACGGCCTTCTGGAACGACTCGGAGATGGTGGTGGGGTGGATACCTGACCGACGGGACAACGCGGGAACATTAGTGCTGGAACCGTTTAACGGAGAAGTCCCATCTGCAGAAAACTAATCAATAAAACTCAGTGTGTTCCACCGCTTGACCGTCATTTACTAGGATTAACGTCAAATCTTCTTTGGTTCTGGCTACAAATTGTGAGGATTTGCAGACTTTCAATCTGATTTTAAAGGATTTTTCTTGGTACTTTAGACTGTTAATGGAACACAATCAATGTAAAAGATGTCCATTTGAGCTCTGTAACATGGGGGTTCAGTTTTCTGGCCACAAGATGAGACAAATCTGTTAAATTCAATGACGTAAAAGCGAGTTCTTACTCTCACGTCCTCACCGAGTACGACCCACTGAACAGTTAGCCTCGACTTATCTTATTCAGAAATGGAGATGTGCCGCTAATTAATCACCAAGTAGTAAGGAAGTAAAAAGGACCCTCGTTTGGATTTGAACTGAACTAGCATAATCTGCTCAAGACGGCCAACAGTTGCATCCTCTCATTTTTAATATACGGATGTTTCCACCTCCGGTGTTCTCGCTTTTAACGTAAAATCAGATGGATACTCACAAAAAAAAAAACTGATTCATTTTCACATCAAAACTCGTAAGCTTCATCATTACCCACACACAAAAACAAATGCCAAGATAAGCATTTACAATAATGCCATTAATTCATTTTACTTTCTTGTCTCTGTGTTGTTGTTATTGCTCTGCAGCTCTTACCTCTCTGCAGCAGTTTGGCGCAGGCGTCCAGCAGCGCGCCGGCAATCACCACCACAGAGGTGGTGCCGTCTCCAGCCTCAATGTCCTGGGCTTTGGACAGTTCCACCAGCTGAAAAAAGGCACACACACAGATCAGAAAAAGTTAAATGAGTTAATCTTAAACACCAATGAGGTTTACAGCTGCTCCCATCGGGCTGCAGGTTAATGAAACTCAAAATTCTGCCTTCAGCGTCCATGAACGGGATGCAGAAGAAGCTTCACGTACCATTTTGGCGGCAGGGTGGAGCACCTGCATCTGCTTCAGGATGGTGGCGCCATCGTTGGTGATGGTCACGTCACCTTTCTCATCCTGGATCTGAAGCAGAAACGGCAAACCGGCTTTAGTGTCACGCGTGTGACACGGGAGCTGGGCGACGTTAGCGTGAAGCCAAAAGCTTGTTCAACTCACCATCTTGTCCATGCCTTTAGGCCCCAGGCTGGTTCTGATGGCGTCAGCAACAGCTGTCAAACAAAGCAGATTAAGAAGAATCAGTGTGGAAGAAAGACAAAAAACAATCAACTCAATAGCAATGTTTTCATGCCTTTATCGGGGAAACAAAAAACATCCATCAAAAGGTTTTTCAGGGTCTTACAACAAATAAAACGGACACAAAGTAGGGTTTTCAGGATACTAAAAAAAGGGAACAAAGCACATAAATATTTAACAAGCAAGACTAAAGTCACAGCAAATAGGGAAATAAAGCTGTCAAAATCCAGTTTTTAACACCACCCATTAAAAGGATAAAGGACATCATTGTCTTGACATCCCGAGACGTCTCATATTGACCACCTGCTCCCTTACCCGCTGGATACGTGATATCCTGTATTTAAATCAGATTAGAATGAGCTGTAAATCTGAGGCTTGTGCAATAAATTTGATGCTATTCAGGATCCTTTCCGGGTGACTGATGTATATACAATTTATTGTTAGTTTATAGCCTGCTCATGTTTGGGTTTTTCCTGTTTTTGTCAGCACTTTTCATATAAAATGTGACACCATTGTAACTATATGCACATTTCCTCCTGTGTCTCTGCATAATTATTGTCAGTTGATGTTACTGCAATACTCTAAACCTGGAGACTGCTTGCTTCAGCTTTCAGAAGACACATTTTAGTAATTAACTTTTTGCATTTAGCTTCTATCCATACAGTGAGTGTGCAGCACTGAGCTAGCTGCAGCTGAGATTGTGTCGAGTCATGAGCATCTTGCAGAAGGGCATCAGCGTCTCGTGCTGCCTGCCGCTCGTTGAGGAAGCTTTAAGGAAGCAGACCAAGGCAATTGACAGGAGATCAAGCAGTTTCTGGTGCATGTCACATGTGCCGAATGAAAAACTGGACTCTTTTAAATAAATTCATGATGTTAAGTATTTGATTCGTAGCCTTTGTGGCAGGTAGTTTTACCACGTACTGTAAAAATGGTACTTTTATGAATTAGATTTCGGACCAGGTATAAGCTAACGCCTATGAATAACGGTGCGCAGCGCTGCCCTGCCCACAGCCATGACACCGGACTGAAAGGCGAGGCTTTGGTGAAGATATTTGCAGTTTAAAAAAATAAAAATAAAGCCTGTAAATACTGAACTTACCTTTAGAAGCAGAGATGTTGCTGAACCGAATCTGGGCCGGCTTGTCGCGGTCCACAAACGCCCCTCCTTTGTGTTTGCCCATGTTAGATGTTCTCGGTCCCCCCATCATTAATGGAATCTAGACTCGAGAATCGGTGGAGAATGTCGACGGGTGTTTTCAGAACAGGACTGGCGAGGTCCTGGTGCCGAAACACTGTGGTTCGGCTTCGGATGGACTCGGATGAAAAGTATCTCCACCGGGTCTCGATTAGAAACTTCGAGAAAGAACCGGCTGCAGCGAAGAGAGGAAGGACCCGGATGTTTAACGGCCCCGGAGATGACGTTTTCAGACATTACGCATCAACCACCGATGTGTCTGAATCCGTCCCGCGCTGATTTAACATTGTAAAATCAATACATTTTAATTCCAGATTATACACTATGTACTAAATCATTAAAAACTGATTGTTTGTTGCCATTGCTATGTTTTTTAAATCCGAAACGTTAACATTGAGTTGATTTAAAACCCGATCTGAGGTCGATTAGTTTTGTCTGTTCCGTCTGAAATTGCAGGAAAGACGCATTTTTAGATGAAGCATGTTAACAAGTAACTGAGCCCTGTTTTGTTTTTAGTTACTTCTACTTCTACTTCGTTACTCCTCCGTGTCCGGTAGGTTTATTTCGACTGTTGAGCAGCTGCTCGTTGTTGCTGTATGTGCTCACCCTCCCTTAGCTAAGAGCATCGTTAGCTAAGTTAGCTTAGCACAGTGTGGAGCGACATGCTGTGGCTGTTGTTTTGAACCTCTTGAGCAGAATAAACAGCTGCTTCATGCGACACTACTGTTCAAAAGTTATGGATCTCCTGACACACAGATGCTTGATCAGGTGGATGAGAGGATTTACGATATATTTGTGAATGGTTGTTCGTGCTTTAGGTTGCAGAAAGTCCTCTTTACACATAGATTATAGTTAAATTGCAGAGCATCAAGATGTAGAGCAGATTAAAAATGGGAACAGTGTTTCACAATAAGGCAACCTTTTTTAAACGTCACAATTTAATAACATCTTAGTTTATCAGTGTGGAGGTTGGATCCGTTCAGCTGGGTGACATGTCCAAAGTTTTATATCCTGATTTGGGTAATTTCATAACTCAATGGCGAAATCAGGATATAGTCTTGAATGAATGAATAAATACTAAATAGGAAATAACCCCATGGTTTGATTTACTCAAGTGTGAAGAACAGTGTGTTATACGAGGATGTTGTGATTGAATACTCTCTGAAAAGTCATACTCTTTCATTTAAAACCATGAGAAAATCTCTAATTCCTCACTTTTAAGAAAGTAAAACCCCCCAAAAAAACGTTTCTTTGTTTTCCTTGCACACCGTCCTGCAGGCCGGCGTCATGCTGCGGCTGAAGGAGAAGGATAAGCCCATCGTGCAGAAGCTGCTGTCGTCCGGCTGCTGCGCGCGCTGCGTCCTCAGGTTCTGCTGCGTGAGCGTCCAGGCGGCCTACAGGAAACCCCCGCAGGTGAGACTCGCCGCAGGTGAGACTCGCCGCAGCGTCTGGAAGATAAAAACAACCTTCCTCTCGCTCACCGATCCACGTTCTCTTTCACCAGGAAACGCTCGAGGAACTGCGAGCGTTCGTCTGCGGCGACACGGAGAAGAACGGCGAGCCACGGGAAGCGCCGGAAGGAAGCGCCGAATCCCACGATGTCGCATCCCATGATGCAACAGTGTCAGAGCCACATGGAGCGCCACCGAACAAAAGGGTGAAACTGGAGCCGGATGGGAGCGACGCTCCGGAGGAGGAAGACGCCGCCGCCGTGGTCGAACCCAAGGACGAAGAGCCGAGTGTGTGTGTGGCGTGTCTGGGAATCCTCCAGGAACTCTGTAGCCCCGCTGAGGCTGCGAAGGTGTGTGTGTGTGTTAGAGTGACAGAGAAAAAGTGTGTGTGCGTGTGTGTGTGTGTGTGTGTGTGTGTGTTAACAGATGCTCTTCATGTTTCTTTGCTCCGTGTTCTCAGATCTCAGAGAGAGTGAAGGCAGAAAAGTACGAGTTTGACTCTCTGGTGCTGTCGGTGTCTCTGCCCGCGCAGCTGTGCGTCCGCGAGGTCAGTGTGTGTGTGTGTGTGTGTGTGTGTGTGTGCGTCACTGTGTGTGTGTGTGTGATGTGTTTTTAAAGGAGCTCTGTGGCTCACAGGAAGAGATTATTCACAGACGTATGAACAATAATAGAAAACATCTTTAGGGTTTAGTTGCTGTCACATGACACGGTGCCATTGTGTTTGTTGTTGTTGTTTTTATAAATGTGTGTTGACATCCTGCAGCATTCCTGTTGGCTTCACGTGAAGAAGGAGTTGAGGTAAATGAAACACGTTCTGGGTCACGTCTGCGTTGCTTTCGCTCTGTAACGCCGCCTCCCTCGTCTTCCTCAGGGAGAAGAGCATGGCGGTGGACAAGGACGACGTGGTGCAGGTGAAGGAGGCCTTCAAGTGGACGATGCAGAGCCTGGTCGCCAAGGAGCTGGGCGGCGTCGCCGTGGTTACCAGGGTAGGCGAGACGAAATCGCGAGCAAATCACAGTTTACGTCTGAAATGTTTTTTTTATTATTCAATTTGATGGATTTTCCTTCAACTTCTCCTCCGTCGTTTCTTTTCGTTCCTTTTCTTCTTCTGTGGTTTCAGAGTCCGTTCGAGGTCGGCGTGGAGTTCACGCACCCGGAGACGGACGCCGACTGCCACTTCCTGTGAGTCCCGACCGCGCCGAGTCCTTCAAGCTGTGACGAACACAAAACATGTTACCAAACTTTACAAGACTTTAGTTACAGACCTTTTAAAGTTATAGACTTTACTTACAGAACTTATTATAGTTATAGATCTTAGTCATAGACATTAGTTATAGTTACAGACCTTCTTTCTGCCTCACAGAGCGACGGCGTGCGGCGACTGCTTCAGACCGACCAAGAACAAGCAGGTGAGGTCATGAGGTCATGAGGATTATAAACCCTGTAGTCCAGGAGTTGTGAAGCGTTTCTCTCTCTACACTTGACACCGTGCAGTCAAGTCATTCAGACACTGAAGGAAAAACAGACATTTGGTGACCTCGTGGTTATTATTTTATTATTTCTTTCTTCTTCTTCCTCTTTGTGCAGTCGGTGTTCACCAGGATGGCGGTGGTCAAAGCTCTGGAGAAGATATCCGACGCCGTATTCCTAAAGTGAGCCTCCCTTTAACATATATATATATATATATATATATATATATATATATATATATATATATATATATATATATATATACATACATACATACATACATACATACATACATACATACATACATACATATTAAATGATTATTGCTTTTATTTTTCAGACACTACGCTTCTCCACCGGCGCCGCCGAAGAGCAGCTGCAGCCCTCAAAACATCCAGTGTCTCCACACGTGTGTCTTCATCGCAGGTAACGCAGGACACACACACACACACTGGTTCAAAGTCATATAAATGTGTTTATAACTCATTTAAATGTGTTTATAACTCATATTAATCGTCTCTCTCCTCAGGCCGGTACAACAAGTTCAGCCGCAGCCTCCCTCAGACGCCGTGGGTGATCGACGGCGAGCGGCGGATGGAGTCGTCGGTGGAGGAGCTCATCGCGGCGCCCGTGCTGTCGTCCTTCAGAGCCGACGGTGAGTCCGGCGGTCCGATCCCGCCGCCGGACGCAGAGCGACCCGCTGGCGACCTCATGACCTTTTATTCTTGTTGCAGGATTTAATTTCTCCTCGTCGGGCCGCGAGGACGTGGACGTCCGGACTCTTGGAAACGGTGAGAAAACACTTGTGTGTGAAGATTAAAGTGTTTTTTTTGTATATTTATATTTATATTTATATATTGTCTGTTCGGGTTTGACCGGCAGGTCGCCCGTTCGCGATGGAGCTGCTGAATCCTCACAGATCCAAACTGAGCAATGTGGACATGAAGCAGCTGCAGGAGGTCGTCTTCATCAACCCACAAAACATCATCATCATCACTTTGTACCCGAGCAAAAATATCTCAACTATGGACAGAATCAGTTTCATGTTTTTCTAGTAGATTTTGAGATATTTGAGTCGGATATGAAGTGACGTTCCTTTTGTTTTACGCCCACTAAACTTGTTTTATTATTATTATTTTAGACCATCAACAACTCTTCAGACAAAATCCGTGTGAGAGACCTACAGATTGTGTCCAGGTGAGAAAACAAAACAACATAAAACAGTAAAGAAGCTGTGAAATGAGTGAGGATGAAGCGTCTGAGCTGTGCTGCTGCAGGGAGGCCATGAGCCGCATGAAGGAGGGCGAGGAGGACAAGACCAAGTCCTACACGGCGCTCGTCTGGACCCAGAAGCCCATCGGGAGCCAAGACATCGCCTTCATCGACGACATCAAGGTCGCTGCAGCGCACACACACGCACACGCACACGCACACACACACACACACACACACACACACACACATAGCTCGGCTGCAGCGTGACGCGTCGTGGTGTCGTTTCCCGTCAGGATCTGACTCTGGACCAGAAGACACCGCTCAGGGTTCTGCACCGCCGGGCGCTGGCGGTGCGTCAGCGCGTCGTCCACCGCATGAACGCTCGCTTCCTGGACCCGCATCACTTCCTGCTGCAGCTGCAGACGCAGGCCGGCACGTATCCTCGAAAATGTGTGTTTGTGCACATGCATGAGTGATATATATATATATATATATATATATATATATATATATATATATATATATATATATAAAAATGTACTTCAGCACAGTACTTGGGAGTAAAATGTACTTTACAAATGGCTCCTGAACGTCGGCCGTCAGCTACATCAAGGAGTTCGTCCACGGAGACTTCGGCCGCACTAAACCCAACATGTGTGTGCTGCTGGACACGCACACGGACATCCTGGAGCTGGACGTGGAGGTGAGAGGATTTAATCAAACTATTGTCTCTCATTCATTTGTGTCATTGAAGGTTTACTGTATGCTTTGAACCTTTATTGTTAGTTTAAATACTACATTTTATCACTTTTTACTGTTTACACACACATTTCACACAATGTTTGCTCATGGAAATGTGGTTAAAATTCATATTAATGCGGTTAAAATTCATGTAGATCTACTGGTCACAATGTGTATGAACCCTGCTTATGTGTATATATAAGTATATGTTCGTATATATAAGTATATTTCAGTATATAAGTTGTAATGTGAGCCGTGTTGTCCGTGTCCTCAGTCGGTGGATGTGGACTGGCCTCCGTCGATACCGGAGTGAAGCTCCGCCCCTTTTGCTGAGCAGCAGAACCGGGTCCCGCGTGAGGAACCGGAGGGTTTGAGACGGGAACCGAGCCGCCGTCCTGCCGGCTGCGGAGTCTCTCCTCACCGGACTTCACCTTCAAACGCACCGCGGACACGAACAACGGAGAAAAAAAAGCGGTTTCTATTCTCGGTACGGTGGCCCCGTCGGGACATTTTCAGACTCATCGGCTTCATTCGAGATCTCGGCGCTCGTAAACCGAACCTGACGAAGCGGAAATACACAGAAAAATACTTTTATTTTGGAGGGGTTCATCTCTGCAGACGGTGTTTTGACCGTCGGGTGAAAAGTTAAAATATTTTTTACCTTCAAACGTTTTTCAGAAGGACGACGAACCGCTGAGTCCTCTGCTGCTCCAGACTGTGAAATACTCGCCCGGACGCTTTAATTAGATGTTTTTTGTCTTTTCTGTACAATTTATTTTAATATTATAATTGTTTAAACGAGACGAGCGCGTCAGCTCGTCCACTTTCAGCGCGTCAGAGTGACGTCAGCGACGCGACAATTAAATGAAATGAACCCGGAGATTATTCTCCCGCGAGAAGCTCTGACGTCACCAAATCAAAGAGTAACGACAAACGGATCGTTTTCATTTGTTCTTTGGACAAAAGATTAGTTTAAACGCCAGCTACACTTTGTTTTTATGGAGGTAAAGTTCCTGAAACATTTAACAGAGAATGTCTTCTGTTCATTTTAAGTAAAAAATGATCTTTTTGGTGTCAAAGCCTTGGGTTTCTTGTTGTGAATACTCTGTGTACTTCAGTTAAAAAGTAATATTGTTCCACTGGATACGACGAATAAAAGAGTCCCGACAGCAGAAACCCTGAAATGTATTTCTTTTTAATTTAATTCAAAATAAATACTACCACGGCAACGCAAGTCCACTACTGGGTTCTTGCCCTAATGTTTTGGTAAGAAAACAAACAAGCAAACGATCAAAAAAAAAAGAAAAGAAAAGAAAAAGAGACTTCAGTTAATGCATCCATCATCATCATCATCATCGTTCAGCAACTTTCAAGAGGTGCCTTTTTTTTAAACGACATACAAGGTAACACTGCCTAGAATGACCAACATAAATAAAACAAATACTATGGTACAAAAGGGAGGAAGAGGAGGAGGAGGAGGAAGGGTACGAGGAGCAAAGGATGATGGGATTGGAACAACCTGATGAAACCAGCACTGCAAAAGAAAAGAACAATGAAGTCCTCCGTGGTCCCACTTGTGTGTGTTTTTCTCGTTGAAGCTCCACAGTTTCAGTCGCGTCCTCTCGGGGGGAAAAAGTCGGGATTCCCATCGTTTTTCGGGGGCTTGTCTCCATGGAAACATCCTCCCGAGGAAAAAAAAAAAAAAAAATCAATGAAAGGGTCCAGTCCTCCAAACCTTTTTCCTCCTTTAAAATGTTTTTTTTTATACTTAAATGCAGTTTTTTGAGTCGTTTTGTTGTATTATTTTTTTCCCCCGGAAGTACAGTCACACAAGAGAAATAAAATGTTTCGTCTCGTCCGTCAAGATGCCGCGAAATGACCCCCAAAAAAAACCAAAAGGCATTGCATATTTACATCAAGAAGTTTTGGGATCGACTCGACTTTTCTCTTTTTTTTCATCTTTCTCTCTTTCCCGGCGTTCCTCACAGTCTTCGTGTGATGAGTGTCTCACGGCTCAGTTTTCTCGTGATCTGTGACATGATTAGTGATTTATTGACACCCTCGGTTCAGGTTTTAAAAGTGTGTGTGTGTGTGTGTAAATGAATCTCATAATACTGACGGGACAGAGCCGCTGGAGCTGGAAGCCTCGTTTCTGTTAGTGTGATAAATTAAAAATCTTTCTTCGCTCTGATCTGTCGTCTGAAAAAACAGTCTTGGTGTGCAAGCGTGAATGGAAACTCTGTGTGTGTGTGTGTGTGTGTGTGTGTGTGTGTGTGTGTGCGCCGTCAGGGTTCCCACACACTCGCCACTTGCTTCGATATGTTCGATACATTTCATTCCTCAAGAAAACAAAGGATCCCCCCCAAAAAAACTAAACATAAAAATCCTCTTCCAAAATGCAAAACAGCTTCTTTTTTTTAAGGACCTGGAAGTTCTTCCTCTGAAGCTTCCGGGTCGAGTGCAGGAACCTTGAAGCGGCAGAACCAGCAGAACAGATGGAAGACGGCAGCGTTCTCCAGCAACTAATGCAATTTGGCGTTTTTTTTTACTTCTTTTAAACCGATGAAAGAATCGAAACACAAGCAAAAAACTGAATGAATCAAAAGGATTTCCCTCTCAGACCACTAGAGGGCAGCACTCACACAGTAATATATATATATATATATATATATATATATATATATATATATATATATATATATATATATATATATATATATATATATATATATATATATATATATATATATATATATATATATATATATATATATATATATAGTCCACGGAGGACTATATATATATATATATATATATATATATATATTCTTTTCCACTCCCAATGTGACTTGACTTTCACTCATCACGTGCTGTTTATCGACCATGTTGCAACCAGACAGAACAACACAGTTCACTCTCTTTCTCCCTCCCTCCCTCTCTCCATCTCTCCATCCTTCTCTCTCTCCATCCTTCTCTCTCTCTCTCTCTCTCTCTTCCTGCAGGCCGTTTCCCCCCCGCTCTGATTCGTTCACAAGTTCAAAACACGCCTGGCGCTGCGATGAATAAATGCCTTCTCTGCTCGTGAGAGAGCATCATCGTGTTGTTGTTGTTGTTGTTGTTGTTGTTGGTTCTCACCGCCCGGTCGAATTCATTATATTTTATGACAAGAAATTAAATTCCAGCCCCTTCTGCCCCCCCGGGGTGTGAGAATGAAAGATGGGTTTTGGTGACATCACCACACACTCATAGATCAACAACCCCACCGTCTCTACCAGAGCCCTTTCTGCTAAGCTAAACTGAGCTAAGCTAAGCTAAGCTAATGACCTCCAGGCTCAGATTGAGGCATCCGCGACCTTGAGGGGAAACCTGAAGCAGGTTATCGGGTCACTCAAGAGCATCCAGAAGCCTCGCTGTCAAGCCGTCGACACACAACCACAACGAAGCGAGAAGGTTCACACTTTTTGTGAACTTTCCCCGTAAAAAAATTTTCGGCGGGAGAGCTTGACTTTTACGGGTTTCCAGACGGACACCTGAACGCCTCTCAGTGGGGACCGACTCATAAAACACACCTTCAGTTTGCAGCGAGCATCCGAAGAAAAAAAACAGCAAATTACATTTAGTTTGGAGCGAACTGCCGACTTCAGTCTGATCAGAGTAAATATATACATGTATATATATACACATGTATGTGTGTGTGTGTGTGCGCGTGTGTGTGTGTGCGTGTGTACTATGACAGCATAAAGTCGACCCCCGTGTCCCACACACACGTACGTTACATACATACATTAAGCCACATGTCCCTGTGTGAACACCCATCCCACTCGTCCTACAGCTACGATGAGGAAACAAAGAGCGGCGGTGAAGAAGAGGAGGAGGAAGAGGAGGAGGAGGAGGAGGAGCGGTGAGAAAGCAGAGAAAAAGGCCTCGTTCCCTTCGCCGGCTGTGGAAAGCTGGAGCGGTTAGCTTGAGTTTGAACGCGGTTGTGCTCTGTGGCGCCTGAGTGAACTGTGCAGTTTCTGGCAGTTTAGTGTTTTCCTGTTTTCAAAATAAAATGATTATAAAAACAAAAAAAAAGGGCAAAACTCAGAAGTGAAGAGCGAGAGAGGGGAGAGAAACAAACACGTTGGGGGAGCAAAGAAGTAAGACTGCGACGATGAGAGGAATGATACGGACTGGTCCATTCTCGTCCTTCATTTCTTCCTCGTTTCCCTCCTGCAGGCGGCGACCTCGCCGGATGAGAACCGAAAAATAAAATGTTTGTTTTTTTTTGTCGTCTTTCTTTTTTTTTTTCCTTTCTTCCGAGTGAACCACGAGCCATGCACTTATTCTCCACTAAGAATGACTCACAACCCCCGAGAAAAAAAAACACACACACACCCGCCCCCTCCCACAAACACCCCCCCCCCCCCCCAAAAAAAACACCCTGTCGGTATGATACGAAACATCTGCACACGTAAGGCAACATTTTTGGTTTTTGTTCCCTAAAACGGCTCTTCCAAACCAAGTGCAAAAAAGTCAAAAGAAGAAGAAAATAAAGGGGCAGAAACAACAACAAAAAAAAGAGGGTCGACAACTTAATACTGACGGAAAAAAATAAATAACAAAAACATTGCCTTCTGCAGTAAATAGCGCTGAAAATGTAGGAGACTTGTTTTTTTTTCTTGTTTTTTTTTGTTTAGTGTGGGGAGACCGGCTGGAGTCTTTCCCACTGTGCAAAAAACCTCTTTTAAAGTCCCTAAAAAGACTTCTCCCCGTCTGTGAGGAGGCAGAGGAGGAGAAAAAGAGGGGAGACTGGTATTTTTTTTTTTTTGTTTGTTTGTTTTTTTTTTGTTTCCTAAAATGGCTACGTGTTTTCCTCAGAATGGCCACGGATGGGGGGACGAATGCCGAGCCGGCGGAGGAGGAGGAGGAGGAGGAGGAAGAGGAGGAGGAAGGGGGGAGGAAACCGGAGCGCTCACTCCCGCCCGCTGGCCGAGTACGAGAACTGTGGGAAGTGTGGCCTCCGCTCGTTGTCCGCCGCGTCCATCCCGTCCTCGTCGTCTGCAGAGAGACGGACACACAAAACCTCATGCATGAATATACACACACAAACACACAAACACACACACGCTGCAAGTCATGTGGTCTTAAACCATGTTAGTCCATAAAAATGTAGCACCGTAGCTTTCCCTCATTTTCATCTATCGCCACCTGCAGGTGAGGAGTTGCATTTCATTTAATGACAAAAGATTTCAGTCGTAGTGACGAAGTATTTCTGAAACAAGTCGACTCTTTTTAGTCATTATGAAAACAACACGTCCTGACACGCGGTTGGTTGG
Organism: Clinocottus analis; assembly: GCF_023055335.1. Taxonomy (NCBI): domain Eukaryota; kingdom Metazoa; phylum Chordata; class Actinopteri; order Perciformes; family Cottidae; genus Clinocottus; species Clinocottus analis. Next base: position 803,316 of record NW_027176054.1, read on the forward strand.
TTGTCGTTGAAAAGGCGCTCACATTTCTCCGGCGGGGTGATGGTGATGGTCTGTGCTGTGAACTCCTCGTCGAAGTAGCGCGTGTCCGTCTCCGAGCTGACCTGAGGCTGGAAAGGCGGGACCAGCTGGAGCGAGACAGGAAGTAGAAGACGACAAGCGTCAGTCACGTGACGAGAGAGCTGCTCGTGTGAGGGTTAAATATACACACGTACGTGTGTGTGTGTGTGTGTGTGTGTGTGTGTGTGTGTGTGTGTGTGTGTGTGTGTGTGTGTGTGTGTGTGTGTGTGTGTGTGTGTATGTATGTATGTATATATATATATATATATATATATATATATATATATATATATATATATACACACACACACACACACACACACACATATATATATACATACAATATATATATACACATACATATATATATATATATGTATGCATTTAAGTATGTTTGCTTATATGTATATACACACACACGTATACACAGAAATACATATATAAATATACACACGTATATATATGTGTATATGAACATGATTTATTAATTATTATATTATTTCACCGGCAGTATATAAAAGTAATAATTGAGCTCCACCAGTGATAATCTAATAATCTATATGTATGGTTCTGATCCTGCATAATTCATTGTTTAGTACTTTGGAGTACACTGTGGTGCTGATGCTCTTCAGTAACGAGCTGACTTGCTCTTCTATATTATAACTATAACTATAATATATGGTATACATGAAGTGAAGGACCTGGTGATGTCGTCCTGCTTCACGGGGGTGAAACCAGACACAGACGAGGTAATTTGGTTCGTTTGTGTTCTATTTTGGACTCAACGCGTCCCATCCAGCTTCTTTTGTTTTTTTAAAAGACAAAAGAGAGCAATGAGGTAACCCTGATACCAGAATATCTCAGGTATATGATGCGCCGTTTGAATAAATTACCGCTCGACGCGGGACGGCGTCCCGAGCAGCCGAGTCCCGCCCTCACCTTCTTGTCGTAGACGTCCTGCCAGTCCACCGCGTTGAAGAAACTGTGTCGCATGATCTCCTTGGCGTCATCCGGTCCGCCGCCCAGCCTGTCGGGAGACGAGAGGGAAGAAAGCAGACGCTCTGGAAGTCAGACATCAAACGACAACAAAAAACTCTCCATCAATGAAACCCAGAATATCCACCTGCTAACGCAGATCCCAAAATAACTCAACGGGTGGAGGGGGGAGGGGGGAGGGGGGGAGGTGAACGGGTTCGCTCTGTGAAGCTGCTGCAGCCTCTTTTTCACCGGCTTTCTGTCTTAATATCAGAAGATATTAGCAGCAGACGCCCAGACGGAAAAGGAGGTTTTACTTCCTGATGTGGGGACGTAAAGAAAAGAAAAGGACAAACTGTCCTGTAGAAAAAGGAAACAGGATCCTGAGAAGTCAAAAAAAAGGGCCATGCAGGGTCCCTTTGCTTCTTCTTCTTCTTCTTCCTCTTCCTCCTCCTCCTCCTTTCTCCCAGCTGCACCATCTCTGCTCATATCTGAGCGTCGAGAGTATCTTAAATGGACGCATTCTGTATCCGGAGACGAGGGGACAGATCAAGACGCTGGAAAAGATGGATGAATGTCTCTTCTGACCCACCGCAACGACACAAATACACAATGGAAGACGGTGTATTCGTAGAAGAGATGCTTGTTGTGTGGTTTGAAATCCGGGCTGCTGGAACCTGGATGTTATATTTAGCTTCATGCTATAAAGACACGTTCTCCTGCAACTAATGCAATTTAAATCTCTGTTTTTGCATGTTTACAGTCACAGTTGTAGTTCAGAATACAGACAATTAGTTGCATCATTAACCATGAAGGTTATGAAGGTAATATAAAATCATATTTTCCCGTTATTGCATCTCCATTTATGCTGCAATCTTAATAATATGTTTATTTAAAATAAGTCGTATACCTTTGTTTCTTAGCTTTCAGAAAGGAGACCAGACATAAGCATGAAGCCGATTGGTTGAGGAGCTATTCTGGATTCACATTGGGTTATTTTAGGCGTGTGTGTGTGTGTGTGTGTGTGTGTGTGTGTGTGTGTGTGTGTGTGTGTGTGTGTGTGTGTGTGTGTGTGTGTGTGTGTGTGTGTGCGTACCGTTTGTTGGGGTCCTTGATGAGCAGCCCCGACAGCAACGACTTGGCGTCGGCCGACAGCGTTCTGGGGAACTTGATCTCCTCCATGAGGATGAGCTCGAACAGCTTCTCGTGGTCCTGGTTGTAGAACGGCAGGCGGCCGCACATCATCTCGTACGTCACCACGCCCAAACCCCACCAGTCCACCGCCCGGCCGTAGTCGTTGTCCTCCAGCACCTGAGGACGCACAGCGGCAGTTAGCCGGGAGTCTTTCACACGCCACCGCCAAGAGCTGAGGAGCACCATCAGCTGATGAAGACAACAAAATGTTATTATTCATACAAACAAATAGTTCAGCCACCAGAAGAGGAAATAAGTTATTTAAACTTGAAACGCCTTAAAGCTGCATTCTCTCTCCTGACCACCAGGGGGCGACTCCTCTGGTTGTATAGAAGTCTATGCTTCATGTGTTGAAGCTGCATTCTCTCTCCTGACCACCAGGGGGCGACTCCTCTGGTTGTATAGAAGTCCATGCTTCATGTGTTAAAGCTGCATTCTCTCTCCTGACCACCAGGGGGCGACTCCTCTGGTTGTATAGAAGTCTATGCTCCATGTGTTAAAGCTGCATTCTCTCTCCTGACCACCAGGGGGCGACTCCTCTGGTTGTATAGAAGTCTATGCTCCATGTGTTAAAGCTGCATTCTCTCTCCTGACCACCAGGGGGCGACTCCTCTGGTTGTATAGAAGTCTATGCTTCATGTGTTAAAGCTGCATTCTCTCTCCTGACCACCAGGGGGCGACTCCTCTGGTTGTATAGAAGTCTATGCTTCATGTGTTAAAGCTGCATTCTCTCTCCTGACCACCAGGTGGCGACTCCTCTGGTTGTATAGAAGTCTATGCTTCATGTGTTAAAGCTGCATTCTCTGGTTTTCTTTGAATCTTCTACGTTCTTTATCCTGATGAAACTGGGATATTTTTCCAGTGCGTCGTTTGTTCAGCTGATATTCCAACATTCCAGTTTGTTAAAAGTCATTATTGTGAAGCAGGAACTTGCAGCTCAGAGGGATCTTTGTCTCCTCACAGTTGGACAGTCCGAGTCGAACCAACTGTGCAAAACAAACTCCTTCATACAGAATATGTGCAGAAGGAGTTCTGCACGAGCGAATAAAGAAGCGTGAAAGAGCTTCAGAGTGACGAGCTCTCAGAGATTGGACTCGTTTTAAATTTGTTGTTTATTTATTTTCTGCTCTCGACACATCCGATATCCGCTTTCACATCCTCTTAAATGGGGAATAAACTTTCAACAACAACAAAAAAGAAGCTCCACAAAGAGCCACATTATCAGAAGTGAAATTAATGGCAGACGTTGGACTTTGCCGTGAAGGAAACATTTAACCGCCGTCAGAGGAACAAGATGTTCAGGGTACTTCCACAAACAAAACGCAGTTTCACCCTGCGGGACAGAAATAGACGGCTACTTTAAAAAGAAATCCTGAATTGAGCACTTTGAATAAGATTTTGAGTCTTATTTTTCTGGTTGTTTGTGATGTTTTACATCAGGACATAAATGTTCTGGAAAGTTCTCATTCACAGATTTATCCTTGATTATAACTCATAAAGTCCTAAAGTGACGCCTACAGCTACATTTAAAAGCTTGTTTTTGTTGTTAACGGTCAGATTTACCCGTTCTCGCATGCTAATGCTTAACGACACGCCCCTTAATGCATTGAACCGGCTGCGAGTGCATTTCTTAAAGAAACAGATAGAAAACAAATCAGATAAAAATCAGGAATTTAACCTAAAATGAAAAACGGTGTGACAAATACACAGAATACACAGAATATATGCCGTTAATCTGGATGATTAAATGATATTTAGCTAAGATATTTTATATTGTTCATTCCAAAGCAGATTAAAACAAAATGTAAACCTAAAAGTATGTTATAATTATGAACTATATATTATTATTAATTATGTGACATATATGTAACATTTAAAATATTCAACACAATGTCATGAATGTGTCTATGTGGTCTGCATTAAAATCACTTTTAAAAGATATTTTGATGGTAACTATGAACATCCAGCATGATATGAACCAGATCCCCAAAAAGCCTCCTGGAGCGTCAATAAGACACCTTTTTGGAAAGATTAGGACCTAAAGAATCAGAATCTGCAACAACAATCACAATAAAACAAAGTCTTGGTCTGTTAGGAAGGAGATTCAGTCAAAAAACTGTGTTGTTCGGTTAAAATATGGAAAAATGACGTATTTTTATGCCAAAAGATTGTCTGAATGGGGCATGCTGGGACTTAAAATGGGAGCGGGAGGATTTTCATTTCCAAAAGGTGAAGCGTGTTGCGTCGTGACTCGCGTGACCTCTGACCTCAGGCGCCAGGTACTCCGGTGTCCCGCAGAAGGTCTTCATGGTGGCAGTGTCGGTGATGCCTTCTTTGCAGAGGCCGAAGTCCGTGATCTTGATGTGTCCGTCTTTGTCCAACATGAGGTTCTCCAGCTGGTGAAGAGGACCAGAGCAGCTTAAAACACACAATTTTGTGTCTTTTTCCCCCCCGCAGACCTCAAACCCAGAGCCGGTGCTCTTTACCTTCAGATCCCGATAGACGATCTTGGCAGAATGCAGGTAGTCCAGAGCGGAGACGATCTCGGCGCCGTAGAAACGAGTGCGGTCCTCCGAAAATACTCTTTCTCTTGACAAATGGAAAAACAGCTGCCAAGAAGAAGAAGAACATGAGGAAGAAGAAGAAGAAAAAACAAGTTCAAACACCTCAGACGTCTCACGTCGTGTGATCTCCTCTGCAGAGGAGGCTGAGACGCAGCAGATGACATCATCATTACTTATATTATCCATTTCACTGCAATACAGATCCTGACAGAGTGAAACACGGTTCATCTGAACCGTCTATATAGATCTATATAGATCTGCGTCTATATATGTACTCAAATGTGTAAAAGACAGTAAAAATATACATATTTAGAGAGAGACTGTATATTTGTTCAAGAATTGATTAACTCTCAGACTCTGAGGGGTCATTATCAGTCGATTTGACATCATTTCTTAAATTCATCTTTTAAGGCACTTTCATATCAGATACATACTCGTGTTTTACATCATGAGTTGCAGAACAATCTCAGCTCTCTATGTAATGAGGCAACATTGTCATAAGGCACAAGTGTAAAGACAGAATATGACTCTCAAGCTGAAAAGTTGAATCTCAATTTTCTGGAAATTCTTCATATCTCTTATGAAAACATAACTTTACTCGTGTGGTTGGACTGTTTTGGTGATGGAAATTGGTTTACCAAAGGTTTAGGTTCATAAAAGCAGTCAAATATATTAATAAAATGGGATATACAAGTAAATAAATATCTAAAACTAAACTTTTTATTGATGTTTTTTGTGGTAGAAATGTTTTCTTTTACACTTTTCAGCTAAATGATAGAAATGGGACTGAAACAATCACCAAACATAACGTCACCAAACACAATTGTATCAATATTTTCTTCTTCATTCATGCTTCATGATGGCCGGCTGACTCCCAGGTGTTAAACTAGTGACGTCCAATCACATCGCGTCTCTCTCCTCACTATCAACAGGCTCAACGAAACAAACGCGTCTCTGACTCTGAACTCACTTGAAATAAAAAGCATAAATATGTGTTGCGTCTCTCTCTGGTCTCGTCGGGGGCATTAATAAACCTTGGAATTGATAAATTGACACAAAAAAAACGACGCAACGACGGTGCAGACACTCCTGGTCCTGCAAGACCACGACGAGGGGAGCGAAGCGCTTTGAATCCCATCGTCATCGTCATCGTCAAGAACTCTTGAAATAACTTCCATGTGGAGATAAGACGGAACATCTGCCAGCATCAAAACACCTTTTTTTATTATTTAGAAAGAGGCGCTGAAGTCTCACCTCTCCTCCGTTGACGTACTCCATTACAAAGCACAGCCGATCCTTCGTCTGGAACGAGTACTTCAGAGACTGAAACACAAGATGTGGACACGCCAGTCCTTTAAAACTACAACGTTTTGTCTGAATTGAAGCTCTTCATTTGCATTTATTCCACACACACACACACACACACACACACACAGTCTACCTGCTGGTACTCACAGTTAGGAATGGATGCCGAGTGTTTTTTAATACCCTACTTTCTGTCAGCGTGTGAGCGACTTCATCCTGAGAAGGAGGAGGAACAAAAGACATTTAAAAAAAATGACAAAGGAGTTTTTTTTTAGCTTGTTTTTAGCCAGAAGGTTGAGGTGTGTGAACATCTCGCTAATGCCAGGATTAAGTTTAACCCCGACCTGCGACCGCTCTACACCTGAGACGAACAGGTTCACGCCGAGATATCTGACAGCGCAGGTGAAGCATTAATATTATTTATCTATTTTCAGACGTACAGTCACGTCAGATCTTTTATAAAACGGCGTCACTTCCATCCAGCGAACAGAAATAAGCATATTATTGATAATCTGATGAAAGCAAAGGGACCTTGGCTATGATGACTTCCTTCTTGAGGATCTTCATGGCGTAGTAGGTGCCGCTCGCCTTCTCCCTCACCAGAATGACTTTCCCAAACGTGCCTTTGCCCAGAAGCTTCAGATAGTCGAAGTCGTTCATTGTCTGCGGGAGTAAAAAAACAGGAAGGGACGGCGTGAAGGAGCGGCGTCTCCGTCATCCTCCGCCTCCGTCGTCGCTCCTCAGCCCGAAACAGCCGCTCACCTTTCGTTTGTAGTGGCCGATGGAGGTGTCCATCTCCTCCTCGTTGACGTTCTCGATCTGGGAGGTGGGGCTGCTCAGGATGCCCTCCTCCTCCTGTTTGGCCAGAGACTCGGCGACCATCTGGATGGCTTCGGCCCACTCGTCCCTGAGGGTCACGACAACAACAACAACAACAACAACAACGACAGGTTACAAACACCAGCAGCTTTTATAATGCCGACAAAATGTGTGTGCTTCGGCAGGGATTGTCTTCATCAGCGAGTAGCCGTTAAGACGCGATGGACAAGCTAGTTTCCCTTTGGTTTGTCTCTATGTTGTCTTTGACGTCTGTGAAGAACCTGGACGTGGTTCAGGTGGCTGCTCCTCGTCCTCCAGCTGAATCAAAAGAGGAGCGACGCACATCTTCTGGATTATAATCTCCCCACGTCGCAGAGATATTCTCCTTTCTTCACACTATGAACTTTTGCAAATTCCCAATATCTATATTTAGAAACTTTTTGCACAAAACTCATTTCAAAAGACGACATATTGATCGTTTACAGAACTCATATTGATCGTTTACAGAACTCATATTGATCGTTTACAGAACTCATATTGATCGTTTACAGAACTCATATTGATCGTTTACAGAACTCATGTTGATCGTTTACAGAACTCATATTGATCTTTTATTTTCTGCTACTATGTTTAAGGTTCTGCTACAAATGTATTTGTACGTGTAAACTTAAAACTATTAATATTTACAGATTTTATATTTAAAAGACAAGATTGACCCTTTGATGATTGATGGCTGATTAACTAAAAAATAACAGAAGTTTCCCGGATATTTTTAGACGTATTCTTCTTCAGCTTGTTCGCCTTTTTTTTCTTCTTCTTCTTCTTGTTCTCCTTGTGTTAAATTTAGGCTGTGAGAAAAAGCAGAAAGGAAAAAAAAGAGAAGCAGACTGTGAGAGAAGGAGGCGGACAACCCGACGGCTCACCTCTCATCGGGAGTGTCCACGTGAAAAGTCCTCTCGATGACCGTGGTCCACTGCAGGCAGCGGATGATGAAGGTGTTTGGCTTGGGCCGCTCCGTCTTCATCAGCTGACATTCTGCAAGTCACACAGACAGACACACACAGAGAGATCGATGTACAGCGTTGTGTACATACTTTGGGTTCTCAGTGTAAACGGCCGCGGGGGGTCTTACTTGCTACGGAGAAGTTGTTGAGCGGGTAGGCCAGGTCAGAGTCCTGCGGTTTGTCCTTGTAGCCGATGAAAGAGCCGTCTGTCTTCAGCAGGAAGTAGCGCGGTCGCCAGTTCTTGATGTACTCACCTGCAGGAGGAGAGAGAGAGAGAGAGAGAGAGAGAGAGAGAGAGAGAGAGAGAGGGCACGCCGACGGGTTACCAGCTGCTGCACCCACACCTGGAGGCAGCGGGATCTGGACGCCTCGTATGTAACTCCGTGCTGAACGTGGAGGGAACGCGTCTGCGTACAACGTTGGTTCATTAATCAGTCGACGCCATGACTCAGCATGTTTGCGCCTGGGAGCTGCGTCCAGTGTTCTGTGTGGACGTACAGGAGACAACGTGAGCCTTCACTGCGCCGCCAAAAAGGATCTGAGCACCAGGAGCGTAATGGGTGCAGCTTGTTTTGAAGAAGAGGAAGAAAAAACGTAACGTCTCGGCCAAACCTCCAGAGAAAACAGATGTTTGCGGGAGCCATTTTCCACAGCGGTGTTTTGAAAATGTTACAACGAAAACAGAGAAAGTTCTGCAGCGAAACTCCAAAAACACATTCCAACATATGAACACACGCCGATGTGACATTTTACATTTTCAATCTTCTCCACTTGGTTCATGCTTCATTTGGGGCAGAACAGGCAACTCACATATTCAAATACACACTAAAAACAAACACGGTCTCGTTTTTTTATGACGAAATCAGACAATTTTGGGGCATTTTCGGTTGAATATTGTGAAATACAAACACAGAACTTCACACATTGGACCACTTCAGGGTTCCCTCCCCTACATTTACAGCGACGACTCGGTTAGTGCTTTACTTGAACACGGCTGCATTGCATCTACTGTTACGGCCAGTATTTAGCCAACGCTTTGGGCTTTTTATTTCGACATCGGCTTCTCATTCATTGTTATCCAACTCTCTCGAAACCCAACACGCATTAGAAACCGAGAGCTGAATCCCAGATCTTAACCCCTTGCAGGGCAACACAAGCGAGCGAGCCCGCCAACTTCTGCAACTGAACCAGACAGCGTTCACAGATACCACAATATGACCCTGACTCGGTTCATTCGGGGTGTTAATGCGGTTCATTCTCAGCTGAAAGGCAAATCAGGACAGTGTGGAGATCATTTTCCAGGACATTTTGTCCTGTTTGATGTCAAATACTACGCAGAGGCCATGAAGTTTATCTCACAGTCACGTTAGCCGCGGAGCTAACGGAGAAAACCAGGCGCCGGAAAGCCGAAAGAGCGGTTTGCGTTGGCGTCTTTTACGAAAACTTTCCTTTGCTTCTCTTCTCTCACGCGTCCGATGAGTCACTCGGCTTCAGAGCAACATGATGAGGAAGCGGCGGTCGCGGCGGAAGTGAGATGAAGTCGGCGAGACGACAGTTTCGCTTGATTAAAAGCTGGTGAGCGGCTTGAGGAAGAGAAAGTCCACAGTGACCGATGAGGGCGGACGTCAACACGTCTATCAAAGATTATTGGATTACATTGTCTTTGAGTATGAAACCATTCAAAAATTGTGAAAAGGGCCCGTTTAAAAATATCTAAAACAAGAGATTTTCAGTTTACAGAGATGTGAAATGGAGAAAAGCAACACATCTTTCAATTAAAAAAGCTTATTTTTTAACCTTTAAATCAACTATCCTAACTGTTATGAATGATGTCTGTTTTCTAAAGGTTACAAAAGAGAGCGTGTTCGCTGATAGTTACTAAATAAATAGAGCTATCAAACCAGTTTGATGTATTTAACACATTTAACTTTAACACATGAAGCATAGACTTCTATACAACCAGAGGAGTCGCCCCCTGGTGGTCAGGAGAGAGAATGCATCTTTAACGCATGAAGCATAGACTTCTATACAACCAGAGGAGTCAAACGCTGTGAGAGCGTTACGCTGCTATTCATTTTTTTAAAAAGGGAACCGACCGCTGAGCTGCAGATGTTTTTAAAAAGACGGCCAGCGGGACAGTTCAGAAAAGACTCAAAAACATTTTAACGAGAACCACAAGGTTAAAAGAGACAAACTGTTTTCTCGGCCCGGGAACCGAACGCCGAGCAGCAGCAGGATACGAACAACTTCCTCACGCGCAGCACAGCGGCTACGCCAGCACACAACGAGTACGCAACACGATCGATGCTACACACCGACAGGTTCACGAGGGCCCGGACACAACTGCATGTGTGACGTCTCCCATTGGACCTGGAGAGTGTACACAATGGTGTTGTTGTGAGAAATACAGAATGTCAACAGGAACCAGGGCCCTAGACATCCATTCCCCCCGATTGACGTCGAGCCGATACGGACTCAGACGGCCGGATCAGTGACGATCTGAACACTTTTAAAAGATATTTTGATCGTAACTATGAACATCCAGCATGATATGAGCCAGATTCCCCAAAAACACACTAAAAAACTGGTAAGATTATGTATTTTAAGCCAAAGGATTGTCTGAATGGGGCATGCTGGGACTTAAAATGGGCGCAGGAAGATTTTCGCACACGTTTTTTTTAAAAGGTCAAATGTAATCCTCGCTGTGTTACCAACAGGAAGTACATCACATTAAAGGTCTCTCATGACCCAGAACGTAGCATTTAGCTCGCTACAGTGACTAGTTGTGTGAATACAAAGATCTCAATAGCATTTCTAAAAATAACAAAAACGTTGCTCTACATTAAACGTTCATGGTGTATTTTTTTTTAAAGGGTTTCCCACTTTACAAACCCGTCCTGAACCGTGTGTGAACTCAAGCGTTTTGAACTCAAACGACCCAGAGAGCTGCTGTTTGGGGGCCGTTAAGGGCTGAATTACAAGAGCTCACCGAGGTGCAATAAACAAAACAGGGACTTGTGGGGGCCGGAGAGGAAGGAACCAGAGTGTTAGGTCATCCTCTGTAAGCTCATAGTGCCACAGAGAAACTTCCCCCTGCCTGCCTGCCAGCCAGACAAACACACCTCCAGCACACACACACACACACACACACACACACACACACACACGCACACTAAATCACTGTGGGAAATAACACACCAGCCAAGTGCAGCTCAGCCGGCGCTGCAGCGCTGCGAGAGCGCGGCCGCCCTGCTCGCCGTCTGGCAGGTAAACAACCATTGTTTGGAGAAGCTGTTCTTCAAAACCCACTCGGGTGGCTCAGGCCATGTCCTCACTGAGCCGCGAAGAAAACACACATCTTCTCTAACCGGTGTTTCCAACAACCAAAGAAGTTTTGTTCCTTCTTTTTCCCTCATAACCGGGACACCGGCCTGGTCCCCGCTGACACTCTGCCGGCCCCAAAGTTCATGCTTCTGTTGGCAGACGACTTCATTGACGTCCGCGGTGCGACTTAAATTCCACACTATGTGTTACATTGACTAAATTAAGCATACTCTGTGTAATCATTAGCTTTTGTCCCATAATGCAACGCACAAATGAAACGGAGGCGCTGCTCAGAAATGGAAAAGACACAAAGAGATCCACGATCGTCTCAGAGAACCAACAGAAACGTATTTAATCTTTGGCTTTCTTATCACGTTTAACAGGCTTTTCAGGTTTAACCTTTTGGAAACCATGCGCGAAAATCCTCCTGCTCCAATTTTAACTCCCAGCATGCCCAATTCAGACAACCTTTTGGCATAAAATGCGTCATTTTTCACCAAACGTCACAGTTTTTTGAACGAAACTCCTTCCTAACAGGACAAGACTTTGTTTTATTGTGATCTTTGTTGCAGGTTCTGATTCTTAAGGTCCTAATCTTTCCATAAAGGTGTCTTATTGACCGTCCAGGAGGCTTTTTGGGGGAATCTGGCTCATATCACGCTGGATGTTCATAGTTACCATCAAAATATCTTTTAAAAGTGATTTTTTTTTGCAGATTTACATTTTTTCCCAAGACTTTGCTGAAGAAATATATACAATAAACACAAGTATTTGAATTAATTTGGGGTTCCTACAACGATTCAAACACAAAGAAGAGAGGTCTGGAGACCAAATGAAGGGTTAATGATCCATTTACAAGAAATACAAATCTTACTAAAAGTTTGCAGGTCACGTAGAAATGACAAAGTTTCACGTGTAAGACGCAATAGAGAAAGACGTATTTTGGATTTGGGTCTGAATCGTGACACACATCCTCCGCCTGAGCAGCAAAGGAACGAGTTCACACTAAAAAGAGGAAAGCAGAAGAAGGAAAGAGAGCGGCGGCCATCTGCAGAGCGAGAGCGTTTCATTTCCCGTGCTGCGTTCAGACGAAACCTAAAGCCGCGCCAGACGCACCCGAGACACTGAAAGTCACCAAATGAGCACAAACATTGGCGGCCTGCGAGGGGACACGACCAGCGAGCTCTCAACACAACCGCCGGGTCTGCGATGAATCCGCTTCCTCTGTGTGAGGACGGCAGAAAAGCAGAAGTGACTTCCAGGAGTAAACGGCTCAAACATGGAGGCACCTCGTTTCAACCAGAAGCTCCGACGTGCTTCTGTTGTTGTTGTTGTTGTTGTTGTTGTTGTTGTTGCACCTTTAGAAACTGGTCAACTGTCCTGCACAACTGAGACAAAGACAGGACGCGCGCCGGCGACACGATCGCTCGACTGGCGGCTGACGAGCAGAGGTTTTCGGGAGGTTCGGGGCGTCGGTCGGGGCGTTTTGAGGCTCTGCAAACGAGCGATTTCCTTTTTTTTTCTGCCCACCATCTCATGACATTTTATTGACTAAATGATCAATTTAAAAAAACAGTTGTTCGTTGCAGCTCTGGCTGTCTCAGTCCCCGACACCAGACTGTCCCCCTCCTCTTTCGCTCTAGAGGATGTTCTGCTGTCGCTCCTCCAGCGAGACAGACAACTCGTTTATATCGTCCTAATTTTAGACTATTTGCTTTCATGCATAATGGGCAGTGGGGGATCGCGGTGGGCCGATGTCACACTTCCAGAGTCGGTTCGTGACGTTGTAATTAGTTTCTAATATGACTCAATAATGTTTCTAAATCCAAAGGACTTCTCAGACGTTTCATCGCAGCAGTTCTCAGCTCTCCGACATCATGCTTACGACAATATTTAAGACGTAGATTCAGTCTGAAATCAGCCACTTTATGGCGTTAAAAAGGCCCAAACCCAACAATGTGTCACTCCCTCTGAAATAACTGAGAATGTCCAAACTCGTTGGTTCCTTCTGAAGATGTAAATGCGAAAAAAGTCATAAATATGAAGTTCTTTCATTTCCTAAAACAGCTAGTCGCTGTACTTTTTAAGAGACTCAATTCAAACAGAGGGAAATTGTAAGGGGACTACTTTTTTGTGGCGGATTAATCCACATGTGCTCCTCAAACTTTCTCCGTGTGGCCGCTAACGGCCGCTAACCGTCGCCTTGAAGGTGTGAACATTTCAATATGTCTTGACAATGACGACAAAGTAGAATGTCGGCGACAGGAAACGCACGCCGTCGCCCCTCCTGGACGAACACCTGACGCCTGCTCACCTCTTTTCTGGACCCAGCCTTCCTTGATGACGTTCTGGTCGCTCATGGTGGCTTCTCCTCGTCACCAGTCCTCCCAGTCCGCCCAGTGTGGTGACGGTGGAGGGACAGTGGTTGCGGGGGAGGAAGGGGGAGGAAGGACCGCCGCTTGACCTCCGACCTACAACCTACCTGCGCCTACTGTCACCTGACCTCAGATCTGTTGTTCCCCGCAATGTCTCTCTATCTTTCTGTCTCTCTCTCTCTTCCCCACAATCACTTTCTCTTCCCTCCTCTCTCCTCTCTCCTCGCCGACCCAACCCGACTTTCTCCTCACCTCCTCCTCGTCGCCTCTGTTGTTTTACTCCCCTCTTGCTCTCTCTCTCCCTCCCTCCTTCCTTCTCTTGCTCTGTTTCCTCCCTCCTTCGCCCTCTCAAGCTTCTTCTCCTCTTCCTCCTCCTCTTTCTCCTCCTCCTCCTCCTCCTTCTCCTCCTTCTTCTTCTTCTCCTCCTCCTCCTTCGGTGTTCAGGCGCTCCGGCGGTGAGTCAGCCTGGAAGGAAACGGAGGCAGAGAAAGGAGAGAGGGCAGAAACAAAACAGCGCAGGGATCGGGTCAGTGGATAGTTTCCTTCACACAGCAAACACAGCAGGCCACCACTTATTGTTCAGAGCACTTCCTGTCTCCTTACGTCCTTGCCTCCTCACACTTTCTTCTTCTCCTCTCCTTCCTTTGTCCCCTTTCTTTCTTTCTTGTCTCTATTAGTATTTCTCCACCTCTCCAACTTTATGTTTTAATTCCTCTTGTCTCTCCTTTCCTCTTTACCTCCAGCCCTACTTCCCTCACTCTTTCTCCTTCTCTGTTTCCTTGCCCCCGCACATGGTCTCCTCCTCTTCCCTTTCCTTTGTTCCCTCCTTTCTCCTTCTTTCCATCGGTCCTTTCCTAACTACTTCTCCTCCTAACTTTTTAAAAACCTCCTCTCCATCCTGGCAGCCTTTCTCTTGGGTCCTGACTAACTCGTCTCCTTCCCTTTGTCTTTTACCTCCTCATCCCTCCTTCACTCAAAGAATTGGTAACCCTCCCTCAATCTCTTCCTTTCTTCACCTCTGTCTTCAGAGGCCTTACTTTACCTTCCTTACCTACCTGCCTCCTTCCTTCCTTCTCCAATTTCTTACCTCCTCAGCTCATTCACTCCTTAACATCGCCTCCTCTTCCTCTCCATCCTTTCTTCTTCTCTTACTCCTTACCCAAGCACTTCTCCCCGCCAACCTTTTCTCCTCCACTTTTCTTCCCTCCCTTTCTACATCTTCACACTTCCTCCTTTTAGTTCCTTTCTTCTTTACCTCACTCCATCTCTCCTTCCCCATTTCTTCGCCTCCTCAGATCCTGGTCACCCTCCTCTTCCCCATCCTCCGTTCCCTCATTTCTCCTTCTCGCCATCATTCCTTCCCTGTAGGACTCCAACTTTCTTCACCTCCTCTTCTCCATCCTTCCTTACTTCATTCCCTCCCTCCACACTAACTCCTCTCATTCCCTCTTGCCTCCCCATTCCTTCTCTCTTCAGTCCTTTACTACTTTTACCTCAACTTTTTGATCCTTCCTTCCTTCTTTCTCGCCCTTCATCCACAACGACGTATCATTCCACATGGCTTCTCCTCCCTCACAGAAATATGATACCTCCCTCTATTCCTCCTTTTATTTTGAAAACACCACCATATTCAATGTCTTTGAGCGTTTGACCGGCGCTCTGCCCTTAAACGTCACACAGACACAAAACCTTGACAGTTGCACACAGAATTGTTTCCTCTGGCAACACCTTACGTTTCATACACATGGACACACCTGCAGGCCCATGAGCGAGCGTCCCACGGCCCTCGAGAGCTTGCAAATTCATCTGCAAGTTTGCAATCATTTGTGAAATGCAATAGTGCCAAAACTTGCGTGTCAGCGATGCTCGCGCTCTGGTTGGAAACTGGTCCACGACCAGCAGTTAAAGGAAAATTAGAAATGGAAAGCAATAAAATGAAGCTCATGGGGAGGATTCCCTACACCTGACCTCCCCCTTAATCCTTGTACACTTGTCTCCTACACCTTTCCTTGTCCTCTACTCTCCTGCCCTCGCTCCTATTTCATTGCTTCACTCCCAGACCTTCTCTTCATCTTCACCTTCCACCTGATTTCCTCATCAGTATCTCTCAGTCCACCTGTCAGCGCCTGAAACCCTGAACACACCTTTGGTCCAGCAGCTGCATCTCTCATTCGCTTTGTCATCGAGCTCTGCCCTAAAAAAGGTCACAGGTCACTTTCTAGCGCGAGCATCTTACAACCAAACGGCTCCTGAATCTGCATACAGACGCTAGTGATGCTCGGCAGAGAGCAGCGGGCGCTTCACACCTGAAGTTACACATCAAACCGATAGTCAGAAATACTAAATCAATCTGTGTTTTAATGACCCGAGGACCGGGAGCCGCCGAGCCGCGGGCCGAAAGCTCTGAAAGGTTTGGAGCTGAACTGGAAGTGGGGACTGTTCGACGGGAACAGTAATGAAGGTTAACGAAACGAGTTGTCGGCTTTGGACCAGAGCAACAGGATGACTCAAACTTTCTTCTGTTTTGGCCTCTTTATAAGTCCAATAGTTCCTCGTGTATGCAGTCATTTTTATTCTTTGTTTTACGGCGGGCGAACCACAAACTTTAAAACACGCATGATTGAAACGTACTTGACTACATATTCTACAGTGGATCACAAATATATATCAGGATATAGGCAGAAGCTAAAGCTAAAGATTATCAATAAGGTAGAAAAAAAACACAATTTCTGGGGGATTTCTTTGCACTTTATACTTCAATAGCTGCACAACAATTTTGCTGATGATACACCAAGTTGTATTTCATCTGAAGTGTACATGTTGTGTTACTTCAGACATCATAAAGTGAACTACTTCTTTCTGGTGGTTACGTCCCGATGTACAGCTGCCTGAAACTGAAATGATTACACACGTGTACATGTTGCAATCAAAATAACACTTAACTGTCCTTAAAACTCTGCACTCTCTAATACTGAGGGCCATACGGCTTCAATCACATATTTATGAAGAGATTTTCAATATAAGAGACATATCCCAATGTGCCAAAGAGCTTCAAAACAATGAAATCTTATCTGAAAAATACAAAATGTTTTATGAACAGCTTTTCACGATTATTAAAATGGTCATCAGATCTGTGAACGACAACACTTTGGTATCAAATTGTCACGATAGGATTCTGCTAAAAGCCAATAAACAATATCATATTATCGTCCAGCCCGACTTCCTGATGACGGGAACAAATGGCAGTGACAACGTTTTTAAACGTTGGAATGTTTGTCTATTCCTCACATGTTTTAAAGACGCTCTATAAAAAGCCTTGTCTTTATAACGGTAAGAAGTCAATGTTTCCCTGATTTCTTTTTTAAATATCTTATGATAACCTGTCCGTACTGTTAATACTAATACTGTAAGCAGCCGGCATATGCATACATTACAACTTACTGTCTCTATTGTATTTATCACATCACCAGACATCCCGTATGTAAATAGCTCTGCACTTTACTGTTTTTTTTAGCACGTCTGGTAAAATGCTAAACTGCATTTGGTTGATTCACTGCTTTGTACTCTTGAGCAATGACAATAACGTCAAACAGCTTTAATCACAGAATAGTATTTATCATGTTTCAACCTTTACAGATAGTGTTTTTTTAAAGAAATGCAATAGCAAAATTTAATTTTTTTTTTTACAACAAAGTCTGGGTCAAACTGACTCCCCCCTTCCTCCTCCTCTCTCCTCACATATCGTCCCATCTCCTCGAGGTTATTTAATACATTTTTTTTTTTTAAAGGGGGAATAATCACATTTCCACTAAAGACTATAGTAAATCACTTTATTTGACGTTTCGGCACCAAAAGCTGGCAGGAGACGTCGTGCGGGGCAGACCGGGCCCTGAACCCTCCACCATCAGCAGAGAGAGACCGAGGAGGCTGGGAAACAAACGCGGAGCCCTCCAATGACAACAAAAACAATGGCTGACGGGGAGCAGCCGCTGTGTGTTTCAGGAGCCGGTTTCAGGGGGCTGCGGCCCTTTCGGCACCGCGAGCCCCCTCCTCCCGCCACAACCCCCTTTTTGCCTCATCGGACGGGGTTGTTTTTTTTTAGGGGAGGGGGGGGGGGCTGGCATCCTGCACACCCGCACCACCAGAAACAAACAAATACCGAAACAACAGCTTTTGTTTTCAAGGGCGTGTGGTGTCATTATCTCGTTACGTAACAACATCCGCTCCCCCCCCCCCCGTTATATTTATACACGCGCGAGCGGCGAGTACACGTCTGGGGGTAAAAAAAAAAAAAAAAAAAGAGGGGGGGGGGCTCTTATCTGCGCCGAATGGCGGGGATTTAAAAATAATAAAATAATCATAATAATAAACCGGCTCCCGGTATTAAAGAGGTGTTTAAAAAAAGGAGACGGTTGTGTAAGCCAGGCCGGCCTGTGATGGCTCGGCTGCTGGAGGAGGACGGACGGAGGGAGAGAGAGAGAGGGAGGGAGGAGTGTAGCATGGCTGGTTAGCATAGCCGACCAACTGACAGCCGTTGGAAGCCGTTATTTTCACGTCTGCACGGTTTTATGTATACATCTCGACGGTGTGATGGGAAACCGGGTGGTGAAGGGAGAGAGAGAGCGAGAGAGCGAGCGAGCGAGAGAGAGAGAAGGGGGCAGGGGGGGTGTCGTTCATCACGGAGACGGGCCGAGGCCAGACGGACGGTACCGGTACCGGTTACCGGCCCTCCTCCCCTCCTCTCCTCCCTCCTGCAGCAGCAGCATCCCCGGCGTCGCATCTCTCCCAGACGGGCTAATGACGAAGCAGCGAGCTAACGGCTAGCTAGCTAGCTAGCTAACCTCCCCCCTCCCCCCCCCCCCCAAAAAAACCCAACGACCCTCTCCCCCCTCCTCCCCCCACCACTTCCTCCCCCTTCCTTCTCTCAATAGTCCTACAAACAACCCCCCCCCCCCACACACACACACACACACATACACACACCAACCCCACAACGCGTTATAGCACATCACAATAATTATTTCACCTGGTAGTCGAAGAATGACAGGGATGCCCCCCCTCCTCCTCCTCCACCACCTCCTCCTCTCCTCCTCCTCCTCTCCCCCCCCTCCTCCTCCTCCTCCTCTTCTATGGGCACTGAAGCATCCGACGGAGTAACGTCCCTCACTGGTGAAAACAGGAGGAGGACAGCGATGGATCCATAGCCGCTGATGATGATGCCGTTGTCCAGACCGTGCAAGCCGAAAAAAAAGAGGAGGGTATTTCTCGCGTGTGTGTGTGCGTGTGTGTCCAGACAGACGAGAGACTGCGGCGGCAGGCAGGCAGACAGACACACGGACAGACAGACAGACCCGCTCGGCTCCCGCTCTCCCCTTCCGCAGCTCCGCCAGGAAAAACCTCGCTTGGGCTCCGAAGTCGGCACGTCACGTTCAGCCAGATCTGACTGGGAGGACTCCTGCTGCGTTCACGGGCCGTCGGAAATACGGCGGCTTGTGCTGGTTCGCTGCTCCCCCAACCCTGGCTGTGGAGGGAGGGAGGGAGGGGGGGGGGCTGTGTGTGTGTGTGTGTGTGTGTGTGTGTGTGACAGGATCAGGGGAAGTTGGCCAGTAGTGGAGGAAGTATTTAGATACTTTTACTTTTGAATTAGAAGTATCTAAATACTCCACTTGAAGTAAAAGTCCTGTTTTCCATACTTCATTGAAGTAAATCGGAATCATGTATTTTCCCAATTACGTTGTTCATGCAAGGAATTTGATTTGGTAAAAGGTGCATAACAATTAACATAAAACAATACAAACAATCAACACAGACATAGAATAAAACAGTACAAACAATGAAAACAATCAACATAGACACAATAAAACCATACAAATAATACACATAGAATAAAACAACCAATAATAACAAACAGAATAAATTCAAGTTTTACATATGGTAAACAACAAATAGATGACAGTATTTTAAAACAAGTATATATTATAAAATGAAAGTGGCAAGTGGATTTCAAATAAGAAAAGAAAATATGTGCAAGGCTCAGAGTCAGAGTCAGTGGGTGAATCAGCCAAATGTACAAATATAAAGATTGATAGTACAGTAAAATGTTCCCCAGTCAGTACTGTTGTATTTCAAAGTACATTTTTAACTCCTTCACACAGTGTTTGATGGTTTAACCTCATGTAAATGTTTTTAGTCACATCCCACCACAAGGGCAGATCATCCTTTTATTTTATTTAAGGGCTAAAAGTGAAGATATTCAAAGAGGTATTCTCAGAATCAGTCAAATTGTCTTGTTTTGACAGCACAAAACCCAAAAGATATTGAATTTACAATAATTTTGATCTTTGTGGATGTTGTTTTATTTCATATGAGGCCATATGTCTTAATCTGGGAGATTTGAATATTGAGTTGAATATAAAAAGTCAATAAACAAGTTATTGAGGATTTTAAAAAGTATTATGGAATGAAATATCTTCAATTTACATTTTAAACAAGGAAATACAGATTAACGAGAATAAATCCTGTTGACGTTACGACTGAGATGAGGAACCTGCTCCAAACAACGAAGCGTTTTAACCGTCTGCTTGGTTTCACGTCACAGTTTGGCTTTTTGCATCATGACATCAAAGGACTGAACTAATTGTGTTTTTTTCTTATTTTCTTTTTCTTTTTAGCAATTTTTTGGCTCAATTGATATTTTTAATGATTGTTTAACCTGTAAAATGTCAGATAACAGTGAATAAAACGACCATCCCATTGTCCCATTTATTAAATAAATGCAAAAGAAGGTCACAAAAAATCAAAATCAAAAACAAAAAAATATGCTTTTTTAAAATTATTTCTTCAAACAGTCGAAAACCTGAAATATAATCATTTTAAAATCATATCACTCAAAAAGAGTGAACAATCCACTAAAAACCCTCATATTTGACAATCTGTTCCAACCCAATTATTAACAATTATTAAAATAATCATTTTCTTGTCGATCACACGATCGATGAATCCACGACTTCCTTTCGGCGCTCGGTTTCTGATGGCGTGTCTGGATCCACCGGCTCCTGTCTGCCTCTCGCCATGTCTGTACAGTATGTTCCTACACACTGGGAAGTGGGACTTTACAGGGGGTACTTGAATGCAGCATCCCTCTCCTCATGGCATCCAGGGCTTTTGTGGTCCCAGGCTTTTGTTGTGTCTCTCTCTCTCTCTCTCTCTCTCTCTCTCTCTCTCTCTCTCTCTCTCTCTCTGCTGGATTTATGGGATTCAGTTCAGTTATACTTCATTTCCCTTTTGACCCGCAGCAGATATCAATTATATACATACATATATATTTATATATCTCCACTGGAGTCGCGCTCAAACCAACCATATGGATCATTTTGCACAATGGCAATTATTGTTCCCCCCCTCACACTTTTATACTGTTATCAATTTACTCAGGCTTACCTAAATGTATAGCACCCCCTCCTCCCCCGCCTCCCTGAATGGATGCTTTGTTTGAGGATCCTGGTCCCAGTCTGCTGGCTTCAGGCCCGCGGAGACGGGGCCCGCTGGCTGCTTTGCATTAATCAAGTATACAGTGTGTGAAATAACAATTCAGCAGGTCCGGTCTAATATGAGAGTCTCCCCACATAAAGAGAAAAAAACATGGAGGTCAACAACATTAAACAGGAACTCAGAGGCGTCAACATGGAAAAACCTGAATGTTTTAATCATAAACAATCCTGATGCTGTTGATAAAATCATTTTACTAAGTGTGTTCTGTTTTATCTCTGATGATTAGCTGAGATAGATGTCTCCTCACACACTAAAAGCCTTTACATGATGAGCTTTTGACACTATTGTTGGCATTTCATAGGCTATAAAATAAAAATATGTCAGATGTATGTTGATTTAAGGTGTTTTGGAGATTGAGTTGGTGTTCAGAGACACTGTGAGGAGACTTTATGTGTTTAAACCCGACACCTTTATGTTGAGTAGGAACAAACAAGTGAGAGAAAAGAGTCCCTGAAAGTCTAAAAGATCGCAGCATTAAGGTGTTGGCCCGCACATAACACATAAACATAACGGAAATGATATGACACTTACAGCTTGTTCTGCTAAAAATGGGCCATTTGTCCTGAGGGTGGCACTAGAGGAAAGATATATATAGATATACACACACATATGTACGCACACAGACATGTATATATATTTATTTAACGCATGTGCCACATTAACTTTACAAACAATATAAAAGGCAGACAATTAAAATGAATAAAACCACAACTAAGTAACAATAAACCTTTTTTTTAAAAAGTGGCTTTTTTTTGTCAATATTCTTAATGAGAGGTTTTATTCTAACGTACAATAAGATATGTGCACCTCATCGTTTAATAAAGGAAAGGACGAGTCGACCAACATGAGTCCTACAGTAACCATAGCAGCCGTGTGTGCGCGTGTGCGTGTGTGTGTGTGTGTGCGTGTGTGTGTGTGTGTGTGTGTGTGTGTGTGTGTGTGTGTGTGTGTGTGTGTGTGTGTGTGTGTGTGTGGGTGGGGGGGGGGTAGAGGGGGGATCATGGTTGCTAGTGTCAGAGTGCAGTGTTGGGTTTCTCTGTCCTCGATCTCCTGCAGAGAGAGAGAGAGAGAGAGAGAGAGAGAGAGAGAGAGAGAGAGAGAGAGAGAGAGAGAGAGAGAGAGAGCATGGCAGCAGCAGAAACACTGTGATGTCTGAAACAGAGGACGGGGCTCTGCTGCTGATCCCAGAGCAGCCGAGCGGTCCGGTCTCTCTGGTTCCTCGTCTGAACGAGACTCACACTGACTCCAGGTCAGCGGCTGCCTCGGCTGCAGGTAAGACAGGTGGAGGTCCTTCCAGCTCAGAAGAGATGGAGAGACATTATTACGCGTGAGAGCGGAAGATGTAACTTACTTTTATGTCCTTTTAAAGGAAAAAAACTATTATATCATCTTCTATAAAAAGTATTGTTGTCATGTTTACAGTTCATACGTTGAGGCTTGAATGTTTGAAAGTGTTTCCTCTGATGTCAGAAGAAGTATTCAGATCCTTTACTCTGGTAAAAGTACTAATATCACAGTGGAAATACACTTTAAAAATGAAACGCAGGTAATTAAGGAAATGTGCATGAAGTATTAAAAATATATAATGTCATGAATTATATCATTAGATGACTGTCAGTCCTGTGTTCATGTAACAGCAGCACTTCACTGGTGGATTATTTTTTAACGATTCTGCTGATTGTCTGCATTAATTGATTGATTGTTTGGTTCGTAAAAACAGTGAACAGAGAGAGAAACGCTGTCACAATTACCCAGAATCCAAAGGGGCGGCTTCACAATGTCATCTGTGTGCCAAACCTCGTCATCATTTATTACTAAAACATTCAAAAACATCATATTTTTATGAGCTCTTCATGTGTTTTCTTACTTTGTGAGAAATAACTGAAGTTGACAGAATAATAATAATAATGCAGTGAAGGAAAAACTACAACATTCCTCCCTGTTTGTGTCTAACTTCTTCTTCTGTGGTGCGACTCCTCTGGTTTTCTGACAGACAGAAGAAGGCTGTCGGTGTAAAACAGCACCAGCGGCCTCTAGAGGCCACGCAGCGCATTACAGGACCAGACAGGCAATCGATTCATGGAGAAATCAATCAGCGGATTAATCCATAATGAAGAATAAGCATAAGTTCAAAATGAGCTTTAATATTACGGTACTGCATGAGTAATAATAATGTAATGATATAATATATAATAGTATAACAGTCACAGGACATTTTAAAAGTAAATCTTTCATGAGTTTTTTTCTCTTTTTCCCCTAAGTATATATATATATATATATATATATATATATATATATATATATATATATATATATATATATATATATATATATATCAATTAGAAAGATATTAAAGGTTAAAGGTTGAATACAGCCCTACATGTGTTCCTCCCCAGGAAACCGTCTCTCTGGTCTCAGGTCTCAGGTCTCTACTCTCTAGCCTCTAGTCTCTGGTCTCTACTCTCTGGTCTCTACTCTCTGGTCTCTAGTCTCAGGTCTCTAGTCTCTGGTCTCTACTCTCAGGTCTCTAGTCTCTGGTCTCTACTCTCAGGTCTCTGGTCTCTACTCTCTAGCCTCTAGTCTCTACTCTCTACTCTCTGGTCTCTAGTCTCTGGTCTCTACTCTCTGGCCTCTGGTCTCTGGTCTCTACTCTCTGGTCTCTGGTCTCTAGTCTCAGGTCTCTAGCCTCTAGTCTCTGGTCTCTACTCTCTAGCCTCTAGTCTCTGGTCTCTACTCTCTAGCCTCTCGTCTCTGGTCTCTACTCTCAGGTCTCTAGTCTCACACTCGACCCCCTCAGGTCTCTAGTCTCTGGTCTCTACTCTCAGGTCTCTAGTCTCACACTCGACCCCCTCAGGTCTCTAGTCTCTGGTCTCTAGTCTCAGGTCTCTACTCTCTGGTCTCTAGTCTCAGGTCTCTAGCCTCTCGTCTCTGGTCTCTACTCTCAGGTCTCTAGTCTCACACTCGACCCCCTCAGGTCTCGGGTCTGGATGGCGGGTCCTGGCGTTGCCGTGAGGCTTCATGAGTTCAGAGAGTCTCGGGCCTCCGGTCCCGACGTGTCGACGTCTCTGAAGCCGAAGTGAGCAGCGACGAAAAGAAAGATTTAAAATCCTTCAAAACAAAAACAGTGACAGCTTTTCAACGTGAGCGTTTTCTTTCTCTTCCAGGTCGTCTCGTCTGGGGAGAGATGTGCACGGACTCTACCCGGGACAGCTGGGGAGAGTCCACGTTGTCCACGCAAAGGATTGTGGGTAAGGCTCAAAGGATTGTGGGTAAAGGCTCAAGGGATTGTGGGTAAAGCTGTGTGTGTCCTGCAGGGAATCACAGCAACTTACGTTGTTTTTTTTCTGCACTTGACCAACAATTTATGCCAGTTTTATCATTAGATTATTATTATGAGATGATACAGCTGAATGAGCGTTTTTTATCGACAAAAAAACATTAATTCAATTAGTTGAAGTCAGATTATATTAGATTATGAGATTTCCTATTGCAGTTCAGAGAGTGGAGGCCAACAAGTGAAGGGTTCGTCATTGGCCGCCATTTTCTTTTTTTTCCTCTCATATTTCTTTGCAGTTGTAACAGCCAGAATCCATTGTGATGTAATCATATTGTCTCCCAGCTCCAGTCCTCCCAGCGGGGGGCCTCGGGCCCTCCAGGAGTCTCTTCCGTCTCCGGTGGAGAGTTTTGACCTCCGCGCCCTGAGAGCGCTGACGGCCGACCGGCAGCGCGTTCAGGCTGCTCTCCAGTAGATCAGCACAACGAGGCCTTCAGTGGAAACAAAATGCAGCATTTGAAATGGATTATTCACACGAGTTATGAAACACAGAGGTCCTTCAGGGAGGAAGAAGTGTTCAGATTAAAGATTCAAGATATTTTTAATCTCATATGCACACATGACAGAGTCACTTTGTACAATGAGAAGCTGATTTTGCTTCTTGTTAATGTATTTTGTGCCTTAATTTGTTGTCTTCCCAACAAATATAATTACAGTAAAACGTAAAAAAAAACATAAGGTACAAAATAAAGCAACAATATGGCACAAACATGTGATGACAGTCAAAGTAAAAACTTTACTTTACAGTAAAAAGTACATCATCAAAAGTCTGTACATCAGTATCTTACTTACTCATTCATAGTATTAAATAATGATTCAGAATAATTAACGATAATATTTCACTAGCTACCCCATAAAATACATATTAATAGTTTAAAATTAGCACAATGCAATATTAAAGAACACATTAATACATCAATACACATCCAATAATATAATATACATTATTCTATAATTGTATTTCTCTTATGTAATGTATTTTTGGAGTTTCCCTGTATTGTACTTTAAGTATTGTACATTTAAGTGAGCTCTGGAATGTCAGCTGTCAATCAAGTGGCCCTGAGGCACAAACAGGTGTGCTGAGTGAAACACCTGTGTGTCTGGATTAGCGTCTGCGTGTAAGACGAGAACGCGTTCCTGCAGAGAAACAACGCTCGCTGCAGGGGACGGTTTGTTCTTCTGGATCATCAGCCGTCTGGCAGCTGAAGCGTCCGGGAAGAGACGTCAGAATGTGACAGAATAACTGTTAGACCTGATGATAAACGCAGAGAACAAACGCCTGCACACGTGAGGCTGAACATACTGTACAGTAAAGACACACAAAGTTACTGACCAGCAGCAATCCCAATGATTAAACAAATGGACTGTTACATCGTCACACTTTAATAGAGATAGATATCTCCTCACACACTAAAAGCCTTTACATGATGAGCTTTTGACACTATTGTTGGCATTTCATAGGCTATAAAATAAAAATATGTCAGATGTATGTTGATTTAAGGTGTTTTGGAGATTGAGTTGGTGTTCAGAGACACTGTGAGGAGACTTTATGTGTTTAAACCCGACACCTTCATGTTCAGTAGGAACCAACAGATAGAAAAGAGTCCCTGAATGTCTAAAACATCGCGGCGTTAAAGTGTTGGCCCACACATAACACTTTATGCAGAGGAAATTATATAATATATTATTATTATTATTAATATTACACTTACAGCTTTATCTGCTAAAAATGGTCCGTTTGTGCTGCGGATGGCACTAAATTAATATATATACATACACACATATATATATATATATATATATATATATATATATATATATATATATATATATATATATATATATATATATACACACACACACATCAATACACACTCATATATATATATATTTAGGTGCAATAAGATATGTGCACCTCAGCGTTTAATAAAGGAAAGAACGAATGAACCAACCTGAAACCAAAGAGTCCTACAGTAACCATAGCAGCTGCGTGTGTGTGTGTGTGTGTGTGTGTGAGTGTGTGTGTGTGTGTGTGTGTGTGTGTGTGAGTGTGTGTATGGGTGTGTGTGTGTGTGTGTGTGTTTGTGTGTGTGTGAGTGTGAGTGTGGCACCAGAGGAAAGATACAAATACAGACATATACACAATTATTTACACACATAAATGTATATACACACATATATACGGGACCTTTGAAGGATTATCTTATCATATATATATATATATATATATATATATATATATATATATATATATATATATATATATATATATATATATATATATATATATATATATAAACCTCACTTATGTGAGGTTCTTGAAAGATGAGCAGTTGCTAAGTAATTCATCCACAGCAAACAAACGTGATACTTCCTGCACGGCTTTGTTTTTGTTTCATGGGACTTTGCTGAACTATGAAAGCAGGAAAGTATCAAAGTATCAGTGGCGAAAAATAAAGAAATGATAAAAAAATCAGTTCAGGAGTTCAACAGCTTCCAAAACGTTGATTTACGATCTTCGTCCAACAGGAACTATTTGTATTCAAGCAATAAGGTACGGGAAGCCGTGCTGTATCGTCAATAATGTGCTGTCGTTACGCCCTTGAACAGGACAATGTTTATATATATATATATATATATATATATATATATATATATATATTTAGCATGGTGGAGGAAGAAGTATTCATACTTTTACTTCAATAAAAACACAAATGTCTTGGCATTAGAAGCGAGTTTGCTATCCAATTCAAGCAAAGATTTGCAGTGAAATTATTGTCTTAAAATGTTTAGATACGCATCAAACTTAAAAAACAAAGTTAAATTCAGTAAAGAAATGGATTTAAGTCGATAAATGATTTATTATGAGTATTCTGCAGCCAGGAGTGAACAACTCAATGCAAACGTGGCAAAAGTGTACAAGTGCAGAAGTGCACTTAAGATTTTGATTGATCGGTATTTGTGCAGGTACACACAAGGGAACGCACACTGCGAGTTACACAAGGGTCGCCCTCGGTGTCGTCTTTTCGCGGCTTTGTTCAGGTATGTCGGCTCAACCCTCCTGGAGAATGTTCTCATGATGTTCTCGAAGGGAATGTTACGTAACATGAACAGGTTTTTTGTGTGTTTTTTTTAAACAGATTTTCATTGTGGCCCTTTTCCTGGAAACGTGAACTTGTGTGTGTTCAATTGTCCCGCATGTGTGTGTGTGTTTGTACAGTGACAAAGCGAAAAATAAAAATACAGTAGACAAACTGGACAAACTCGTTGTCTTTGTCCTTTGTGTTTTCCGGCTCGGTGCTTTTGGCTCTTTCTTTCTGACCAACACTTTCGTTAGCCGAAACACAACGCCTGCCACTGATGGTTTTGTGCGTTTCAGGCCTCCAGAAAAAGACAAAGCACGTCTCCGACACACAGTACGTCAAATGCAGTACGTCTAAAAATAGCGGGAAGCTTTTTATTGTATTATCATAAGAAAAGCCAGCACGCTTTTCAACCTTGACCTCCCTGTAGACACGTTAGAGCGACTGAGACGCTAAGACTGATGAACGCTCGATGAGACGTTTTTGTAGTTTGAGAACGTTTTGGCGGTGGCCATCTTGGATTACGGCTGTCTTCATTATTTTGCAAACAGTGAACAGAAGTGACCATTTTTAGACAGCAGAGTAGTGACCTATGTGGCCATTGTAGCGACCTGTCAATCACCTTGTAGCCCCGCCCCTAAAGCGCCCCCTGCTTTATGGTCTGTTTGACTCAAAATTACCATAATTTACTAAATGAACATTGAAGAAGACTTGAAACTAGAGATTGAGACATAAACTAATGTTTACAATGTTTACTGAGCATCAAGAGAGGAGTAATTTATATAGACTTCTATACAACCAGAGGAGTTGCCCTCTGGTGGTCAGGAGAGAGAATGCAGCTTTAACACATTAAGCACAGACTTCTATACAACCAGAGGAGTCGCCCCCTGGTGGTCAGGAGAGAGAATGCAGCTTTAACACATGAAGTATATACTTCTATACAACCATAGGGTCGCCCTCTGGTGGTCAGGAGAGAGAATGCAGCGTTAACACATGCCACATACTTCTATACAACCGCATTGGCTACACTCTTCCGATATGGACGTGTGTAAAACCAAAATTATGAGCGAAAGGCTAAAAGGCTAAGAAAAAACATGAAGCTGCAGAGTTGGTCATAATTCTCAAATGTCAGCACTTAAAATCATGAAAATTTATTCATGCATGTTTTATACTATGTATACACACACACACACACTACGTGACTACACACACACACACACTACGTGACTACACACATGCAACGTGTGGTCAGTTTAAACAATGATTGTGTTGCTTCCTTGGTTCTGTAATTCGATATTGAATACAAAGCTTAATGACAACTTCAGGTAACATGAAACCTGCAGTGACTCAGAGGCTTTTCAGAGGTGATTAAGAGTTTTTACTAAATGTAATCCGCAAATTCACATTCAACACAGCTGCCTTTGTGTGTTGTTTAAGTCGTGACTTTGACAATTTCCCTGTTCCTTCCCGTAGAGGCTGTCACAAGGCGATGACGACTCGTAGAGCCGGTTGGTCCACAGGTGGAAGTCACAATATATAAAATCAGGCTTTTTCTCCAGGAGACACAGAGCAAGGCAACTTGCATTGACGCAAGTTTATACTGCAAGTCGAAAAACAAGGTAAGAATCATCTCTTTGTTTGGCTGTTGGGTTTTTTTGGTTGTTATTCCCTGCGTTGTTTTTGTTCTCTTATATATATATATATATATATATATATATATATATATATATATATATATGTGCTATATATATATGTGCAGGTCGAACATGCCTCCACTTTGGTAGACGCTCAGCTGTCATTCACAAGTCTTTGTGATCTATATATATATATATATATATATATATATATATATATATATATATATATATATATATATATATATATATAGATATATAATAAAATAACTCAAAACAGTCAATTTAAACACATTTAAATAGTAAATATATTTACTTTAAGACAATTATTTATTGAACTTCATCTACCTTATAACCGTTAGTGTTTGTGAATTAATGTCGGGCAGATGGTGTCTCTAATGTGACATCACTCTTCTTCATATAAATGTGCATTTGTTTCTCATTTTACAGAGTAAAGGAGTAAAATGAGACATTTTACCATTCAGGCGACTGACAAAAAAAAAAAAAAAAATTGAAATTTTTTTTCAATGAAGGAGATTTTTTTTGTACCCTTCTGAACATATATTTTAAATGACATTAAAATACATTTTGGTAAAAAAATTGCTTAAATTTTATTTTTCTTAAATTACTAACCAACAATAGTAACATTGAATATATTTCATCCGATATAATGTACCTGATAAAAAATACTTCTCATCGAAATGTATTAAAATTATGGAAGCCCATTACCGCCACAAAAAAAAAAATAGGACCAAAAAAAAAAAATTACCACCAAAAAAACAAATTACGACCAAATAATAATAATAATAATTTAGGACAAAAAAAAAATATTTTTTTTTTCATTGACTTGAAAAAAGGCAACAAAAAAAAAAAATCTTCCCAGGAGAGAAACGAGAACTTGACTAATGACTACAATTGTCAAAATTACAGTTACAGCCTAAATATAATTGTAGCTAATATATGAACACACAAAGTACATTGTTGTCCTTCTATTGACCATTTTTAAGAACTGAGTAAAATGCAAAGTCCACACATATAATAAATGAATTATTTACTTTAAAGTAACCCATCAATAGGCTTACAGGTGGTTGACATTGCCAAGAGCACTTGAATATAAAACAGTGCTTGCAATGTTAAATTAAAAGAATACGTGAATTGAAACAAGATTGGACTATTTTGTGACTTGTACTTGTCTTTGTCCTTAAGTTAATTTTTTTTTTTTGGTCCTAATTTTTTTTTATTTTTGGTCCAATTTTTTTTTTTTTTTCGTCCTTATTTTTTTTTTTTTTTTTGTCCTAATTTTATTTATTTATTTTTTTCGTCCCTATTTCTTTTTAAAAAAAATTGTGCGGGAATGGGCTTCCATATATAATACAACAATATAAGACAAGTTGAAGTACTCTTCTTTTATTTTACCCATTAAAACTTCTCATAAAACGATAAACAGGTATCATGGGGGGACCCTAAAGAAAAGGCTCAAAATTGGGTGAAATGAATGAGGGAATAGTCAATGAAACATGATTAACATTTAAATAAAGGAGCTATGAACTTGTTATTTGGTCTACATGTTCCTGGAACATGAGAGTCTCGTCCTGTGAAGGAAAAGTCTCCTTCAATGTTAATCTTTTCACCCTCCATCACTAACGTCACTAAGGTAAAAATCATCAGGTAAGCGTGTCTTTTTGGAGGTGGGCGTGCCTCTTTGTTCCAATCCCTGTTAAAAAAAACAGGGATTGGATCAGAGAAACATGCCCACCTCCAACGAGACACGCCCACCTCAAATAAGACACGCCCACTTCCAATGAGACACGCCTCCCTCCAATGAGACATGCCCACCTTCAATAAGACACGCCCACCTCCATTTAAACACGCCCACTTCAAATGAGACACGCCCGCCTTCACAAGGACCGACACAACTCAGACAAAAGCAACACAATGAAAACAATGTAACCTACAATCGCTCGGGTGAAAATCACCCGACATCAGTGTTCTGGGGTTAAAAAATGTTTTTCTCCGTTTCCTGAAATGATAAAAATCTCAAAACAAGACAATGTGATCTTGATTCTTATCACATAGGGTTTTTTGTGCAATAATTTACCTTTTAATGGATATATCCAGTCAGTATTATTAGTTTTTTAGCATTCTGCAACAATCTGAGTCCTAACCGACAGACTTTGTCTCTGCTCCTGACATCTTGTAAGCCTTTCTAACCACGACAGGAACCAGTTTACTGTAAACGCTGAAGATTAAAACGATCTAATGTTTTAATTCCCCCCATTTTCCCAACAGAAGGTGTTGACATGAAGTTGGGGTTGCTGGTGGTTTTGGCCGTGGCGGCTCTGGTGCCCAGCCTGACCGAGGCCCGGACCGTCGACCGATGCGAGCTGAAAGAAAAGCTCGGGGCGGTGATCGCCCTGCCGCGACGACTCCAAAGGTTCAAGGAAAGAATCCTTTCCATAGGTGAGTTTCAATACACCTTCGGTTAGACGATGTCATGAGCTCAAGCCTCAACATTATCAGCCAGAATCAGAGAGTTTAAGTTCCCGCGATCAAGAGGGAACGTCCAAATGCAAAAAATAGACAAAGTGATTGACAACAAGCACAACACGCAAAAAGAAAGAGTACTAGAAAGTGAATCGATTTTCACTCACAAACATGTTCTCTTCTTTTTCCTTCCTCGCTTCCTGCCATGCGCTTGCATGACTTGTTCGCTGCAGTTATCTGTGAGGCCGAAAGAAGGACCGGTCTGAACACCGACCGGGTCAGGGTGTTCGGCAAGCGCAGGACGACAACAAAAAGTCCAATAACCAAACCAATAACCGGCAAGCCAATGACCAAGAAACCAATGACCGGCAAGCCAATGACCAAGAGGCCAATGACCGGCAAGCCAATAACCAAACCAATAATCAAACCAGTAACCAAACCAATAATCAAACCAGTAACCAGACCAATGATCAAACCAATAACCAAACCACTAATCAAACCGATAACCAAACCAATAACCAAGCCATCAACCAAAGAACCAATGACCGTCAAGCCAACAACCAACAAACCAATGACCACCAGGTCTACAACTGAAGAACCAATGACCACCAGGTCTACAACTGAAGAACCAATGACCACCAGGTCTACAACTGAAGAACCAATGACCACCAGGTCAACAACTGAAGAACCAATGACCACCAGGTCAACAACCAATGAAACTGGCGACGCCAGACGAAAGCGCGAGGCCGTCACCACCAGCGAGGAGACCGACTCAGAAGAGCCAGAGGAGTCGTTGAAGGAGAGCGAGATGGAAGGCGAGGGCAATGGGGAGGAAGAGGAAGATGAGGGCAAAGAGGGCAACGAGGACGAAGAGGGCAGTGAGGATGAAGGCAGCGAGGATGATGGGTCAGAGGAGGAGGAAAGCGATGAGGACGAGGTGACAGAGGAGGAGATAAGCGAAGAGGACGAGGTGACAGAGGAGGAGATAAGCGAAGAGGACGATGAGGACGAAGATGACAAGTTGATAAAGAAGAAGCTGAAGAAGATAAGCGAGCAGGGAGAAGAGGGCGATAAGGGCAGTGAGGAGGAGGGGACGGAGGAGGAGGAGGCAAGCGATGAGGACAATGAGGACGAAGAGGACAAGTTGATGAAGAAGAAGATAAGCGAGGAGGAGGAGGAAGAGGGCGATGAGGGGGACAGTGAAGAAGAAGAGGAAGAAGACGAGGGCGAAGAGGTCGAGGAAGAGGGGAAGCGTACGAAGCGCCGCGCCTTCCACCGGAAGCCCAAAAGGAGGAGGAGCAGCTTGGGCTTGTACGGGTTGTTCCAGCTGTCGGACAAGTATTCCTGCGACTCGGGTTACGTCCGGTCCAGAAACAAGTGCGACACAGCCTGCGAAGGTGAGTCTTTAAAACAGACATTATCTTTATTTAAACCACATATTTAGCTTCTTTTTTTTAACAACTCCTTCCTTCTTTTTCCCACCCTGAAGCCTTCACCGACGACGACATCAAGGACGACGTGTACTGCTTCGTGAAGACTCAATACTGGTGGTAAGTTTGCATAGTTAGGGATAGGGATAGTCCCACTCCAGACTTGATTCTACCGGTTTTTCACATGTTATTAGGAAGGCAACAAAGTAGCCTGCCTCCATGATGAGTGAATGGACTGTTTGTAGCGGCCATGTTTCTTACTGACTCGCTAACAACTGTTGTTTTTCTCTATTTCCCATAAAGGTTCTTATTGAAGAAAGCCTCTCGCCAGTGTTTCAGAGACAGGTACTACCTCAGCGACTGTCAATGAACAGCTTACACGTTGCCCACCTGCAGGGAGACACACCAACAGTGTTTTCTACCCGGCAACAGTTGTCTCTCAGACGTTGAGAATGGCATTTTTACTTTTTTATTGAATGAATACATCTGATGTTTCTTTAATAAAGTGAATTTGTGTCAGTTTTGTTTGCGGGTGACATTTCTTTGTGATCAAAGTGATACACTGTATCTCAATCATTTCAACAGTTTTGATGATTAAACCTTGTTGTGTCACACGGGTGTCTGCTGCGTAGCGGGTCCACACAGTGGTTTGGGTCTGTGACAGTAACTCACTGAAGGCCTAGCTCTGAACCCCACCGCCCGCCACTGATGATATTTCCCCCTCTCTCGCATGAAGAGGTGCTGCATCTATTAAACTTGAGGAAATTAGATTCTTCCATAAGAGACTCCTTGGAAAAACCTTTCCACCACATGCAGGGATTTGTTTTCTGCGTATTTGTGTTGTTTTTTCTAAATCCGGGGGCAGTTTTGTGGGCGTGGCCATCACTAGTTTGGTTCCTAGGCCTTAAACTCCTGCCCATTTTCTATTTTTTCATGCTTATACCTTATACCAAAGATAAAAGAGATGCCTTATGGGACGGGTTATGGTCGAATAAATAAATAAATAAATATATATATATATATATATATATATATATATATATATATATATATATATATATATATATATATATATATGTATATATATATATATATATATATATATATATATATATATATATATATATATATATATATAAATACTTGTGCTTTTTGTGCTTTTTGGATTTGTTTCCTGTGTATTTATGTTGTTTTTCTAGATCCGGGGGCAGTTTTGTGGGCGTGGCCATCACTAGTTTGGTTCCTTGGCCTTGAACTCATGCCCATTTTCTTTTTCTTTTCTGCTCATGAATCTGCAACAAAGATTAAAAAAAAAAGAGATGCCTTAACGGACAAAAGTTTCCACTTTGGCTGAAACTACTTGTTCTCTTCGCTTTGTTCGCCCGCACCGTGTCTGTCACACCTGCGACATGCGATCCTCTGAAAATTATAAATATCTCGTCGGTGACGTGAGAGGATGAACGGTGTCACCTTCTCTGGTTTACAGTCTCGGGCCCGAGTCTTTTCAGCCGTGACCTGTAAATGAGAAAAGGTGTTTTTCAGGTAGACGGATCACCTCCACTTCGCCTCCCTCCCTTGACCTCCTTACAGCTCACAAACCCAAAGCTAAACTGGGACATTTGGAAGCAACATTGTGCTTTTTTCCTGATACAATTGTTCCCGAGGCGTGGAGGGGATCGGCCTTTAATCTCGGCAGAACAAAAGTCGCAGGTTCCCAGTGATTCGCCACCTCTTATGTCTGCGGACATGCGTACACAGATATAAAGATATAAAGGTGCTCCGCGCATCGCCTGCCTCCAGAGAGTCAGGATGAAGGTACTCGTGGCGTTCCTGTTGTCGCTGCTCGGCTGCCGTCTGGCTGAAGGACGACTTTTGTCCAAATGTGAGCTGCGGGTCGAGTTTACCGACCTGGCGGTCGTCCTGGACTCGGACTTGGTGGCCAAGAGTAAGTCTGCTCATAAGTCAACTTTGGGAATAAATACACGTTTATTATTTATGTTAACTGCAAGTAAGAAACGAAAC
Organism: Clinocottus analis; assembly: GCF_023055335.1. Lineage (NCBI taxonomy): Eukaryota > Metazoa > Chordata > Actinopteri > Perciformes > Cottidae > Clinocottus > Clinocottus analis. The sequence continues at coordinate 838,471 of NW_027176054.1, forward strand.
GATGAAGAAATGCAGCTTTCTTCCTTTAATGTGACTCCTGATATCTTTTGTTTTCAGATTGGACTGAATTTGTAAATTATTTACTCTCATGTGGATGCAATAATGTATAAAAGTGTACATCTATATATGCAGGTGGAGGTGTAAACATGGTACTTTTTTCACTCTTCTGTGCGAAGAAAAGAAATTGGATGTGACGGCTTTTTTTAAATAATGAAAAAGAAAATGCAAAAAAAGAAAAAACCTAAAGAAAGCACAGGTCAAATAAATGTAATATATATATATATATATATATATATATATATATATATAACTGTAATATATATATATATATATATATATATATATAACTGTAATATATATATATATATATATATATGTATATATATATATATATGTAATGTAAAAGTCAGAGAAATACAAAAGAATAGTCAGAGATTTGAAGCGTTACGATCGCACACATACACACACACCTGCACACACACAGACCAACACACATCACTTGTGTGAGTGTTCTCTGTGCAGCGGCACACAGCTCTCACTGCATTGGGTTCATCCTCTGGGGAAGCTGCATGAGATCAGTAAAGTAGATTCAGACGCTTTTGGGGCGTCAGAAGATCAAAGCCTCTGGGATCGTCCTCTGAGGGTCATGAGTCACAGCCCAATGGAAGGTCGTGTGCTTCTCCCCTCAGTCATCTGTTACGTGGAGGAGGCGTCGGGTTTCAACACCTCGGTGGTGTCGGTGTCCTCCTCCGGCGCGCCCCGACACGGCGACGCCCCGGCGCTCTACGGCGTCTTCCAGCTCAGCAACCTCGTGGCCTGCAGCGACGGCGTCGCCCCGTCGCCCAACATCTGCTCCGTGCGCTGCGACGGTGAGTTCAGCTCGCCGCCAACGTGACGAGTTACGACATCTTCACGACCTTTCTTCCTTTCTTTCTTCCTTTCTTTCTTTCCAGACTTTCTCGACGGCGACATAAGCGATGACATCGACTGCCTGTTGAAGATCTACGAAGATTTCGTGTAAGTTGTTTTTTAGGAGGTTTCTCCTGTATAATTCTGCACAGGTCAAAGGTCAAACATCCAAGTTAAGCAATGATACAAATACTTTTTTTTTTTTAGGGTGAAGGTGGAATTTATATGGAAGCCCATTTCCGCCACAGAAACAAAGTCATAATTATGACAGAAAGAAAGACGTCATAATTATGACTTATTTTTGTTGTCATAGTTAAGACTTTTTTTGTCATAATTAAGACGTTTTTGTCATAATTATGACTTTTTGTTTTTTCTTACTGTGAACTTGAATTTATGGAAGCCCATTTCCGACATAAAAAAATAAGTCATAATTATGACAACAAAAATAAGTCATAATTATGATTTTTTTTGTGGCGGAAATGGGCTTCCATAAATGCAAGCTCACGGCAGGCAAAAAAAAAACATGTCAAAAATGTGTAGCGTGTGCTGTGAATGACTGATCTGAATTTCTCATGTGAATATTTCCACAGTAAAAACGGTTTTTGGGGGCCTCACTTCGACCACCTGAAGCAATGGTGGGTAAAGTATTTCAGCAACACCTTTTCTTTATATTTGTTGTAATTCTCATAACATCCAAACGGGACTCAATGAATCAAATCCTCTGAGGAAATTGCGCCATCTTGTGCCTTTTGTGTACCGCCTACGTTTCCAAAAACACGTCACACAGCAGCAAGTGCAGAGGCTTATGCAAATTTTAAGTCCCAGCATGCCTCAGTGAAACAATGTTTTGCGATAAAACAAAAAAAAAAAATTCTCAATTTTTGAATCAAACGCCACAGTTTTTTTTGACAGACATCCTTCAGATTCCGATTCTTTAAGTCTTACTCTTTCCAAAAATGTGTCTGATTAGTGTGTGAGACGTTGGTAAGGGCCTGAACCTCACAGTTTGTAAAAGTTGCAACCGCTCCAAAAGACATTTTTTGGAAAGATCTTGCTTGGATCATGCTGGATGTTCATAGTTATGATCCAAATATTTTTAAAAGTGATTGAAAGGGAAGTGAACACAAGTATTAGAACTCATTCTGGGTTCATACGACTACTTGAACTACTTGAACACAGGATTAAAAGAGGTACAGACCCCCATGGGGGTCAAGGGTTTTCCAGAGGTTAAGTTCTTCATGATCATTTTGGGGGCGGGGCTTTGGTGGAGGCCTGCGTTGGCGACTTGGCGACTTTGTCGTAAAATTTTGCGACGTTTGGAGCTTTTATTATAAAACGAGTTGGCAACACCGGGTTGTTTTTCTTTCTTCTTTTGGTTGGATACATTTGAGGCACTGACAGTTTGTTTTGCTGGTTTCTTTTTGGTAATCGGCCTTAAAAATTCTGCATGAGCTACCGTTCAGTCGGTCACATCGATGCCTCGCGAAAAAAACATGTACGTCTCCTCTCTGTTTGTCTGCAGGTTCGAGCCCATCTTCAAGCTTTGCAGGAATAAAACCTACAAGAATTACCTGAAGGAATGTGGCCCAAACGCCCAAACGCCATAAATAATTTAGTGCCGTGACACTGGAGGGATGCAGAATGCTACACTCGTAGCATCCCATGCTATCTGACCCTTTGTTGTAGAACCAAAGTGACACAATGTGTACTTATGAGGGAATTTCCTTCAAAATTTGCATGTCATTAAAGATCATTGAAAAGGCTTTGAATTTGCACTTTTGAATTTTTATGTATTCATTTATTATTATTTGTATTATTTAATTTGTTATATGTTATGTAATATTATTTTGTATTATGTATTATGTTTTAATTATTATAATTTATATTATTTTATATTCATTTCATATCATTTTACAAATTGTATCATCATATACAATTTTTTAAAAGAAAGATTCTCCAGCTTCATCTATTTTTTTCTCTTCATTTTATGTGTTCGTGCATATGTCATAACATTTGGTGCGGTTGTGAGTTTTATTTGCAAATTCAGGAAGTTCGACATCAGCTTCTATAATGAGAGTAAAAATTAACAAAGCACCAAAGTTAATGTTGTTTATTATCATTTAGACATCTCAGCCTCCGATAATCCCCCTTAAACAAAATCCAGCAGGAATTTAGTTTATAGAAACAAATGTTTTTGTGTGTTTTAAAAAAAACAACAGTCACATTATTTAAACATATTGTCATTTAAGGATTTACCCCCCAAAAAACAATCAAACACAACGTAGTTATGCCCAGGACTGAAACAAATCTTAATATATAATATTTTTTTAATGGCAACTTTATTTTAAATTAAGGCCCAAGCGTTAAAAAAAGACCATAATGCTGGATTCATGTTGTTGTTCTCTCTTGTCACCACTAGAGGGAAACCTCTACTCGAGTACTGTGTCGCTGCACTATGACGTCATTGTCACGAATCCAGTTTCATAGATTGTGAGGAAATATTATTCAGACATTTATGGTCATATTTTTGGAGCGAGGTCACCTGAACTTCCCTCCAAAAACTATTTAAAATAAATATATATATTGTAATGCATATGTAGCAGTAGTGTTACATGTTAAAACTCAAGTATGAGCACATAGTACTTGAGTACATTTATTCACACACAGCTCATGGCCAAGTTTCATTCAAAGGTACTGCACGTTAGTGTAGATAGTCTCCAAATATATAAAACATTTTAGGCTAATATATTGGGAAAATGCATATACAATAAAGTTGAATATTTTCATCACAGTATAGTGTGTCTCTTGGGTTTAAATGTTTCGTCAAGGAGCTTCAATTAGGCCCCTAAACAAGCAGAAACCCTATGAGACAGGGACGTTTTGTTTTTGTGTATATTAAGGATGAGAGATGAATATATATATTAAGGATGAGAGATGAATATATATTAAGGATGAGAGGTGAATATATATTAAGGATGAGAGATGAATATACTTTCAGAGCTGAACTTGGACACAGCTGCTTCTCCTGAGTTGAAGACGATCCGGTAACCCAGTATGTATAAATACATATATTTATGTATGTGTATTTGTTGACCCCGCTAACACATGTATATACATACATAACTATATACATATTTATGCTATATGCTTGTAGAACATGAACACACTGACATGTAGTCTCAGGTCAGGTCAGAGCAGAAAGCTGAAGGATCACATTCCTCTCCTCTCGCTCCTCCCAAACCTTCTACTTTCACTTTCTCTCGTCTGCAGCAGGCGACGAAGCGTCGGACGGATTTCAGATCGATTATCAGGTAAATACGACAGATTAATTGATCACTGATTGTGGATCGATATACTGTTTATTAGTGTATTCTTCAGCATGGAGCCATACGGGACTTCAGTGGGCTGCTTAAGATAATATGTCCTCATATTATCTTAAGTCCATCACAAACTACCAGGATCAACACACTAACATCCGGGTATTCGTATCAATTAGACTTATTATCCTCAATAGGTGTTGTTGTGGGCTGATCAGACGATCATCTTCGTCATCATTCTTCTTCTTCTTCTTCTTCTTCTTCTTCTTCTTCTTCTTCTTCTTCTTCTTCTTCTTCTTCTTCTTCTTCTACAGCTTCGTGTTCTCACACTAGAGCTTATTACTTTTTGAATCGATTACGTCACTAAATGCGCAGGTGAGTTGGAGGCGGAAATGCAACAGGTTCGAACGGCCGTGTCTACTACCGAACACTTGCGCACTTCAAGCACTAACTTTCAGTGATTAGGGCGCACTGACAAAAACCAGCAGAATTCAGTGCACTGAAAGTACCCGGATGGCGCACTGCAAACAGTCAAAAAAATTCAGTGTAAAACGACGGACACTACCCGCACTAAACGGGCGCCATCTTGGCTACGAAGCGGAAGAGGAGGAGCCCTTTTCGCCAGCTTTTCATTAATGTATTTATATCTTCCTGCCGCGATTGTGGAGGTGTCGCAGTTTCCACATAGGTTGGAGAAAGGGGAACACAAGGGACAAAAATAGGGTAAGAAGTGAGTTCATTTTTGTTAGTTTTAGTTTCGCGGGTATCGCGAGCAGATTTGCGGACGCCACTTCCGGCTTTATTTCGCGGGTGCCGCGAACAGATATGCGTACGTCACTTCCGCCAAGTGGTTAACGTAACTGTTCCATTTGAAACAGCGCTTATCAGCGACGGAGGGCACTACAGATGTTAGTGCACTGTATTAGAGTGCACTGTATTGCAGTGTACTTCGTAAAGTGTTTGGTAGTAGACGACTTTACACACAGGAAGTCACAAAATAAACGACTTCCTGTTCGTTACGATCTGTAGTCTACTTGTAGTTTACAGATGACGTTTGGATTTATTCATGTGTGATTTTATATATATATATATATATATATATATATATATATATATATATATATATATATATATATATACATATATTCATGTAGAAATGTGTGTTTATCTGCATTCTGTCTACTACCACTGGTGTTGATGTGCTGTATGAATACGGTTTTGTATTATCAACCACACAAGATATTGTAAGCCAGTGATTTTTTAACCACAGGTGCATCGTGGGAAAATATCCAATTTCACTTAATGGGTCCAAAAATGTATTAATTAGTTGCCGCAAACAATTTGCCATTGTTGAGCGTCTGAGTCTGCAATATGGTGGCTGGCCTAGTCGTTAAGAAATACTCTTCCATGCCAGTACGTAGTGCAATAATTACCTAACATATATGTGGAACATATATATATATATATATATATATATATATATATATATATATATATATATATATATATATATATATATATATATATATATATATATATTTGACTACAATGAAGCAGTTAGATACATTTTTATTCTTTTTTTATTATTAGAATGAGGTTTGATAAATTACTTTTAAGAATAATAATATTATAATAATAATAAAATGTGTTTGAAGGTCATTTTTATTCTTCTTCTAGGTTGTTGAGACTGCGGCTGGTCTTCGGTTGAGTTGTTCTCTGAAGCTCTCTGCGAAGAGCGACATCATGGCAACTGCAACAGCAGGCGAGTCCAGTCGGACGTGATTAATATTAATTGTGATTAATGTGTAATAAAACATTGTGCAAAATATGTTAAATATATGTGTAAAATATATATGTGTACAGTGAAAATTAATCCACAGATCTGGCCAGAGGTGATTTATTGTAGAATCTTATTGATCTTCCTTTGAGAAGATCCAGGTCATCAGATGGAGATTCAGGACATCCATTGTTTCTACAGTAACATACCTTGAATCACACATTCAAGCTCTTATTCAGCTTCAGTAACTTGAGCTCAAAGAGTCAAAGTTCATTCATAATAAAACACTGCGTCCATACAACATGACATTAAACTACGACAACCGTCTTTTTATTGAAGACGTGTGAATGAACCAATGTTGTGTTTTTTCACAGCGTCAGATGATCTGCAGCCTCAGGAGCGGAGCAGCAGCCTCGAATGGCTGCCACCCTACAGTGAGTTCAGCTGATGGGAGTCAGAATGATTCTGCTGTTTATTAACGTGTAATTACAGTGTCCCATTTGATCTATTTGAATATTAGCTCACTGGTGAGTAAGCACATTTCAAGATAACAGCTGACAAGTCCAAATTAAAAACAGCTGTGACTTCCTGATTGGTCTTAGTTGAAGAGTAGTTTTACTAACTCGCCGTTTCCTCCTCAGTGGCTGAGCTGAGGGTTGTTCTGCTGGGGAGCAGCTGGTCTTGGAGGAGATCAGTGGTGAACTGCATACTGGGAGAGACTAAGTTCCTCACTGAGGAAGAACCAGATCACTGTGTGATGATCGGAGGAGTGTGGAAAGAGAAAAAAATAGTTCTGATCAACACTCCAGATCTGCTGCATCCCAACATCTCTCAAGACCAACTAAGAAAACATGTAGAAAGCTGTAAGAAACTCTCTGATCCTGGACCTCATGTGTTCCTGCTGGTTCTACAGCCAGAAGACTTCACCGAGGAACTCAAAGAGAAGCTCTGCAGAGTCCTGGAACTCTTCAGCGATCAATCGTTTCATTATTCATTGATACTGACATTAACACCCAGAAAGGAGAGTTCAGTCTTCACGGACAAAGACCAGCCCTTAAAGGACCTGATCAGAAAGTGTGGAGGCAGAAACCTGAACCAGAAAATCCTTGATCGTCGAGAGCTGTTAATACGTTTGGGTCAAATTGGAAAGGACAACAATGAACAGCATCTGGTGTGTGATGATGTATTTTTAGATGCAGAAGCAGATTTGGCTTCTGATCAGGAAGACCTGGAACACGCAGAAGGAGTCGGTTCTACATCTGATCCATCAAAACCTGTTGGTAAGAGCAGAACAGTCATTCAGTTCATGAATAACGAATAATTTCATATTAATTTACTCACTTGGACATGATTGTCTTATGCAGGTACAAATAGAAGCAATAGTGCAACATTGATGTCTATGAAATATGCAGCTTTTTGATGTCTGTAGTAACAGTTGGTAGAAAAGGAAAAGGTCATTTCAGTGAATTAATAATGCTGATAAGGACCCATCATGAGCAAACTAACAGATGTACAGATACGCTATTTTAAGTATCATGGAGATTATGGTTCATATTTGTAAATGTGGAGAGAACATATATACCTTTACACTATAAGAAACAATGACTCATTAATGTCTGCAGCCGTCTCTGTTACATTAATGAAGAGTTAAAAAATCCCTCATTGGAATCTTCTAACTATTATTATATCTGTTATTTCATAGCACCTGAATTCAGAATTGTGATGATTGGAAAAAGCAAAGACAAAAAAAAAACACTTCTCAGACTCATCTTTGGGAGCAAAAAGTCCAAAAATGACAAAATGAAGCCAAACGAGCAAATTGGAGAAGATCCCGTCCAATTGGTGGAAACTCTAAACGTCTTCAAACGGTCTGAGAAATCAATCAGAGAAGAGATGAAGAGGTGTGTGACTCGTTGTTCACCAGGACCAAATGTTCTGCTGCTGCTTGTGAAGTCTTCTGACTTCACTGAGGAGGACAGACAGACACTGACGTTCAGCCTGAGTTTGTTTGATCAGGATCCTTTTAACCACGCGATGGTCATCTTGACACATGAGGAGGTTTTATCACGTTGTGTTAGTCAGCTCCTTAAAGACTGTGGAGGAAGACACTTCCTCATGTATAGAAACGACTGCACACTGTTCATGGAGGAGATTGAGAACATTGTGCGTGAAAACAAAGGAACCTTCCTCACCTTCTCTGACCACGTGAAGCCATCTTTAAACCTGGTTCTGTGTGGGAGGACAGGAGCAGAGAAGACCTCAGCAGCTGAGGCCATTTTAGGTTGGACAGAGCTTCATTCAGTCTCCAGCTCATCAGAGTGTGTTAAATATCAGGGAAAGGTGTGTGGACGTCAGGTTTCTCTGGTGCAGCTGCCTGCCTTGTGTGGAAAACCTCAGGAGGAAGCGATGGAGGAGTCCCTGAGTTGTATCTCCCTCTGTGACCCTGAGGGCGTCCATGCCTTCATCCTGGTCCATCCTGTGGGTCCCCTCACTGATGCAGACAAGCAAGAGTTAGAGACCATCAAGAACTCTTTCAGCTCTCAAGTCAATGACTTCACCATGATTCTGTTCACTGTGGACTCAGACCCTAAAGCTCCAGCTGTTGATGAGGTTTTAAAGGAAAACAAAGCGATCCAGGAGCTCAGTCAGAGCTGTGGAGGAAGATGTTTTGTTCTCAACATCAAGAACCAGCAGCAGATCTCAAAGCTGTTGGATTCTGTGGAAAAGATGAGAGCTGAAGGCTCCAGATGCTTCACAAAGGACATGTTCACCAAGGCTCTGATGGAGAAGTGTGTGAAGCAGGAAACTGAACTTAAAGATCTAAAACATAAAAGTAAGATCGGAACAGGTGATGAAAATCAGAGCGGGGAGAGTCTCAGGATGGTGCTGATCGGGAAGACTGGCAGCGGGAAGAGTGCAACAGGAAACACCATTTTGGGCAAGGAACATTTCACATCCACTCCCAGCTCAATGTCGGTGACCAAGTTTTGTGAGAAAGCAACAGAAGAGATGGATGGACAGCCTGTCGTCATAGTCGACACCCCCGGCTTGTTTGACACGATTCTGACAAACAATGACATTCAAGAGGAGCTCGTGAAATTCGTCAACTTGTTGGCCGGTTGTTGGCCGCTTCACACAAGAAGAAAAAGACTCCGTAGAGCTCATCAAGAAATGTTTCGGTAAGAAGTCTGGAGATTTCATCATCATTATATTCACTAGAGGAGATGATCTGAAAAACACAACATTTGAGAGTTACATAGAACGCTGTGATGACTCGCTGAAAAAACTCATCAGTGACTGTGGAGGAAGATGCCAGGTCTTCAATAACAACCTGACAGACCGCACACAAGTCAGAGACTTGATGGAGAAGGCCCACCAAATGATGAAGAAAAGAGGAGGCAGCTTCTACACCACAGAGATGTTCGAGGAGGCCGAAGCAGCCATACAGAAGGAAGTGGAGAGAATCATGAAGGAGAATGGAGAAGAAATGCAGAGACAGAAGGAGGAGCTTGAAAGAATACATGGAGAACAAATGGAAGAAGTGAAGAGAAGAATGAAACAAGAGAAAGATGAAATTGAACAAGAGAGAGTCAAACAACTTAAAGAAATGGAAGAAAACATCAACAAAGAGCGAGTGGAGAGAAAGAAAGAAGAGGAGATGAGAAAAGAGGAGGACAGGAACAGGAAAAGGCAGGAAGAACAACAAAAACAAGAGTGGGAACAAAAACTTGGAGCTCTGGAGAAAAAGACAAAGTCAGAATCAAAAGAAAAGGAAACCATCAATAGAACCTTAGAGCAAAGTAGAGAAGAGATGAGAAAACAACAGGATGACTGGGAGAAGGAAAGAAAGGAATGGTGGAAGAAACGAGAAGAAGAAAATGAACAGAAACGACTCGAGGAGCAAACTAAACTGAGGAAACTGCAAGAAGAATACGACCAAGAAAGAGAAAAACATAAAATCAAAAGAAAAGAAGAAGGTCGAAGCAGAAGAGAGAAGGAGGAGAAGGAGAGAAAAGAACTGGAGGAAAACTACAAGACGAAACTGAAGGAAATGAAGGGTAAATATGAAGAGGAGGCCAGAAAACAAGCTGAAGAGTTCAATGAGTTCAGACAGAAATACACCAAAGACTTCTCATCGCTGGTGGAGAAGCACATGGAGGAACTACTGGACATGAAGAAAAGGCATGAAAGACAAGTGGAGGACACAGAAGAGAGGCACGACAAAGATTACAAGTTGTTACACATGCTCTCGAGTCACAAAGAAAAAAATCTAAAAGAAGAAATCGAGGAAATAAAGAAAAAACATGAAGAAGAAATAAATCAACTGAAACTTAATTACAAAGACAAATGTGTCATCCTCTGATCTACCCGCCGATTCAGACTCAATATTGAAAGAACAACATATAGAACAACCAATATTATTGTTTGGACTATTTGGACTTTCTTTTTGTACATTTTTTTAACAAGGAGAGTTTTTAATTCTCCATATATTTTGTGGTTTTCTGGAAACTTACATTTATTTTAGTTTTTTGTAAAAGGTGTTTTTGTAAAATTTGTGTTGTTTCATTGTTGCATTACGTTGTTAAGTTACGTTCTCACGTTACGCTCTTACATTACGTAGCAATGTAACGTAACAACTTTGTCAACAATGTAGCAAAGTAACATAACAAATTAACTTAACAACGTAACTGTTACATTGTTACGTTACATTGTTACGTTACATTGTTACGTTACTTTGTTTGTTACTTTGTTTGTTACTTTGTTTGTTACGTTACTTTGTTTGTTACTTTGTTTGTTACTTTGTTTGTTACTTTGTTCATTACTTTGTTACGTTACTTTATGTTACTTTTAAGTTACATTAAATGTTTTTTCTTAATTCTTTACTGTCTTATGTAAAGCACAAGGTGGTACACAAATAAACTTTCCTTTTGACATTTGTGACTTTGTGTGAAACGGCTCCCCCCATAAATAATAAACACCCGAGTTAAGAAAAAGTACCTAAAATTGTGCGTACATTTACTCAAGTGCTGTACTTGATACTTGTACTTGAGTATACTTTTGTATATATATATATATATATATATATATATATATATATATATATATATATATATATATATATATATATATATATATATATATATATATATATATATATATATGACAGTAATAAGTATATACACACAGATATATCAATACATTTATACATACAGATATATACCTAGATATTTATGGGTGCAAAAACTGTAAACATAAAATAAATGTAATGCCAATTTATGAACTGCAGGTGGCGACTAAACACAGATTTTTTGATTTTCTTAGGTTCTGATTTACCTGCAAAAGGCAAAACAAACAAAACGAAAGAATTTTGCCCTCACGATTACCTACCTGCCATTTATGATAATTATGAATTACATATCCTACTTCTATTTATTTTTTTAACATTTTATGTACACTATTAATTTTTTATCCTTTAATTTCTGTAATAATAAATTGCAATCTGCTGCTGCCTTATGAACCATCTGGTCTACTTCCTGTTCCAAGAGTCAGAATTAAACATGGAGAAGCAGGTAGAAGCTGCAGGTGAGGCCCTCAGAGATCCTGGTCTCCTTCAAATCCAGATTGAATACTTTTCTGTTCGCTGTTTAATTGAATTGAACCAGATTCAATGATATTATTATTCATTTCTGCATCTCACTACTGCATCTTATGAATGTTTTTAAACCGTGTTTTTAACGGTTTTACGTGAAGCTCTTTGCACCATCATGTTGTTGAAATGTGCTCTACAATCAAACTTGCCCTGCCCTTGCCTTGATGACGTCACCGGACGTGACCTCCCACAGGTGTTTTGTTATTTTTTTCCCTCCAGGTGACACAGGTGAGTCGCTCGTGTTTTCGCTCCACACACACGCGCGCGGGATTAGAGGTTGACCGTCAGTGGAGTTTTTTGATGAGCTTAAGGAGGAAGTCGGGACCTCGTGGGCTTCTTTCATCTTCGCTGTGTTTTGGCCCCTCGGTCTCGAGGAGGAAGCCGCTTCAGGGACTTCTCTCACGGGCCGAGAACATGCTTCTCCGTGCTGCGTTCACGGTCCTGCTCCTGCTGGTCGGAGGAGTTTCTGCTGGTAAGAGGCTCGATACTCGATTTTATGACATGTCGTCGTGTGTCTGGGGGTCTGTACGCGTTTCTGTTCAACTAGAACACTGCCGTGTGTTTGGTTTTTAAGTGAAACGTGAATGAAAAAATTTGAAGTCTAATGGATACGAATACCCGGATGTTAGTGTGTCGAACCTGGTAGTTGAATGGAATGAAAAATATGAAGTCTAATTGATACGAATACCCGGATGTTAGTGTGTCGCTCCTGGTAGTTCGTGATGGACTCTGCTCATTGTTGTTTTCTGTAACACTGGTATAGTAAAAAGTACAATTTTAAATTAAAACAAACTATATAACGTGTATTAAAATGTATTAAATCTTCTCAGAACCCCTGCACCCCCCCCCCCCCACACACACACACACTAAAAAAAAAATACATGCTTGTGATTTGATGCTAAATAAAAAACAAAAACAAACGTTACGTGATTTTTTTCAAAGTTTAATCCTTTTATTTAAAATCATTGTTCCTGACTGTGGTGGAGGAAGTACTCAACTCTTGAAAGTAGTAGTACCACAGACCTTTAAGTAAAGAATACTGCGTTTTAAATGTGGCAACAGAAGTTTTAGAGGCAAAACTATACCTAAAGTATAACAATTTAAAAATGTTAATTGTGCAGAATAGTCCATATCAAAATAGTGTTTATTATATATAGTCATATAAAAGTTTACTAACTGATAAAATCAATGTTTTATTGGTCTGAATCTGCAACGTGGCATTGATTAAATGTAGTGGAGTAGAAGTACAGTTTAAAGTACTAGTACCTTTAACATTATAAAACAAAAAGTGCTAATTGTGACAATTTCTCACACGAATGTCTAAAAAGATATAAAATAATGATGACATGTTGATGTGCAAACATTTCAATTAAATCACATTCATGGTTTTATACTATATGAACGTTTTAATGGATTCATCAGGTAACAATTGATTATCGAAGTCAATCATGAAAATAATTGTTATTTCTTTTCTTTTTTTGTCGCTTCTGGGAAATATTGCTTAGATGTGTTCAAGGTCCAGAGGTTTTTATAATCTCCAGATTATATCTGGCGATCGCATCGCTGGGTGTGTTTTATTTTTTCTTCCTTGTTTATCCTCCTGAGAGATGACCTGGAACACTTATTGCCTCTTCAGGTTTGTAAAATAAGTGTTTCTGGACGTTTTCTGCAGTGTTTTGTACACGTGCTCATGTGACTTCATGTCGAGGGCTCTCCTCAGAAGGCGGACGACACCTCAGGGTGCTTTTCTCCCCACCCAGCCTGCTTTCATGTTAAGTTCAGGAGCCGTAAACAAGACTGTAAAACTCTCAGGCTGCACCTGTAAAGGTCAAAGGTTGTGAAACACGCCGGTGTGTTTGGGTCGTGACAGAAAAGTGATTGACTTTATTTTTAATGATTGGAACGAACTGATAAATGATATTAATTTCAGATTAGAAAATGTATTGACAAAAGGCAGAGAGTTCCAACACTTCAGGGAGTTTTAGCATCCGCTTCTGACGACTCAAACTCTTCTGATTTCCCTCCCGTGTCGTCTTGAAAAGCTCACACCGCCTCACACACACCCTGACTGACAAGTAAAGTCTCTGAGGGTTCAACAAAAACAATAAAAACAGGTGAGACAGGAGCTGAAACGAGAACGAGGGCCGAGTGGAGGAATGCTGAGCAGCAGCCAGAGTACTACAAAGTACAGCGTGTTGTTGTACTTCTACTTCCTTACTGTCACGATGAAGGACAAAAGGCTGAAGCTTTAAGGTGTGTCCTCGGCTGACATGATTGTGAAATGTGTGTTTTCCCCGTGCATTGTTGGAGTGGTACCTGTGTAGGAGAATTAATACGTCTGCACGGACACGCTTTGGTTTGCTCGGACGCACGAGGACGACGGTGACGTCACCTCCTGAGAAACATGTGAAGTTACGGGTTGAATAAAGTCTATTTTCTCTATTTCCTGTCTGACTTTCTTAACGATGAGTAAAGGAGTAAGAAAATATATATAATCTAACCACAAATGTATAACAATTTGTGTTATTGTGCGGCTGAACCGGGGGCATGTCCCCATGTCAGCGTGGATTAGCTTAGCTTAGCTTAGCACAGAAACCAGCTGATGCTGCAAAGTCACATTTTCTTTTTTTGCATGTTTTTTAAGTCAGCATTTAAAATGCAAAACCTCAATGAAAGCAGTTGCAAATTCAAGATACTTGTTCTACGTCTCACTCCATGTTGTGTTTACGAAGTTTTATAGAAATTCTTTATTCCATCTGTATATTTTTATTTCCATCTGTATATTAATATTCTTTTCTTACTGCAATTTTTTAATCTGTTTTATTACAGTTCTGTTCATTTCTATCACTTGATTCTTTTTATCTTATTGTTATTTACTTGTGAGCAGTGCTGCTGTAAACCTGTAATTTCCCCACTGAGGGATTAATAAAGGATTATTTTATTCCATTTTTTAAATTCTTTAGTTGCTTCACATACAAGTTATTAATCTCCCTCCTGTCCAGGTAAAACGTTGCGTGCTTTTTCCACCCGTTTCCTCTCATCCCAGCTCTTCTTTCATGATTTTCTTGCAGTGGCGCCGCCAGAAAACGTGACGCTGAGCTGCAGTAACGTGAACGTGTCGGTGAGCTGGGAGCACAGAGGACAGACGCCGCGCACCAGCTTCAGCGTGCGCGTGGAAGGGTGAGGCGCTGAGCTTTGATTTACAGCATATATAAATATTGATTTATAGCAACGCGTCGGTTTAAGTTTGGCACTTCCTGTAAAATAGTGGTTAAAATGACAAAAGGTTTTGTGCTGGTGAAACTGATACGTGAACCTTTTTAAAGTCCTGACGCATGTCAAGTGTTTATGAAGAGAAGGTTCTCCAGCAGAAATCTCTTGTTAAAATCACGTGTCTAGTTTATTGTTATGCTAAATTATTATGCATTTGTTTTGCATGTTCTTCAATTCTGCAGTTGTATTTTAAAATAGGATTCAAATTTCAAAGTTTTGCATTTTTTTATATTTTTCAATAGACATTTTCATTATTTTTAACAGCATTATGCTCATTTAAAAGTAACGGCAGCCCGTGCATTATTATTTCTTCTTCTCCTTCTTCTTCTTCCACTGCTGCTGCTTTTTAAAACATTAAGCAACTGTTACTTTGATTTACTTTACTTTTATTTGCTTCTATATATTGTTTTAGTCAATCCTCACCTATTTCTTTTATATATATATATATATATATATGTGTGTGTGTGTGTGTGTGTATGTAAATAAATATTCATAAATAAATATTTATAAATAAATAAATGCATATACATTACTTATTTATAAATAAGCATTTATAAATAAACAATTATTTATTTATAAATAAGTATTTATTTATAAATAATTATTCATTTATTTCGGGGGCTCTTCTGGCAGAAATGAAATAAAATAATTAATATGCATATTTTATTCGTTTATAGTCACCTGAAAATAATCATCAGTTTTATTTCACGCCCCTGCAGCTCTTTCCATTCAGACCCGAGACAGAGGTCAAGTTGTAGAAGGTAACTGTTCCCCTGCTGTCCTTGTGTTGAAGGCGTCCCGTGGCCGAGACCACGGAGCGGCAGTACGACCTGACCCGCTTCGTCTGGGCGTCTCAGCGGCGCTGCCTGGGCTTCCACGCCGTCAGCGTCGCGGCCAAAGAGGGCGGCGACCAGTCCAACTCCACGAGCATAACGTTCAGCTTCAACCGGTTTAAACCAGCCGACGTAAAATGTGAGTGACGTGCAGCTGGAAGAAGTGTTTGATTTCCCTGGTGACCTTCGAGTGAGGTCACAAACGGATGTGAATCTTGACTCTTCCCTCCTCAGGTAAGTTGGATTTCCCGACTGTGGACCTGAGCGAGAGTGCATCGGGGGCCATGCTGAGCTTCATGAATCCTCTCCGCTTCTACAAAGAACTGAAGGAGGCGAGCAAGACGAGTCATCCCACCGTTGAGTTCACTGCCTCCTCAAACCATGTGAGTACAATGACGTTTCATAACTATTTGGCGGATGGGAGGCCGACGGGTTGGGAGAGCGTTCGACCTGGAAGCACAAGGTAGCGTGAAGACGCTGAAAGGTGAGCGACGTCGTGCAGACAGACGGGTTGAATGCAGAAGACCTGTGTGACTGTAGCTCAGTGGTTAGCACGCCTCTCTGCACACGTGTGGAGAAAATGTAAGTCGCTTTGGATAAAAGTGTCATCTAAATGTAATGTTATAGACCGTAAATGTCGGGTTACAAGCTGCTCCTACCTTAGGTGGGTGTCTGTAGCCAGCTAGCGCTGCTGCTAGCTCCCTGCTGCTGCTAGCTCCCTGCTGCTGCTAGCTCCCTGCTGCTGCTGCCCGCGTCCCCGGGTAACGGGGT
>NW_027176054.1:857500-942500 GCF_023055335.1 Clinocottus analis
AGCGTGTGTGTGTGTGTTCTTGTGTGTGTGTGTGTTCTTGTGTGTGTGCGTGTTCTTGTGTGTGTGTGTGTTCTTGTGTGTGTGCGTGTTCTTGTGTGTGTGTGTGTTCTTGTGTGTGTGCGTGTTCTTGTGTGTGTGTGTGTTCTTGTGTGTGTGCGTGTTCTTGTGTGTGTGCGTGTTCTTGTGTGTGTGCGTGTTCTTGTGTGTGTGTGTGTTCTTGTGTGTGTGTGTGTTCTTGTGTGTGTGCGTGTTCTTGTGTGTGTGCGTGTTCTTGTGTGTTCTTGTGTGTGTGCGTGTTCTTGTGTGTGTGCGTGTTCTTGTGTGTTCTTGTGTGTGTGCGTGTTCTTGCGTGTGTTTGTTCTTGTGTGTGTGTGTGTGGGTGCGTTCTTGTGCGTGTGTTCTTGCGTGTGTGCGCGTTTGTTCATGCGTGTGTGTTCGTTCTCTTGTGTTTGTTCTTGTGTGCGTTAATTTGTGTGTGTGTGTTCATTCTCTTGTGTGTCCTCGTGTGTTCTCAACGATACGAAAAAAAGTTAAATTTTTTTGTACATGTTTTTAATAAAGACGTAAACAATATATTTTCTTTAGTGAACTCTAAACACAGAAGTGATAGAAATCCTTCTGATGACGGCGGTTTGGCACAAATACCAAAACTAAATATTAGAATATCTTTTGAGGAAGAGAGACTTATGAACACGTCTATAAAACAGTCAACAGGTTGTTTATTAAAAAGCTGTAAACAAATATGAAACGTCTCATTTCACTTTGTTTAAATAAGACACGAGCTGCTTCAACATGCCTCATAATCCTCTCTGACATCTAAAATGAATTCATATCGCTGTAAAAACAAACTGAATTCCAGCCCCAAAGAAAGCTGCGTTTTACAGGGTGACATTTGAACGCATCGCGATAAGTCTTTCCGCCACCCATGCGTCTTGAGCCGAGAAAAGAAAGCGTCCACGTCGGCGCTCGACTGTTTCACGACGTCGTCGTGGACTCTGGGATCAGATCAACTCCTCAACTAGTTCACTGTTTTATTCGTTTAAAAGCCGAGTCAAAGGAAGTCCTCCTCCCGGTGGATTTGACTCGGAGGCGGTCTGTGTCGAGGCGCTTCGTCCCTAAAGCTTCATGCCCTGAACGTTGGTCCTCAGGTTCACCATCTGCTTCTCCTGCCGCACTTTCTCGTCCTTGAACGCCATCTTGTTGGCTTTCTTCTCCACTCGCCGCTCCTGGTGGAGACACGAGAGGACAAGAGTTTAAAATAAAGAGTTTAAAACAAAGAGTTTAGAACAAATACAGGACTCTCTCTCTCTGGTCGGCTTTGTGTCTCGTGCAGCTTCAACACATGAAGCATAGACTTCTATACAACCAGAGGAGTCGCCCCCTGGTGGTCAGGAGAGAGAATGCAGCTTCAACACATGAAGCATAGACTTCTATACAACCAGAGGAGTCGCCCCCTGGTGGTCAGGAGAGAGAATGCAGCTTTAACACATGAAGCATAGACTTCTATACAACCAGAGGAGTCGCCCCCTGGTGGTCAGGAGAGAGAATGCAGCTTCAACACATGAAGCATAGACTTCTATACAACCAGAGGAGTCGCCCCCTGGTGGTCAGGAGAGAGAATGCAACTTTAAGGCATGAAGCATAGACTTCTATACAACCAGAGGAGTCGCCCCCTGGTGGTCAGGAGAGAGAATGCAGCTTCAACACATGAAGCATAGACTTCTATACAACCAGAGGAGTCGCCCCCTGGTGGTCAGGAGAGAGAATGCAGCTTCAACACATGAAGCATAGACTTCTATACAACCAGAGGAGTCGCCCCCTGGTGGTCAGGAGAGAGAATGCAGCTTTAACACATGAAGCATAGACTTCTATACAACCAGAGGAGTCGCCCCCTGGTGGTCAGGAGAGAGAATGCAGCTTCAACACATGAAGCATAGACTTCTATACAACCAGAGGAGTCGCCCCCTGGTGGTCAGGAGAGAGAATGCAACTTTAAGGCATGAAGCATAGACTTCTATACAACCAGAGGAGTCGCCCCCTGGTGGTCAGGAGAGAGAATGCAGCTTCAAGACATGAAGCATAGACTTCTATACAACCAGAGGAGTCGCCCCCTGGTGGTCAGGAGAGAGAATGCAGCTTCAAGACATGAAGCATAGACTTCTATACAACCAGAGGAGTCGCCCCCTGGTGGTCAGGAGAGAGAATGCAGCTTTAACACATGAAGCAGAGACTTCTATACAACCAGAGGAGTCGCCCCCTGGTGGTCAGGAGAGAGAATGCAGCTTTAACACATGAAGCATGGACTTCTATACAACCAGAGGAGTCGCCCCCTGGTGGTCATGAGAGAGAATGCAGCTTCAACACATGAAGCATAGACTTCTATACAACCAGAGGAGTCGCCCCCTGGTGGTCAGGAGAGAGAATGCAGCTTCAACACATGAAGCATAGACTTCTATACAACCAGGGGAGTCGTCTTAATTAATCGTTGCTTGTAAGTCCTTTCAGAGACGTCTCCCGGCTCGGTGAAGGATCCCAGGAGAAGCGCCTCCTCTTCCTCACCTTGCGTTCTTCCTTGACGGCTTGTTTCCTCTCCTTCCTCTGCTCCTTGCTCTCCTCCTTGTCGCGCGGTTGCGTAGAGACTCGCGGCAGGTCCGAGTCGTTGATCATGGTCATGCGCTCCGCCTGCTTGGCCGTGAGGCCTTTAGGCGGCAGCACGTCCAGCGGGATGCCGGTCTTCTGGGAGACCCGGACCGGCTTCAGCTGAGGAGGCACGGGGCTGTTAGTGAGTCTGTGGGTGTGTGTGTGTGTCTTAGTGTGTGTGTGTGTGTCTTAGTGTGTGTGTGTGTGTCTTAGTGTGTGTGTGTGTGTGTCTTAGTGTGTGTGTCTTAGTGTGTGTGTGTGTGTCTTAGTGTGTGTGTGTGTGTCTTAGTGTGTGCGTCTTAGTCTGTGGGTGTGTCTTAGTGTGTGTGTGTATGTGTGTGTCTTAGTGTGTGTGTGTGTCTTAGTGCGTGTCTTTGTGTGTCTTAGTGTGTTTGTGTGTCCTTGTGTGTGTGTGTGTGTCTTTGTGCGTGTCTTTGTGTGTGTGTGTCTTTGTGTGTGTGTGTCTTAGTGTTTGTGTGTGTGTGTGTCTTAGTGCGTGTCTTTGTGTGTCTTAGTGTGTCTTTGTGCGTCTGTCTTTTAGTGCGTGTTTTTATGTACATGTGTGTGTTTTTTAGTGTACGCATGTGTTAGTGTGTGTGTGTGCGTTTCTGTGTGTCTTTTAGTGTGTGTTTTAGTGTATGTGTGTGTCAGTGTGTGTGTTTTAGTGTGTGTTTCTGTGTGTGTTTTAGTGTATGTGTGTGTTAGTGTGTGTGTGTTTGTGCTAAAGAACGAGGACTAAACAGTTTTCGTACCTTCAGTGGTTCTGGAATGACTTTGGGTCTGTTGTATATGTTGGAATACGTACCTGAAAACAAACAACAACAACATGCAGTCAACACACAAACGATGAGCTAAACTGTTTCGCTGAAGACAAACGTCATGTTTAGAGCGTGTTTACATCAAAGACAACTGAAGTAAAAACTGAACGTAAACTCACTGACGATGGTTTCACAGTCCCACTTCTCTTCCGGAGGCTTGATAACGATTCTCTCCATCTCCTCCTCCTCCTCTTCCTCTTCCTCGTCGTCTTCATCCTCCTCCTTCACGACAGGAAGTTCCTTTGGACCCAAGTCATCGGGCCTCAAGTATCTGAACCGCACAAAAGACGAGTTTAATGGTTAAAAACAACAGTCGGCTCACGATCAAAGATAGTGAATGAAAAGAGGAGGCTCACTCCTTCTCCTTCTGGACGAAGTAATCTTTGATGACCTCCTCCAGCCGCGCGCTGTCCGGCTGGATGAAGCCCTCCAGCTCCGCGTTGTCCAGAGCGCCGATCTCGTCCTCGTCGAACTGTTCGTAGAACTGAACCCAAAAGACCCCAACGGAGAAGTTTGTTGTTTAGTCTGCGGGTTTTATTATTATTGTTATTAATATTAATATCATGCAAAAACATTCCACAAATGGAATCACATGTGATTAAATCATAATGTGAAACACAAATTGCGTCACTATTAATAATAATAACTTAAAACAACTTAATAATAATAATAATAAAATGTGGTCAGCAAAATTTGTAAATATGAAAATATTTAAATTATTTGCTCTTTGATTTCACTTTAAACTGTTTTGGTAATTTAAAATAAAATATATTAAAATGTAAGTTAAAAAAATAAAGAATAAAAAATAAAATGAGTTAAATAAATAAAATAAAAATGAAATAAATAAATAGAATTAGTTCAATAAATACACATAATTATTTAAATAAATTAAATACATTTCAATAAATAATGTAATGCATAAATAATATAATAACACATGGATTGTTCAGTGTTTTATAAGGAAGAAATTACCCAAAATACTTACTTTTTTAAATATAAATGTATAAAGTAAATTACTACGGTATTAATATTAATACAAAGTACTTTCATCAGGTACTTCATACACACAGGAGTACATAAAAACAGGCTGCTTATTTCGTGAACAGGTGCTGTGTTGGAAAACTAACTGAAGCTGTCGGACAGATGAAGTGGAGTAAGAAGTATGAAGCAGCATGAAGTAGAAATCCTCCACTAAAGAAAGAGATCCGGGTGTTTCAGCACTGGAGTGAATGTCCGCGGTGACGCTGCAGAGATGCAACGTTCACCTTTTCGAAGCGGTCGTCCAGCAGCGTGAGCTGCTCGTTCCTCCTCATCACCGACGACGTCATCGAGTACTCGGTGAAGCGGCTCCTCGTCTCCTCGTCCGTGAACATGAACTCTCGAGCGCCGCCGTCCCCGTCGCCCGACAGCCCGCCGTCAGAGCCGAAGTCCTCTTCCTCGTCTGTGTCCTCCCACTCATCACCATCATCATCATCGTCGTCGCTGTCACCTCTGCCACACACACACACAGGACATTTAGACCACTTCAATCCCTTTTTTTAAAAGTGAAACACCACCATAAAGGTTTAACATTTTGGAAACCGTGCACGAAAATCCTCCCGCTCCCATTTTAATACCCAGCATGCCCCATTCAGACAATCTTTTGGCATAAAATATGTAATTTTTTCCATTTTTGAACCGAACGACACAGTTTTCTGAATGAAACTCCTTCCTAACAGGACAAGACTTTGTTTTATTGTGATTTTTGTTGCAGATTCAGATTCTTTAGGTCCTAATCTTTCCAAAAAGGTGTCTTATTGACGCTCCAGGAGGCTTTTTTGGGGAATTTAGCTCATATCATGCTGGATGTTCATAATTACCATCAAATTATTTTATTTAAGAGATTTTTTTTGCAGATATACATTTTTTTCCAAGACTGAACGAATACATACAATAAACACAAGTATTTGAATCAATTTGGGGTTCATAGTTTTCAGCGGGTTAAAGAAATAAAAGATGTATTCATGTTTAGCTTCTGACCGTGTCCCCGCTGCGCCGCTCGCCGCGTTCGCCTTGACGATGAAGTCGTCGTCCAGGAGGTTGTCCGGGTCGTCGAAGTCGAAGTCTTCGTCGAGAGCCGCCACGATGTCGGGGTCCATGTCGAGCCGCGGGCCTGAAGGGAGACGCACAAACCCCATGAGGCAGGAGACAAACACACAAGATGGCCGACGGCCGGAGCTGTGACGACGTGAAACACGACCGTGACACCGGGAAGACGTCCGGATTCATCACAAAGATGTAGCCGAGTTATTTGTACTTGTATTAAAGGAAAAGCAGAAAAGTCTAGAAAAGGAGATCGGGATAAAAAAAACTGTTTACTAGCTTTTGTCTTCACTAATACATCAAAAAATATCAGTGTTTCAGCTTTAGAAGTACATGATCTCTGCTTTTTTATTTTATTTGACAAATAATTCACTTGATTTGATTGAAAGTAATTTCAAGATTGAACGATCTCAACAAATAATCACACAAAAGCACCAATTCTGACTTGTGATTTGTAGATTAAAATCTACAGAGACAAATAATCTCTTAAACCAAACTCATTTTTACCGCGCTAAACCTAAAGGACGACGTTTACGAGTCCAGTGCTCGCTGCACAGCAGACGCTCGCAGGCTGCAGCGTCATTTATTTGGGAAGGATTGCGCCGCCATTTGTGTTTCTGTCACCAAAGTTTCGCCGGACGTTTGTCGAACAGAAAGCTTTGTGTTGTCTGAAAGATTTTCAAAGTCAAACGTGTTGCAGAACCCAGACGTTTCATTTTAGAGCGCTTTACCTGAGATAGGAGCAGCTTTGTTCAGGAGTCCCACCTCCTCTTCAAACTCCGAGGCGAACAATGAGGACGGCAGGTTGATGACAGTGGGCTGAACCTTCAGACAAAAACAGGAAGTTATCTTTTGCTTGTTGAGCTTTTAATGTGAACGTACACGGTGGACGTCCAGGACTGGCGCGCGGCTCACGTCTGATGCGCTGCATTTAGAAAAGAAAGCTCTAGAAGAAAGCGTTAAATTGCTTTATTTTAAAGGTCCGGTTCGCTCGTCGCAAACAGAGGACCAGAAACAATAACGGAAGTTTACAAAAACTACAAACCTGGCGTCTAAATCTGAATTGTTAGAACTTTTCCAAGTTCCTCAAAAGACATTTTTAAACCCCAGAACTTGGTGTAAACTTACTGGAACGGCATTGCCGCCCTCTTCCTCTTTCTCCTCCTCGTCATCCTCCTCTTCATCGCGGGGATGAACCGGTCGCCCGACGGCGTGCGCCGGCGCGGACGCCACCAGCTCGTTTGCGCCGCTGCCCTCCTTCAGGTGCTGCAGGTAGTTGTAGTCGTCGTCGAAGAACACGCCGAACTCCCTCTGCTCCTCGCGCCGCTTCTCCGTGTCGCCCTGAGACGCCGAGGAGAAGACGGAGAGCGCTGAACAGCTGGGACACGTTCTGCACATTGTTTGGTCTTTTAAAAAAGGGGTTAACGTGTGTTGAAAGTCGCGTGACATTCACTACCTTTGAGGCAGCGAGGAGGACGTGCTGCGGGGCTTTCTCATCTGCAGCCAGCGGGTCCCTCTGACTCCGGTGGACGAGGTGAAAGGTCACGGCCGTCTTCTTTTCGATGAAGGACTTCTTCTTTCGATGAGGCTGGAAGAGACAAACGCAGCGGTGAATCTGACTGTTTTATTTGGCAAGATAAGCTATATGAAGTTAAATAACGTTATATGACTACTTCCAGGCAACTGCCTGCGTTCACCCACAAAAAATATAGACAGTTGTCGGTGATCAGTGCACCTTTATAGTTATAGAAGATATATACCAATGTGATTATAAGTTCCATAATCATTGACATTAATCTCATATAACGTCACATGTCTTTTTGTAACCGCAGCAACATAGTTACTGTTAGGCTGTGTTTACATATATAGGATATATTTGGGCTTTACACCTTATTGTAATTACTTTGTCTTAATCTAACACGAGCCGAATTAAGAATACACCGATCGAATAATAGAAATGAAAGCAACCGAATAAAACAAATGCACATTTAGTTAACGATGTTGTCTTTCATAAAAAATAGGGTTAGGGTTTTTTTCATGCACATCAGTGACGTTAGCCACTGTTAGCTATGAAGGTTAGCTTAGGTTAAACAAGTCAAGTTTACCATGTTGTAAATGAATGTCTGCCGCTTTTCTTCGACTAATCGGGTTTAAAGATGGCCAGACCTCAAACGACAGGTGGCAGTTAAAAAGGAATAAACGTTTAAATCCAGAAACTGTAGTTGTTGTTGTTAATCCACGCTGGTTTCTCCTTCACCATGCTGCTGCTACCATCGCTGGGAAGAACCATTTCGGGGAATACCGGGGGGAGGTAATATCGTTAATATCGTTTAATAAACGATATTAATATGATTGAATATTGAGAACTTACGAAATTAGTTTGTAATATTATTGTAGTATATGAATAATCTAAAATTGAAACTTGTGTTTGTATTAGTAATGTGATTAATGTCATTATAAACTGGGTTTTCCCTCGGTAGGTATTGTTGGTATCGTCTACAATCTCTCGCTCGTCATATTCTGTTGGTGGAAAACTAATTTGAAGGCGCATTACCGCCACCTGCTGGACCGGGGAGCGGGAACTTGCAGGATTACAGCAGCAAGAGATAGGAGTAAAGTAAGAAACAAGTAATAAATATAAGTAAACAGTAATACAAACAGGAATAATAATAATAATAATCCACAATAGCACTATTATATATACAGACAGGATGAACACGTATTTAAAAATGTAGTCATATCCCACCAGTTAAAGTGATTAAAGTGACCAAAAAGTTTCCTGTCAGTATTTTACTAATGACTTTTCTGGATAAATATTACTATTGCATTAGTGTGTGTGTTGCATTTTAACTACTTTGTGAACTGTTGGGTAGTTTAGTTCAACATTTGAAGTGCAACACTTGAGTAAATGCACTTAGTTACAGTCCACCACTTATTATGCAGTGATTTATTAAAATAGTTGGCCACTGCAGTTTTTAATCAAATTGTGCATTTGTTTGGGGAATATTTTCAGTGGCGGATGAATCGACATTAGGTGCTCCAGTGTGTGTGTGTGTGTGTGTGTGTGTGTGTGTGTGTGTGTGTGATAGACACATCTATTGTCAGTTTTTGTTCTTCATGGGATTTGTCGACGATAAAATAAAAATAGAATATCTCTAGTCTCAATCGTTGACCTCTTTAGTTAAATATCAGTTTGGGACTTCAGTGTTTAGACGCGTCCACGCCCTCATTCCCCTCCACGCCTGCACTGCGTGGGCACAAACACGTTTACAACATCAATAATTCCTCGCTGGTGTTTTTCCAGATCTCATCTGAACATCAACGGCTGTGAAACGTTTCCTGCTTTTCCAGTTTAATCAACATTCTTTCTTTTATCTCAAAGAAACGCCTCCACCTGCTCTGCAACCTGCAACCTGCAACCAGCAACCAGCAACCTGCACGTCTTACACACTTCATGAAGGTTATTTTAACTTCCGTGTTCAATATATTTATTATATCTGGTCATCAAATCAAATTAACCCCTATGATGACATAAAGTACATTTACTACAGAACAATTTACAGTTTTTACATTCTAATTCATACTGATATTCTGGGAATATATTGTATGTTTTACTACGTTTATTTGATTACATTGCAGATTAAGATTATTTATCCACAACACAAATCAATTATTATTATGTATTATATTATAGATTATAGATATTATAGCCTATGAAGTTAATCTCACTTTTATAGCTCCAACATTAAAGATTGAAGGTAATTCAGTAATATATATATTATTCTGCATAAGAGTACTTTTAGCACTTTAAATACGTTTTACTTTTGTACTTTTACTCAGTAAAACTTTGAATGCATGACTTTTACTCGTAGCAGAGTATTTTTTTCCACTGATGCAAATTGTTGAAATTAAAAGAATAATTTATTTAACTTTGAGACGTTTCAGTGGCTCTGGATCAACTTTTGTTGGTTAAAAAGCAAATTTAGGATCATGAATACCAAACCTCACCTTCCCATCCTGTCAGGTTTAATGTGTTTCAGCTCTAAAGACAAACTACAGGTTCATTTAGTCACATTAAGACGATTGAGATGAACTCTGCAGCATTTCAACCCAAAAACCAGACGCTCCGGATGTTTTATTCAAAGTTTATTTCCATTCACGCAGAGAGAAAATAAAATGTTCCAAAAGCACGAGTCAGCAAATTTTAACAGTTGATCCCAACGATCCAACAGGAAGTATCTCACACTATTTAGTCAAAAAACACACACACAACTAAAAACAGATATATGCTGTGTGTTAAAGGGCATGAATGAGAATCATTTGGAAACGTCCTGAAAGCTCAGCGCCGCACACGGTTTGTTCTTCTGGAGGCGAGCTCGTCCTCAGACGTTCATGGACAGCATCAGGAACTATGAGGGGAGCAGAACACATCAGGACAGTTACCAAACAATCCCATCAGAGCTTGTTTTATGGAGAGAAAAAGCCACAAAACGTCTGTATCTGGATGCATTGAACACATTAAGTAACATACAAGTGAACTATATGGTTTGGTTCATGAGAAAATTCATAAATAGCATTCAAATAGACCCAATGGCCGCCAATGGGGCTATTTAAACGC
Organism: Clinocottus analis; assembly: GCF_023055335.1. NCBI lineage: Eukaryota > Metazoa > Chordata > Actinopteri > Perciformes > Cottidae > Clinocottus > Clinocottus analis. Next base: position 867,659 of record NW_027176054.1, read on the forward strand.
TATTTGAATTTTCTATAGGGCTATTGGGGCCATTGCACCAATGCACCCAATGGCCCCATTGGGTCCATTGGCCCCATTGGGCCCATTGGGTCCATTGGGCCCATTGGGTCCATTGGGCCCATTGGGTCCATTGGGCCCCAGTAGACCCAATGGGTCCATTGGGTCTACTGGGGCCCCATTGGGACCTCACTGGCACCCCAATGAGTCCTTGTCTGAATGTTCTCTGTACTAAACCTTCTCTAACTTTGTCCTGCTTCACTTTATTAAAGTCAACCTTTGCAGAGAGAATGTTCACGTGTTGAGCGTTCACGTGTTGAATGTTCACATGTTGAACGTTCACGTGTTGAGTGTTCACGTGTTGAGCGTTCACGTGTTGAACGTTCACGTGTTGAACGTTCACGTGTTGAGTGTTCACGTGTTGAGCGTTCACGTGTTGAACGTTCACGTGTTGAATGTTCACGTGTTGAGTGTTCACGTGTTGAATGTTCAGACTGATATTTACACATCTGAACAACATCTCACATGTGATTCTTTCATTATAACACAACATTATTCAAACAGCCGCAGTGGTTGCAGAGATACACACTTTTTATTTTGTTGAGGGTATTTTCGATCACCTGAAAACAGGCTGTTTTAAATGAGACGTTTCCAACGAGCGCCCCCTAGAGGCGTGGTTCGTACCTGCATGATGTTCATGTTCACGCGGCCTCTTTTGTTGCTGTCCAGCACCTGGAACGCTCCTGCAGAGGAAGAGCTCAGTCAGTCGCATGTGTGTGACGCCTCAGAGAAACAAGGTGACCAGCAGAACCGTCCCTGCGGTCGCTCTCTACGTACTGAACATGTTCTCCAGGCGGACGATGCAGGTCAGGTAGTCGTCGAAGTCGATGTCGTAGTTTCCGTCTGCAAACCTCAAGCCCACGAGCTGCAGCAGCTGGTTGTTCAGCTGCATGCCTTCAGGGGAACGACCACGAACACACAACTTTATTCACACACAACTTTATTCACACAGACAGACGAGCGTCATGTTTACTGGAGATGGATTCTTTTCATGTGAGTCTGTCGTGTCTTTTTAAAAAGAGCATATCCGTTGTAATCTGTAGTCGACTCTCACCTGCAGCTTTGAGCGCGATGCGAAGCTCGTAGGACGACATCTTCCCTGAGCGGTCGGTGTCGAAGGACAAGAAGAGCATCTGCAACAACATGAGCTCAGATTTAACAGCTGAAGCACAAAGAACCCACAAAAACACTTAGAACCACTAACAAACACCCTAAAACACTTTAAAAAACATCTAAAAACACTTACAAACACCCCAAAACACTAAGGAAACACTTAAAATACATTTAAAAACACCAGAAATACTTAAAAACACTTAGAACTACCAACAAACACAAAAAAAATCACTCAATAACACCTCAAAACACAAAAAAACTACTCAGAAATACTCCAAAACACTCAAGTATTGTACTAATATTACTAATATTATTCTAAAATGTTCCATTCTGTGTAACAAGTACTTTTAGTTCTGGTACTTTAATATATTTTAATGGAATATGACTTTACTTGTTTACAGCTGCATTTTTACTTTGTGTATTTGGTATTTTTCTTGTCATAAATCATCTGAGTACTTTGGTTTAACACGTACGATCCACTTCTTCATCTTCTCCCAGAAGACCTTGAACTCCTGGAACTCCAGCTTCCCCGTGTTGTCCACCTGCTCGCTGTGAAGGAAAAACACTTTGCACAAAGACTTTTGTCTTGTCTTGAACATGTTTACTCATGTAGCCTCAAACGTCTAGAAACAAGTGATGTGGAGGATACGTCCATCAGGTTGATGATGCTGTGGCAGGTGCTCAGACTCAGCCCGTCAAACTTGATCTCTTTCCCTGAAGAAAAACAGAGTTAACAAAGAAGTGGAGCAGTTACATTAAAGATGTGAGGTGCCTACAGTAAGATAAAAGGTGCCTAAAGTAAGATTTAAGGTGCCTAAAGTAAGATTTAAGGTGCCTAAAGTAAGATTTAAGGTGCATAAGGTAAGACTAAAGGTCCCTAAAGTAAGACTAAAGGTGCTTAAAACAAGGTAAAAGTTGCATAAAGAAAGAAAAAGAAAGAAAGTAAAGGGACTAATTGACAGAAGACACATTTCCTTTGACTCACGTCTGCTGAGGACGCCGTTCAGCATCTGCTGGAGCTCCCTGACGGAGATGGCCTGGTCCTGCAGACACAGCGGAGGGAAAAGTCAACACCAACTCACTCGTACATTGTTGTGCAGCAATGAAAGCTGCATTATTAAAGCCTGCGGCCTCTTAAAGGCAAATTAACTCCTCAACAAGCTGGAAGACAAACATTCCTGAGACAGTATCAGCTGACAGAGTCACAGAGTGACTTTTAGCTCTGGTTTTGGTCTCCACCTGCTCCTGAGGGAAATATTCAAGGTGCATGAAGTAAGATAAAAGGTGCATAGAGTAAAGTTAAAGGTGCATAAAGTAAGACTAAAAGTTCATAAAGTAAGATCAAATGTGCATAAAGTAAAGTTAAAGGTGCATAAAGTAAAGTTAAAGGTGCATAAAGTAAAGTTAAAGGTGCATAAAGTAAGATTAAAGGTGCATAAAGTAAAGTTAAAGGTGCATAAAGTAAGATTAAAGGTGCATAAAGTAAAGTTAAAGGTGCATAAAGTAAGATTAAAGGTGCATAAAGTAAAGTTAAAGGTGCATAAAGTAAAGTTAAAGGTGCATAAAGTAAGATTAAAGGTCCATAAAGTAAAGTTAAAGGTGCATAAAGTAAGATTAAAGGTGCATAAAGTAAAGTTAAAGGTGCATAAAGTAAAGTTAAAGGTGCATAAAGTAAGATTAAAGGTGCATAAAGTAAAGTTAAAGGTGCATAAAGTAAGATTAAAGGTGCATAAAGTAAAGTTAAAGGTGCATAAAGTAAAGTTAAAGGTGCATAAAGTAAGATTAAAGGTCCATAAAGTAAAGTTAAAGGTGCATAAAGTAAGATTAAAGGTGCATAAAGTAAAGTTAAAGGTGCATAAAGTAAAGTTAAAGGTGCATAAAGTAAAGTTAAAGGTTCATAAAGTAAGATTAAAGGTGCATAAAGTAAAGTTAAAGGTGCATAAAGTAAAGTTAAAGGTGCATAAAGTAAAGTTAAAGGTTCATAAAGTAAGATTAAAGGTGCATAAAGTAAAGTTAAAGGTGCATAAAGTAAGATTAAAGGTGCATAAAGTAAAGTTAAAGGTGCATAAAGTAAGATTAAAGGTGCATAAAGTAAAGTTAAAGGTTCATAAAGTAAGATTAAAGGTGCATAAAGTAAAGTTAAAGGTGCATAAAGTAAAGTTAAAGGTGCATAAAGTAAAGTTAAAGGTGCATAAAGTAAGATTAAAGGTGCATAAAGTAAAGTTAAAGGTGCATAAAGTAAAGTTAAAGGTGCATAAAGTAAAGTTAAAGGTTCATAAAGTAAGATTAAAGGTGCATAAAGTAAAGTTAAAGGTGCATAAAGTAAGATTAAAGGTGCATAAAGTAAAGTTAAAGGTGCATAAAGTAAGATTAAAGGTGCATAAAGTAAAGTTAAAGGTTCATAAAGTAAGATTAAAGGTGCATAAAGTAAAGTTAAAGGTGCATAAAGTAAAGTTAAAGGTGCATAAAGTAAAGTTAAAGGTGCATAAAGTAAAGTTAAAGGTGCATAAAGTAAAGTTAAAGGTGCATAAAGTAAAGTTAAAGGTGCATAAAGTAAGATTAAAGGTGCATAAAGTAAAGTTAAAGGTGCATAAAGTAAAGTTAAAGGTGCATAAAGTAAGATTAAAGGTGCATAAAGTAAAGTTAAAGGTGCATAAAGTAATGTAAAGGTGCATAAAGTAAGATTAAAGGTGCATAAAGTAAAGTTAAAGGTGCATAAAGTAAGATTAAAGGTGCATAAAGTAAAGTTAAAGGTGCATAAAGTAAAGGTAAAGGTGCATAAAGTAAGATTAAAGGTGCATAAAGTAAAGTTAAAGGTGCATAAAGTAAGATTAAAGGTGCATATCTCCCCAACACAAGTTTCAGTCAAAGGTTTGGAGTCAAAAGCTCTTCTTTTCTTGGTGCGAGCCTCTTGGAGCCGCCTCCAGCCGTCCAGAGGAGACTGGCAGCCTTTGCGTGACCTTTAACCCCTCTGCTGTGTTCTCACCCCTCCGGCGAGCTGCTCGAACAGCCTCCTCAGGCCTTTCTCCTCGTCCGTCTCGTCCTCTGGAGCGGAGGGCGGCGGCGGCTGCAGGAGACAACGCGGCGGCGTCAGGACGAGTTCAAACGGGCCGATCGATCGACTCCACGCGGGTTATTGATGGATGGGATCTATACTCACGTCTGGGATGTCGGCGTCCACGTTGCTCCCCATCTCGCTGTGGAACAGAAGCTCCAGTTGTGATTCAGGGTTTTAATAATGTTGTTCAGATTTAAAAGCTTCTGAGATCAGGAAGCAACTGAAGCTCTCTATTAAACGCTGATTTGATTTCTTATGATTATTTTAATTCTGTTCTGGTTTTGTAGTTTTTTTCATGAAGTTTCACTATTGTATGGAAGCCCATACAATAGTGTTTTGTCTTTTCCGCCAGGAAAAGACAAAAGTTATGAGATGAAAAGGTCATAATTATGAGATAAGAGTTGCAATAATGAGACAGAAAGTCACCAGATCAAATATTTTATCTCATAATTTCTCGTAAATTTGAATTTCTAGCTCATAATTTTGACTTTCTATCTCATATTTCGACTTTTATCTCACAGATTTGACTTTTTATTTAATAATTATGACTTTCCATCTCATAATTATGACTTATTATCTCATAATATCAACTTTCTATCTCATAAACTTGACTTTCAATCTCATATTTTGACTCTTATCTCATATATTTGACTTTTCATTTAATAATTTTGACTTTCTATCTCATAATTCTTTTCTTCTGATGGCAGTAATGAGCCTCCATACTTTCAGGTTTGAAATGGTTTTGATACTTTTCCTCCCCGCTCCACTCACATGGCGCCGGTCTTCTTCTCGGAGAAGACCCTGACGATGAAGTCGGCCTCGTGGTGCGGCTGGAAGGTGGTGGGCACCAGCAGGTAGCTCCCAGGAGCCAGCGTGAAGCGCTCAGAGATCTCCCGCGTGTTGATGTAGGTCCTGCTGCGCGCTTTGGACGCGTTGTAGCGGAAGAAGTCTTTTCCCAGCTGGTCTTCGTCCTCTGGAGCCTGAAGACGAGACGAGAGATCAACTAAAACACTAAATATCTTTACAGTATAAACACTTATTAGTACACATGATAGAAGCTTAAAGAAGCTACTGAATGGAGCTAAGGTGGTTAATAAGGATCAATATGGATTTTTATTGCTCAATAAGCTTTTTAATCTCACGTGATTATCAATAATCAATGATAATTTTCCAACTGCAATGTCCGGCTCTATGCTGACGATGACATTTTTTACATCACAAATTTGTACATGTTATACGCTTCCTATATAAATGTAGCTTGACTGACGATGCTGACCTGGTACACTGCGAAGCCGATGGTTTCCATGTCCATGCCTTCCTTCCTCAGCTTCCGTCTGTTCTTCTGCATCAGCGCGATCACCACGCTGCAGACGTCGTCGTCGTCGTCAGCGTCCTCCAGCTGCAGCTTGAACTGCGGGTTGGTCCAAAATGTGTCTGCAGGGTGAAGACAACAAAGAGATTAAGATTATTTTTAGGCCCTTTCCTCGAAAATGTCCTCCCCAAACTAAAGGAGGAGGATGATCCCTCCTGGCTTCCTGCTGGTGTGATTGACAGGTCAGGCGGTCTCACCGATGAAGTTCCTGCAGCCGCCGGCGGTGGAGCCGCGGATCCAGTTCCCCTCAAACATGTTGACCTCCCAGTGGCGCTTGGTGTTGTCCGTCAGGTCGTCCGGGGTCATGTTGCAGATCTCCACCTTGTCGTAGTTCTTCTTGAAGTCGTTGAACTCCATCCTGGAGTCACAGAAAATGTCATTTTTTAAAAGACAGTTCATCGTCGCCGCGGAGTTCGATTGTAGAGATTTTTAAAGACGATGATGACAAAAGAAAAACTGAATAAATCAGATGTGAATGTGTTCATTGTGTTCATTGAAGTTTGGGAGTCTGCTAAAAATTCAATATTTAAGATAAAATGTAAAGCTCATGGCACAAGATTATTACTATATGGCTCCTTGCATGAACACTTTCATATTTCTGACCCTTTTTACAGAGTTCACTACACGGCTGCATCCGTGCAACATATTCAATGTACAAACAAAACGCAAAGGCCAAGTCGCAGACAGTCAAGTAGATTTATTTCATCTTTATTTTGTCGTGGACTCACCAGAATTCGCCGTCGTCTGATTTCTTCAGGATGCGATTCTTTTCAGCTTCGTTAACATAATTCCATTCTCTGGACCTGAAACAGACACGAGATGAAAAACAATTAACCTGTTAACACCTCAACGTGCAGAGATCAGAGAGAGAAGAATACTTTCCACGAACAACAACCAACTTTATTTGTTGTTGTTCATTCATGCGACAATTCATGTGTTCATGCAACTTTGAGATTTTACAGGTTAAAGCTTCAGTTCGAGGTTATGTCGATCCAGGATCGGCCATTTTACTCTTAATTATCTTGTCGGTATCTGTGTGAAAGTTTATTTATACGACTATCTTTTTACGGCGTTAGCGTCTCAAATCAAAGAGTCAAAATGTTTCTTTCATCTCTGTTCAATGGTGACGACAAAGAGACTCAAAATGACCCCAAAAAGACGTAAAGCAACTACATGAGTGAATTGGGAGCGTCTTAGCATCTGATGGTTCCAGCTCATGACCTCCTGCTGCACCACCGAAACAACACATGTTCATTTCCAGGATTTAAACCTTTGCTGCACGTCGTACCTTCTTTCTTTCTCCTCGATTTCTACACCATCCTCTGTCAAATAAAGGCTGAAAAGCCAAAACAGGAGTCCCCTGCTCCGATTGTCTCTCTCTACTATCACTGTGTCCTGTCACAGAAAATGGCCCCAATGGCCCCAATGGGTCAATGGGCCCATTGGGGCCATTGACCCATTGGGATTAAATGACTATTGGGACTATTGGGGCCATTGGAACTACTGGAGCCATTGGGACTATAAGGACGATCGGGATTATTGGTGCCATTGGGACTATAAGGCCTATTGGGACTATTGGGGCCATTGACCCATTGGGACTATTGACCCATTGGGCCCCGAGCAGCTTCAAACCGACCACGTGTTAGGATAAAGTGGTTTTCCCCTTCATGCTCACCCGTCACTCCAGGGGCCGTTCCACTCGACCTGACCCCAGGGGTTCCTGATCCGGATCAGCTGGACCTTCTGGCCTCGGACCGTCACCTTGAAAATCAAACAATTCATTTTGTTGGTGTGAGAGTTTGCGTATTTGGCTCCGCTTGGTAAAACGTTCCCTGAAAGTAGGAATTAAAAGAAGACACGCCCCTAACAGGTTAATTGGTCTGACTCTCCTCAACGCAATGAGATATCAGAAATCTTTCAACGCAGTCTTGAAGATAGAAAGATAATTCTTTTGACACAAATTTGACTCCTATTTCATGCGACTATTTTCACCAGGCCTATTGCTGCAATGGATTCCGGTCATGGATACATGCGACTGTGGCCTCACCTCCTCCAGGCCTGTGATGGAGTACGCGTGGCCCTTCACCAGGCCGGTGCTCGTCTTGGCCTCAGACTCTGCAGAGCTGGAGATCTGGAGGAAGTTAAATAAATAAATAAAAAGGTGTTTAACGCTGAAGTACTGGCTGGACGTCTTGTACGGTGGAAGCGACGGTCTTTACGTCGATGGAGCAGCCCATCATGGAGCCGCGGTCCAGGGCCTTCTTCATGATGGCGAACAGGTTGTCCGGAGCGTTCTTGGTCTCGTAATTCTCACCGACGCCGCCGGTGAAATCCTCCATGGCCTCCATCGTGCTGCCGCCCTTCAGGGACTCGTAGCTGCCGTGCAGTCTGGATCAAACGAGACGGGGGAAACGCGTCGCGGTGGTTAAGACGGAAACTAACGGCGGCCAGACGTTACCTTTATTTACCCCAGAGATTTAATGACGAAAATAGAGCATAGTTTGTGACTCATAGTAAATACTGATCATCTCCTCAACCCCAAGGTCTATTTGAATAATTTAAAAAGCTATGATATACATGAAACCCTTGTGAATATAGATAATAAGTATATTATATACAGACTACAGTGTTTTCACAGGCTCTCCGATATTTTAAAAATGATAATTATACTGATATGCACATAATAATAAATACAATATATAAATATACCCATGCACTTAATGTGCACTTAAAATATGTATATTTATTTATGTATATATTTATATATATCATATATGTGTTAGTGGTATAGTAGTTTATGATAGTACACAGAAATGTGAAATATATTTAAAAAAATAATTTTAAAAAGTATTTTTTTCTTATCTTCACTATATGTGCAGACATAGCTCTATATGTTAGGAGTATCTGTGCGAAGTTTGGCTTTGATTGAGTGACGTTAAGTATTTTTTATAATTATTTTAGTTCAGGATTTTCGAGCGATCGCGTCAATTTCGCCAACCCTGAAAATTCCCACACTCTTTGAACGGTCCTCGCTCCACACAGCCGCCATGTGCCGCGCGGAGAGACGAAGCTACGGAGTCCCGGACAGGCCAAATAGTGCGACGGGACGTGTGGAGGCCTTACTTACTTGGCGTAGGCTTTCTCCAGCAGGGCGCTCCAGAACTCGTTGTTGGAGGCGGAGTGCAGCATGATGAGCTGGTCCCTCACCGTCGGCAGCCGGTCGTCCACCACCACGTCCAGCCACTTGTTGTGGTTCCAGAACTGAGGGACACAAGTGTGCTGTTCATCGTCTGCTCCACGTTTCATTATTACACGCAGAGAGATGACAAGAGGTATGGAAGCCCATTCCCGCCACAAAAAAAATTAGGGCCAGGAAAAAAAAAAAAAAAAAAAATTAGGGCCATAAAAAAAAAAAAAAAAAAAAATTAGGATAAAAAAAAAACACAAAAAATTAGGACCAGAAAAAAAAAATTAGGACCAAAAAAAAAAACAAAAATTAGGACCAAAAAAATAAAAAATAGGGAGAAAAAAAATATTTTTTTTCGTTGACAAACATAAAGAAAACATCTAAGCAATCTGTTATTTCATCACTTTGGTTTTAAAAAAAAAAAGTCCAATCTTGTTTCAATTCAAAAGATCTTTTAGTAAATAACAAGAGCACTTGAATATAAAACAGTGCTTGCTCGGCAATGTCAACCACCTGTAAGCCCGTATGGATGGGTTACTTTAAAGTAAATAATTCATTCAATATATGTGTGGACTTTGCATTTTACTCCGTTCTTAAAAATGGTCAATGGAAGGTCAACAATGTACTTTGTCTGTATTAGCTACAATTATATTTAGGCAGTAACTGTAATTTTGCCATTTATAGTCAGTAGTCAAGTTCTCATTTCTCTGAAACTTTTTTTTGTTGCCTTTTTTCAAGTCAACGGAAAAAAAGACAACAAAAAAAAAATCTTTTTTTTTTTTTTGGTCCTAATTTTTTTTTTTTTTGGTCCTAATTTGTTTTTGTTATTTTTGGTCCTAATTTTTAAAAAAATTTTTTTGGTCCTAATTTTTTATTTGTTTTTTTTTTGGTCCTAATTTTCTCTTTTTTTTTTTTTGTCCTAATTTTTTTTTTTTTTTGCGTGGCGGGAATGGGCTTCCATACGTTTCTCTCCTGGAACGAAACTTTTTTGTTGTTGCCTTTTTTCAAGTGAACGGGAAAAAAAGACAACAAAAAAAAAAATTTTTTTTTTTTTGGTCCTAATGTTTTTTTGTTTTTTTTTGGTCCTAATTTTTTTATTTATTTTTTTGGTCCTCATTTTTTAATTTGTTTTTGGTCCTAATTTTTTTTTTAATTTTTTTTGGTCCTAATTTTTTTTTTTTTTTTGCGTGGGCTGTCATACGTTTCACTCCTGGAATGAAACTTTTTTTTTGTTGCCTTTTTTCAAGTCAAAGGAAAAAAAAGACAACGAAATTTTTTTTTTTTTTTTTTTGGTCCTAATTTCTTTTTTTTTTTGGTCCTAATTTTTATTTTTATTTTGGTCCTAATTTTTTTTTTTTTTTGCGTGGCGGGAATGGGCTTCCATACAAGATGTGTTTCTAATTTGGGGGGTTTGTTATTTTTTTCGACACCTGTCAATCAAACTAACACGCCCCGCTCCCTAAAAATACTTTATGATACTCTCTATGAGCCTTAATATCGCTGTAACAGAAAAACAAACAATAAAATCACCCTTTTAAAGATAACTCAGGACTGTGTGACCCGTTATATCAGGTCACAAGGTACAAAGCAAGATAAATACATAGTTATACCCCCCAAAAACATGTTAGGTATCAAATTAAACTTTGAAATCTGGCCTACAATAATATATAATCCTCTAAACACAACTCAAGCAATAAATAGGATTAAGGGTTAGAGTTAGGGCTCAAAGGGCTTCACTGTTTCGGGTATGTGAAGCCTTTTTATTCATATTGTACTTATTTAGTTTGTATATTAATCTATTTATATATTTTTATATCACATACTGTGTAGCTACAATATCTGTAGCAATATTTGAGATTAATTTTATTTGGGAACGAGGTCCAGTGTTTAAAAAACGTTAAAAAAGTGTGTTTTATGCAGGGATGGATGGAGGTTTCAGAGTTTAATTCACTATATTAAAAGTTGTTTCATCCTTCGTTCACACCCTTTAGCCTGCAGCCAACCAGCCGCCGGCGCTGCGTACCTGGAAGTGAAAGATGCCGGCGTACGAGCGGTCAAAGTCCTGGTTGTGGGGCACGACCCGGGCCAGCGTTTCCTGTTTGAGGGTCAAGGATGCGATGGCCGCCAGGAGCCAGCAGTCCCCTGTGGTGACGAGACAGGGTGCATCATGGGTAAGCGATTAGAGATGTGCAAACAGACAGAAACCTCGTGCGGACGGCTTGAGAACCAACCGAGCTGCCCTTGGCAGATGTCCGTCCTGCTCGCATCGCCGACGATGAACTTTGGGTTCTCGCAGATCTCCTGCAGAGAGAGAAAAAAAAAACAGGTTTGGTTTTATTTATGAAAGAGGAAAAAATGACCGTTGAGAGGTGACACAGGTGCCGCTGATAGGCGTGTTCACATTCCAGGCATATTAATCAATCTCTCAAACGAAGACACACGCCAAGCTGAAAGGCAGCTGAAGCATTTTTTACTCTGCAGCAACGCCCAGGAGAGAAATATGTAGTCACTGGAAGCAAAAAAACGTGATGGGTGAGTTTACCACAGTTTACTCAGAGCAGGTTATGTCAAGAGGTGGAACATGCACGACGGGGAACGTCAGAGAAAAGCTTCCAAGCGTTTAAATCTCGAGCCGATCGGCTAAAAATCAACCGACTCAAAAAGGACTTGTGACTCCTGAGCGGCTGCCGAGCGGTTTTTTTTCTGTATCTGCAGATAGCGAGGAGGCGCGCGGGGATAAAGTCTGCCTGTGCACTCGGCCCTGTTTACACAGTTTTCTTGCAAAACTGGTTTCGCGGCTACGACACGGGGATATAAAAAAAAAGAAAAGGGAAAAATCCACTTCAAATAAACATCACGCTGTATTTCTTCAAAGCCGTCAATAAGTATCAGTAACTACTGATCACGCTACTGGCTCAACTGCCACAGGCTGCTTTCATTCAGTCTCACTTATGAGACCTTTCAGAGCAAATATGACGCGTTTTACACACACAAAAAAAAAGTACTAGTGTCTTGACCCGTCATGTACAACCTAGTCAGACGCTCGGCTCACAGAGAAAACACAACATTTCATTCATTCGAGTGAATTTGAGACACAAATTGGCTCAATCCAACAGACTCAAAACACCTTTTGGACTCTTTTTTTTTTCTGGTCCTTTTGACGCGAGCATCAGCCTCGCTACATGATCCCATACGATACCTTTGGCCTCTTCCATTCAATGTTGACGGGGACGCTCTGGCTGTAGTAGAGCGAGGAGTCGGCGGCGGGGAAGTCCGGGTCCTCGAACAGGACGCCCTGCTTCAGGCACTCCAGCCGCAGCTCGTCGAACGACTTCCCGTCCGACTGCGTGTCCACGGCCTTGCTGGAGCCGGAGCCCCGGCCCGACAGGGTGGACTGGAGAGGCATCCTCTTCGTGGGAGGAAGACGCTCGGAGTGGAGGACGAAAGGGAAGGAGAGGTGTGTGTGTGTGTGTGTGATGGAGCGTGTGGAAGTGTGTGTGTGATTCAGGGACGAGCCCGTCAGGTCGGTGTAGGGCGGCCGCGTACACACCCTCCAGACAGAAACTGGTTCGTCTCCCTGTGGCCATGAACCTCGCCCCAGCGCTCTCTCTCTCTCTAGTCTCTTATCTCTCTCTATCTCTCTCTCTCTGGGCTCGGCCTGCTGGATACTGAGAATGTTTTCTTGACGGTTTGATAAATTAAATAGCTTGAAGTGGAGTTTTCATTCAGATCAGCATCTCTGAGTGAAGACAGAAGTGTTGTTTTTACCTCGAATGTATTTATATTCATACTACTGTCTTTATTGCATATATATATATATATATATATATATATAAAAAACCTGTAGTACCCTTACAGTATGCCAGATTTAAATGCTTGTTTTTCAGGTCAAATTTTGTGTTTTTACTAGAGATTTGACAGAGAAGCAAAAACCTCAAAGAGACACAAAATGACTTCAATGAGACACAAAATGACTTCAAATATACACAAAATGACCCCAAGGACACACAAAATGACCACAAAGAGACACACAACAATCTCAAAGAGATGCAAAATGACAGTAAAGAGACACAAAATTACCTCATAGAGTTGTAACTTACAACTGAGACCAAAGAGACGTAAATGACAAAAAAGAGACATAGAATTAGCGAAGAGGCGCACAATGACCTCAAATATACAAGAAATGACTCCAAAGAGACACAAAATGACCACAAAGAGTCGCGCAACAACCTCATAGAGATGCGCAATGACCTGAAAGAGATGCGAATGGCAACAAAGAGACACAAAATGACCTCAAAGAGACGCACAACGACCTCAAAGAGACACAACATTATCTCAAAGAGACACAGAATGACGTCAAAGAGACACAATGACCGCAAACAGACACACAATGACCACAAAGAGACACACAAAGACCTCAAAGAGGCACACAACGACCTCAAAGAGACTCGCAACAACCTCAACGAGTTGCGAATGACAACAAAGAAACACGAAATGACCCGAAAGAAACGCACAATGACCTCAAAGAGACACCAAATGATCTCAAAGACACAGAATGACCTCAAATAGACACACAATGACCTCAAAGGGACACAATGACCCCAAAGAGACACAATGACCTCAAAGAGACACGAAATGACCTCAAAGAGACACGAAATGACCACAAAGATGCACAACATGACCACAAAGATGCACAACAAACCCAAAGAGACACACAATGACCTCAAAGAGACACAAAATGAAGCCAAAGAGACACAAAATGAACCCAAAGAGACGCACAAAAACCTCAGAGACACCGAATAAACACACACTGAACTTCCTCCTCTCTTTCCGTGTGGGCGTGCATTCGGGGTGTGCCTCATCGTCTCTGCTGCACCCTGCCACCCTCACTACACACTACACACTGCACACTGCCCTATGTCAGCAGCAGCATTCCTGCTGCAGCCTCTGGATTCTTCACATAGCTGAAGGTGAGTGTGTGTTGCCACAGTTGTGCGATTACCTTTCAGGAAGGTTTGTACTTAATTAAATAACTAGACCTCGTTATCTGGCCTCATGGAGACCAGCGGCATCCTCTTCCCTTGAACCACCTGCAGCTGCACATAGCGCCCTGCGGCCTGCAGGGGGCAGCACACGGCAGTGCTGGGAAGGTACTTGGGCCTATTTCTTGTATGAAAGAAGTAAAATTTCTACACACAAATGACCACAAGAGACGCACAACGACCTAAAAGAGACACAAACTGACCTCCAAGAGACACAAAATGACAATATGAAGCTGAATCACAAGATGAGGAAATCAAAAAAGAACCCACCAAAGCATTTTTTTCAAATAAATTCTGTTATTTATTTCTTGTTTTGGGCTACAGGAGGCAACAAAAGGTTACTGACAAACGTAAAGTACAACTTCCAGACTGGATTCATGAATGAAATATGCAAAACAACTATATATATATATATATATTTAAAAAAAGAAAACAAAATAGTATCACGCTTTGAATGCATGAGATCAGTTTCTAGGTCAGTGTTGTTTAGCCCTTGTTCACCTCAACCTGGATGTCAACTCTTGGTAGCCAAAATATTACAAAAATACAGTTTATATGTACACTTTTTAAACATTGCACCGTTCATGCCGCTCGCAGAAAAGTGCGAACAAAACGCAGCCTTTGATTCTTAGAAATGTCCTCAACAAGCTCATCACGCCTTTCCTTTCTTAAAGGGATCTTTAAAGGAACATCCTGCATGTCGCCTCTTCTTTGTCTCCCCGAGTCAGAACGGGTTAAAACCAGATTCACCAGCTTTTCGTTCCAGTAGTCCTTCAAAAATAATAGACATTTGTAAATACTCTAATAACTAAAAAATATATACAGCCTGAACACAAACAAAACTACCGTCATCGTTTATCCAAAACATTTGTTGTTTCTTCCCAGAAGCTCCCGACATTCAGCTCTCTGTATTATTTTGGAACCAAGTATGAAAAACCGTCGCGTGCACAGAGCCAGCATTCACTCAGTCGTGTTTATTTCAGTGTCGTATCAAAGAAATTAAAGATCTGCGTCTGTACTTTGGTCGTAAAACTCGAAAAAAAAAAAAGGTCTTGGCCGACACTCGGCCGTCCTCGTGCGACCGGTGCTCGCCGACGAGATGGTTACAGAGTTGTAGGAAGGTGCAAATATATTTAAAGTTTTCTTCTTATTTGCGATGGAGCTGGGCTAGCAGTTTCCCCCCGCTTCCAGTCATTGTGCTAAGCTAGGCTAAACCCACACGCTGGAGTTTAATTAAAGCTGCAGCTCGGTGTACTCCCAGTCCATCCCATAATACTCGTCAGTGCAACGCCAAAGGAACCGTCCGTTTAATAACGTAACCATTTTAGGTCAAACTCAATTTTTGCAAATTTGAAATAAAAAAAAATATAAATTTAACAAGATTTTTTTTTTTTTTTTAAATAAATTGAACAAGATATTTGTTTTGATATTCAAACCAGTGGCCTGCTGCTGTAATAGATAATAAAACGTGTGCATGACAGCAGGGTAAACCACCAAGGCACCGGACCCGGATTTAATTTAATACTGACATCTAGTGAGGACGCTTTGGTAATCAGACAACACCACCGAGGACAAACGATCATCTGGAACTGAATGTCTAAAGGTTTGAAGAAGGAGACGAGAGACTTTTAAATGCCAACAACTCAAACAAAACAAAAAGGACTCCTGTGCTGCTGGTGGCCTTTAACCTCTGAGTGGAAGAACACTGGTGACAAACAAACGTCAGACAACCGGAGACGTCGAATATTTCTCTCCCGAGCGTCAACACGAAGAAGAAGGACGACAAGAAGAAGAAGGACGACAAGAAGAAGAAGACGAAGGACGACAAGAAGAAGGACAATAAAGGCAAGAAGAAGGACAAGATGGACGACAAGGAGAAGAAGAAAGACGAGGGCAAAAAGACAAAGGACAAGAAGAAGAAGGGCGACAAGAAGAAGATGGACAAGAAGGGCAAGGAGAATAAGGACAAGATGGACGACAAGAAGACAGAGAAGGACAAGAAGAAGGCCAAGAAAAAGAAGGGCGACAAGAAGAAAAAGAAGGGCGACAAGAAGAAGAAGAAGGAGAAGAAGAAGAGACATCTGAGGCTACTGTTCTGCTTTCTCTTGTGCGGTTCCCGTGACCAGCAGCAGGTTGCAGGCCATGAACTGGACGTTCAGCACGCTGCTGGTGTTCCCGGTGTACAGTCCCACCAGCTCGCCGGACGAGCCGTCGGCCGGCGTCCCGCCGTGGGAGTTCCGGATGTCCCACACGCGGACCGAGTTGTCCATGGAGGCCGACGCCACCAGGCTGCTGTCCGGGCTGAAGGACAGGCTGGTGACGCTGTCCGTGTGTCCGCGCAGGTCTTTGGACAGCGTCCCCGTGGCCAGGTCCCACAGCTTCACCCGCTGGTCCTCGCCGGCAGACGCCAGGTACTTCCCGTTGGGCGAGAAGGCGAGCGACAGCACGGGGCCCCGGTGGCCCGTGAAGAGGCGCACGGACGCCCCCTGCTGGGTGCTCCACAGCCGCACGGTCTTGTCGGTGGAGCCGGTGGCCAGGTAGTTGGAGTTGGGGTGGAACTTGACGCAGTCGACGTCGGCGAGGTGCCCGGCGTACAGCCGCAGCGGGTAGGTGCGGGAGAACGTCCAGAGGCGCGCCGTCCGGTCGTGGGAGCCGCTGGCGAAGTAGAGGCTGCAGGGGCTCACGTCCACGTCCCACACCGGGTAGGCGTGGCCCCGGTAGAGCGCCGTGTTGGTGAAGCTGCCCAGGTCCCAGTAGCGGACCGTCGTGTCCTCGGAGCAGGAGAGCAGCCCGGAGCCGTCCGTCAGGAAGGCGGTCCGGAACACCGGGCCGCTGTGACCCCGAAGCGTCTTGATCTCGCTGCCGGAGCCGTCCTCTTCCTCCGCCTGAGGAGACGCACAGAAAACATCCGATATTAACCGACTTCCTACACGTTCAAATGTTATAGTGCATAGTTATGTTACATAGTTCATACTTATACCCTTAGTTATAGTGTATGCCTATGTTACATAGTTCATACCCTTAGTTAATAGTTCATACTTATACCCTTAGTTATAGTGCTTATACACTGTCATTGTGCATACTAATGTTACATAGTTCATATTTATACCCTTAGGTATTGTGCATACTCATCTTACAGCTCACTTATACACTTAGTTATAGTGCATACTTATGTTATAGTTCATATGCATAGTTCCCTTTATGCACTGAGCAACACTATGATCATATTTTTGTGCAATACTGTTAAATCTTTTATGCCCTTATTTTGTAGTTACCTTAAGTTTATTGTAATTGAACAAAAATAGCTTTTATTGAATAGAATAACTGTCTGTTATCTGTGCATATGACAGTAAAAATATCTTGAATCTTATTATTATTCATTTTAAATGATCATTTAGACAAAACTGGTCATTTGGAAACATAATTCAGGGCTCTGGAAAGCCCAAATAAGCTATGCATATCACAAATAATGGAGAAAAAAAAAGTTTAAAAAAAACAATGTCAACCATCAGACATCCACCCACCTCCTCCTCCAGCACGTCACAGGCCAGGTGGATGAGCGACACGTCGGCCTGGTGCGGTTTGGCCTTCAGCTTTCGGGCTCGCAGGCTCCACAGCTTCACCGTGGAGCTGTCGAAGCCGGCGGCCAGCAGCCGGCTGTCGGCCGACACCTCGGCGGCGTTGAGCGTCTGCTCCGTGTGGTGGAAGGCGTAGAAGCACACGGTGGTGAGCGTGGGCGGGCCCTCGCGGACCTTCTTGATGCAGTCCTGCAGGGTCTCCAGGGCCGCCTCGCTCTGCGGGATCCCCGCGGGGACCTCCACCCCCTCAGCGCTCGCCGCCGCGGAGGAAGAGGAGGAGGTGATGGTGGAGTTCGGGGCGGCGGTCGCCCCGCCGGCTCCGGCTCCGTACAGCTGGTAGTCTGTGCGCCTGGAGGCGGTGACCTCCACCTGCAGGTGTGTGCTCAGGGCCCTGCAGAGGGCGCTGTTGTCCTCGCTCTGCAGGTAGCGCAGCAGGTAGCCGTAGGCCGGCTCCGCCAGGTGAACCACGTACTTGTGCTCCAGGAAGGCGCTCAGCTTTGGGTTGGCCGCGACGTCCTGAGCGGTGAGGACGTGGCGGAGCTGCTCTATGGTGGCGCGCTGCTCGGCGTCCTGGAGGAAGGCGCCGTGGAAGCGGCTATAGAAACCGTCCACCGCCCCCTTCAGGCCGCAGTGCACCAGGTCCAGGTGGAGGTAGACGAAGAGCGGGTAGAGGACGCTGCTCACTTCCTTCGCCCAGGAAAGGTCCGTTTCTGACGGACGGGAAATTAAAAGGTAATGTGAAACCGGTGACGATTGGTAACGTGGAAAACAGGAACACACACACACACGGCTGAGGAACTCAGTGACAAGTGCAGCAGGAATATGCATCGTGTGTCACACACACACCTGAGGAGTCGTGTGATTACCTGACAGAAAGGAGCGCAGCCTGGAGTACTGGGTCTCGTACTGCTGAGGGTCAGACTGGCAGGGCGCCGCAGAGACGATGTTGGTGCAGCCCGACTCCGTCTGCACTGCTCAGAGGAACAGGAAGAGGGACATGGAGGTCAAAGAGTTGTTTTTTTTTTAAATCAGCTTGGCACAAAGCCACAAGAATACACACCTGTGTGGGTATTTAGGGGCCTTTAATGTATAATAATCCATTAAAAAAGCACATGTTCTTCAGTGTTGGATACAGGTGACATGACACACGCTCACCTGTGAGACTGGCAGCCATCTCCTCCGCGGACTGGAAGAGCTTGGTCCCTTTCAGAGAGCCATCTGTGTCCACGTACTGCCTCCGCTTCAGGTACTGAGCCACCGCGTACTGGATCTGCTCAGTGCGAACCCGCTTCATGACCTGTGTGTGTGTGGGGGGGAGGGGTTAACACACCTGAGACAGTTTAGAGTGGACAGGACACACCTGCACGCCACACCGGTCCAATAGACACGGTGAAACACGGTGTGCACGATATCCATCGTCTCCATTTTTTTTTTACTGAGGCGTTAAAAACACGTTAAATACACAGTTTTCATACGATATAAACAAACGTGGCGGCGCGAGACGAACGCGGAAGCCCGACACGACGCGTTATTTACGCGTTAATCCAGTCTGAGGACCCGGCTGGCTCCTCCGTGAGAGGAGGATGAGCTGAGCTAACTCCGGGCTAACTGAGCGCCAGCGGGCCGCGGCGGCTCCAAAGTTTACGCGGGATCGATCCGGTTCCGCGGCTCCAAACGGTCGGTCGGTACTCACTGCATATCGGGCGGTTCCTCTCCGTGCTCCGTGACTGTGCGCGAGCTCAGCGCGAGGAGGGTTTGAACGCGACCTCGGTTCCTAGCTGAAACTACGTCGCCGCGCCATCGTGGTCTTCCGCCCCCCCCGGTCAGCCTCCATCAAAACCAGCTTTCATCTCTGAGGACGAACGGCTATCGGGGATCTACTCGTCGCCCTGGCTTCCCCCTCCGTTAGCATCACAAGGTGAGTGTGACGGCGATCTACTACTTTTGTCTGGATTTTTTTTTTTTTCTTGCCATTTGAACCAAACTCAACAAAACTTAGTTGAAAAAATAAGAGAAATAAACTCAAGTGGACGTCGGTCACTAAATAGCAAAATTATTTTAAAGAAAATGTCAGCTTGTAGGAGTAGTTCGCAGTGCTCACTGTCGTTCGGCTGTAGATGCATGAAGTAAAATCTACGTCATGAAGTTATGAATTTCACTTTGCACATCAGAAATATTCTGAGTTGATATAAATAAATAAATAAAAATATAGTTAGATGGTTTGAAATGTTTTTTTTAATTTAAATATTAGGCATCTTTCCAATTTGACAGTTCTTGTTTTTTGTTAAGTTTCAATTAAATGTATATATTTTTTGTTTATTTGTTTTATTATTATTTTTATTGAAACTTGACAACAAAAACAAGAACTATCTAAATGGAAAGATGCCTAATATTTTAATACCCCCACCCCCCCTCACAAAAAAGGAGAGGAGATATATATATATATATATATATATATATATATATATATATATATATATATATATATATATATATATATATATATATATATATATATATAAAATGTGTGTGGTAAAAAAATACAACTTCTTTTTATGTCGTTTTTGCGATGGGCGGGACTTTCCGTCGCAGAGTGATGACGCAAATTTCGAGCGACTGCACCGCGCGCTGTTTGGAGGAGTGACTGCTGTTGACGGTGTTAACGGTTTATTTTTTCCCGGCTAAAAAAAAAATCGTACCTATTTCTCTCCTGTCGAGCAGTACGCGGGCCCCGCAGCAGACATGTTCACCCCGCGAGCCGCCCCGAGCTCCGGCCGCCGGCAGCAGGGCCGGACCACCGGGAGGAAGAGCGTCTCCGGCGCGGCCACCAGCCTGCTGTTCTCCTCCCCGCGCAGGACGGGGCTGTCTGCGAGGTGAGGGAAACCACTGAAGGGTGACGACTAGCTAGCTGTGTTTTATGTGTGTGTAATGTATCAACAATATGTACATTCATATACTCAACTGCCGTTTATTTAGCCCCACTTGGCTCAACATAATGGAGTCAAATACAATAATCCTCTTGTAAAACATGGTTAAAACGTTAATTTTTTTTTTAACAGTGGCTCGTCTGATGTTTAACTCTCCTTCAGGTCGACGCCCACCAGAGTGCAGAGCCATTCGGCTGCAGACTCCATCAACTACGACGTGCAGACCTTCGGCTCGTCGCTGCCGGTCAAAGTGATGGAGGCGCTGACGATGGCTGACGGTAAAGAAACCCCCCGACCGTCTCTCTGATTAAGTTCATGTTCCTTGTTATTACATTTTAAAAAGCATTGCACCGTGTACCTCTAGTTGACGACCAGATCTCGGTGAAGGTGAATGAGAGCGGCTGGGCCTGGATGGTGTGTGGAGAGAAGCTGATCATCTGGAAGATCTGCCAGACTGCCGTGGCCAAGGTACAGCTCAGTCTGTTAACATCAAACTACTTCTTTTTCTTCTGCTTGTCCTTCTTGTTCTTGTTCTTATTCTTCTTCTGCTTGTCCTTCTTCTTCTTCTTCTGCTTGTCCTTCTTCTTGTCCTTATTCTTCTTGTTCTTCTTGTCCTTATTCTTCTTCTTCTCATTGTTCATCTTCTTCTTCTTCTTAATGTCCTTCTTGTTCTTCTTCTCGTTCTTCTTCATCTTCTTAACGTTCTTCTTCTTCTTCGCATGCTTGTCCTTCTTCTTGTCCTTGTCCTTCTTCTACTTCTTCTTCTGCTTGTTCTTCTTCTTCTTCTTCTTGTCGTTCTTCTTCTGCTTGTTCCTCTTCTTCTTGTCCTTCTTCTACTTCTCCGAGCATTATCGTTTTATCTCGTTTCAGTTCACGCCGACGTCTTTCACGTCTTGCTTTAGTTTGATTCGACTGTACTGATGCTCTGTCCTGTCTCCTCTCACCTGCAACAATGTCAAGCTCCTCGATCAATCTACACTTTTTGTTTACTCTTTTTGTTTCTCAACAAAATTTAACCTGATTCTAATATGTTAGCATGAAGCATATTTCGATTATCGGGTTGTGAATTGCAGCTATTCTTTGATAATTGTGATATAAAATCCTCATACTGTCTTGTGTTTCGTGGCAACCAACAAAGGAACCTCTCACAGGTACATAACTCTGTGTGTGTGTGTGTGTGTGTGTGTGTGTGTGTGTGTGTGTGTGTGTGTGTGTGTGTGTGTGTGTGTGTGTGTGTGTGTGTTCTCCCGCAGCTGTCGGTGTGTAAGGAGCTGCAGCTGCCCAGCAGCGAGTACAACTACACCGCCGACCTCGTGGCCGTGTCGTCCGCCGCCCCGCTGGAGACGGCCCCCGTCCAGTCCATCTCCGTCCTGGCCGTGGCCGCGGAGGGAGCGGCCCGGCTGTGGAGCAGCCTGGCCCAGGAGGGCAACTACACGGACACGGACGTGGACCTGGGAGATCTCTGCAACTTCGTTGTTGCCGTCACTGTCAGTAGATCTGAGTTGTTGTTTTTTTTTCATTTTGATGTCTCGCAGCTGAAATCTATAGAAGCCCATTTCCGCCACAAAAAAGTCATCATTATGAGAAAAAACGTCATTTCCACAAAAAAAAGTCATTATGAAGACAAAAAAGTTATGACCAAAAACTTTTTTTTTTCTCATAATTATGACTTCTTTTTTTGTCAGTTCTTTCTTTTTTCTTCATGACTTTTTTTGTTGTCATTAAGAAAAAAAGTCATAATTATGACAAAAAGTCATTATGAAGAAAAAAATTGTGAAAGAAAAAAAATGATGACAAAAAAGTCTTTATGGGAGAAAAAAAGTAATTTCCGCCAAAAAAGTCATTTTGAAGAAAGAAAAAAATTGTGACCAAAAACATTTTTTTTTATATAATCATGACTTCTTTTTTTGTCATTTCTTTTGTCATTTTTTTATTTTTTCTTTATAATGACTTTTTTTTGCCATCATGAAAAAAAGTCATAATTATGACAAAAAAGTCATTACGAAGAAAAAAGAAAATAATTGTGGAAAAAAAAAAATCTGGGAAAAAAAAGTAATTTCCGCCCAAAAAACTTTGAGTTCTTTTTTTGGGTCATAATTATGACTTTTTTTGTGGCAGGAATGGGCTTCCATAGACCCTCTAACTTGACTTACATCCATATCTCGAGCCCCTCTTTCATGTTAATCCTGACTGCGCTCTCCTCTCAGGGCGGGAGCTTCATCCTGTCATCCATGAAGAGTCGGCTGTTGAGAGCGAGCGCCGACTCCTCGGGGAAGCTGCAGAGCCGAGCGCTGCAGCAGGGCCAGGGCGTGCTCTCCGGCATCGGGCGCCGCGTCTCCAGCCTGTTCGGCATGCTCTCCCCGCCCGCCAACGACACCGTGAGTCCCGCTGGCGGGTTTTACCTTTTTAAGTGGAGTTCAGGGAGGGGGGGGCGGCCATTTTAATAATCCCTAAAAACAATCCTGAAGCTCTGAACTGAAGTTAATGATTACACAACTACAGAATCTCTTCATCGACTCGAGTCCTCCTTTTAAATCTAGATTTACAAATTAACGGTATATTCTAACCAACTCGGTGAAGCCGAAATTCCCCAAAAATGCCTCCTGGAGCGTTAATAAGACACCTTTTTGGAAAGATTAGGAGCTAAAGAATCAGAATCTACAACAAACATCACAATATAACAAAGCCTTGGCCTGTTAGGAAGGAGTTCAGTCAAAAAATTAGAAAAATGATGTATTTTATGCCAAAAGATTGTCTGAATGGGGCATGCTGGGACTTAAAATGGGAGCGTGAGGATTTTCGCTCACTGTTTCCAAAAGGTTAAACTGTCTATTTAACCGTCTGTCTCCGTACGAGACAACATGTATGTATGTATGTATGTATGTATGTATGTATGTATGTATGTATGTATTAATTAATATTCCTGGTGTCGTCCTCGGCAGCTCCACAGCGTGCTCTGGGTGGGCGGAGCCAGCTGCCTCTACACGCTGACCAGCTCCAGTCTGAGCAAGTGGGAGGTGGACGACAGCTGGGAGCACCAGGTGCTCAGCTGGGACGCCCAGCGGGCGCTGACGGAGAGCATCGCCGACGCCATCTGGGTCAGTACGAGGAGAACAATACGCAGAGTTTTAAATAATGATATATATTGTCTTTATAATGTTTCAATACTGCGACGTCTCAACAACATCTCCCTCCAGGGGTCAGAGAGCAACTACGAGGAGCTGAAGGAAGGAGCCAATGTGACCTACCTGGACATGAAGCACAGCCAGTGAGTGTTTGTTTGTTTTTGCATAAACGTCCTGCTTGTTTTACTTCAGAATAAAAGTTCTCAAGTTGTCTTTGCCGCATGAAATCTATTAATTCACATCATTAATCCTGTGAATGTGATGTACAAACTGTTAAATCAAGGCCAGTAAATGGAAGATGGGGAGTTTTTTTCAAACTTTTGAGCAAATAAATCTGTTTTGCGAGGTGACGAATGAAAGTGTGAGACGTTAAAATTCAGGCATATAATCCAGGAAGAAGTCGTCTGTGTGAGACAGACGTATAAAGTGCACAGGGAACCCAGCAGGATGTTAACCCGAGGCGTGGCTGCGTGTCCACAGGGCCGGCCTGGTGGTGCTGGCTGCAGCCTGGCACCCGTCAGACGCTCCCTGCCTCGCCTACTTCTGCCTCGTCACCCTGCAGGACAACGGCGCCGCCATCGCCGACCAGTTCACCGTGGAAGTCACCAAGTACAGCCCCCCGTTCACGGTCAGTCCCGATCCCGATCCTGATCCTGATCCTGATCCTGATGCTGATCCTGGTTGTCAGAGAGTCTCCTTTACCGGATCTCTTGAAGGTTCATGTTTCTGTAGATGAGCGACCAAAAACTACAACGACACCTTTTTCACCTCAAACATCTTCCTTCTTTTACACTTTAATAACCAAGAATCCAGACTTTTCTAATGAAACAATCACTGTCAAGTCTTTATTTATAATTTTTCTCTAATTTCAAATGTCCCATTCCTTTCTTTCATCGTAGTATTTTCGAGGCGGAACATGTTTTTTAAAACTGAAACTCTTCTTGGCTCCATACTGCTGGAGGTTAATACAAAATAAAGCGCTTATTGTTTGTTTTTTTGGCATGCTCTTTTCTCCCCTCGCTGCCTGGCGTGCCCCGTCAGAGCGAGGAGGCGCTGCAGGCCACACGGCTGGCGCTGCCGCGCCGCCCCGGCTCCACCGCCTTCCTGTACAACGAGGAGCTGGTGTTCGCTTGCTCCACGGGAACCAGCAGGGGGGCGCTGCCCGACGAGAGGATCAGCTTCAGCTCGCCCGGTGAGAGACCAGAGACGCTGCTCTGAGGAGGAGGAGGGGGGGGGGGATGGGGAGAGGATGGGGGAGGGGCTCCGGATCAGATGCAGAGTGATGGAGGTACAGGGCGTCTGACTTAAACGATGCAGAAGAAGCTATTCAAGATTTTATAGAAGTAATTACACGCAGGGAATGTAGTGAGTAATGAATAAATAAAATGGTTTTAGGAGACAAAAGTCATCTGGAAATTCAAAAAATCTTTATATGGAAGCTCATTTCTGCACAAAAAATATAATCATTCGTCTTTATTATCTCGTAATTTGAACTTTATCTCATATGTTTAACTTTTTATTACATATTTTTGACCTTTTTATCTCAATTATGACCATTTCATAACTTTGACTTTTTTTTATCACATTTTGTCATAATTTTGACTTTATTTCATAACTTCGACATTATAATCACATATTTTTTTTACTTTTTATCATAATTATGACTATTATCACATAATTTTGACATTTTATCACATAATTATGACTTTTTTATTTCATAACGTTATATCTCAGAGATTCAACTTTCCATCTTCATAATTATGACTCTTATCTCATAATTCTTACTATATTTCATAATCATGACATTCATTTTTGCTTTATCTCATAATTATGACTTTATTATCTCATAAATTGTATTTTTTTCTGTCTGAAACGGGCTTCTGTACCTTTAACTGTAAACACTGAGCTGATTATTGTTCCTGGGTTTTCCTCCCGTGCAGGTGACGGCGTTCGTGGCGGCGGCTGCTGCGCCGACTTCCCCGTGTTCTTCTCCCAGACCAGCGGCCTGGTGGCCGTGGTCGCCCGGCAGAGCGCCTCCATCCTGCCGGAGACCATGGAGGACTCGCTGTTCTCCTCGCTGGACCCAGCGCCGGAGGTGAGGCTCAACTTAACTTAACTTCAAACAAGCTAGAAGTTACAGTTTCATACAGCGATCGCTCAGTTTCCCTCTTGGTTTTAAGGAAACGTAAAAGATCCACTGACTCTTTTAACTGAACCTTTTCTGTTTTTACTTCCTGGTGTTTCAGCTTTCCGTCATGGAGACTCCAACCAGAGCCGAGCCCGTCGGTCCGGAGGACAAAACCCGGCTCCTGAAGGCGGCGTTCCTGCAGTTCTGCCGGTTCGTCCATTGTTTCATTGATGGTTTTTAGAAAAAGGGTTGTTTAGTGGTCTGAATCTGCAGAGGACCCGCGTGTTTAATGACAAATGTTCTCCATCAAAAGCTTAAATTATAACCAAATGATTAAATTTATCAAGTAAAAACCTTTGATTTAAGCTTCTCAAATAGATTGACCTTCTCTGCATGAAGCTGTTTGGCTGTTTTTTTTATCAGATTATCAGATCAAATGTTCTTTAAAGGGCTGGTATCAGTCGTTGTCAGACTGAAGCAGCAGAGTTCGTCGTCCCCGCGGTGCTTTTTAAATAAAGAACCGTCTTGATTCATTCAGTAACGACCTGGTGGGCGCTCAGACCGTCACGGACGAGCTCTTCCCCGCCGACGGGGACGCCGACGGGGACAAGGGGGCCGAGCTGGACGGCATGGTGACCCGCATCAACCTGGACCTGGTGGACGACTACCCGGCATCGGACCCCCGGTGGGCCGAGTCCGTCCCAGACGGTGAGGAGGCTTTTTCTTCCACCGGGCTGAAAGATATCCATCTGCATACGTTACATTTAATATTAAGGTTTTACCTGAATACACCCGTATTTCTTTTACGTAACCTTCACTGGTACGTCAGGAAAAGTACATTAATCGCTGTAAATAATACAAACACGATTATAATACACAAAATACTCATTTTATTAAAGGCGCCTGAACGTCTCATTTGTTCCTCTAGAGAGCGCCGGCTTTCCTCTCACCTCCCTCATCATCCTCCACCAGCTGGAGGACAAGATGAAGGCCCACGGCTGCTTCATGGACTTCCTGCTCCAGGTACACACACACACACACACACACACACACACACACAACTTCTCACAGACCACACACGCACATCTTAAATATGAGAAAATGATGTTGCACAGAGCTTTTGTAGTGGCCTTTCAACAAATCCAGACTGTTATTTAGAAAAATCTAATCTCTCTCTTTTTTGGGGAGAGAGAGAGAGAGGGAGAGAGACTTGACCTTTGACTCTCAGTTGAACATCTCACATTTCAATCCACCATATTTGTTTTGCGATCCTATAATATTGTCCTCGTCGCCACCTGGAGCCTCCATTACCCACAATGCAACACCACCTCGGTCCAGTTTGGCCGCTCGGCTGTGGCGTGTGTTTCGCTCGTAGCAGCTACAGGAGACACTACGACAGACTTTACAGAGCACTTTGACTTCTTCTCTAACTATCAATTTATTTGGTCTCTCTCTCTCTCTCTCTCTCTCTCTCTTCCCCCCCCCCCCCCCATCAGGTGGGTCTGCTGGACCGGCTCGGCCTCTCGCCGGTGCGTTCGTCCGTCATGGCGACGCGCCTGCTGCTGTGCGAGCACGCCGAGAAGCTCCAGGCGGCGATGGTGCTGAAGAACCACCACACCAAGCGCGGCGAGCTGGTGAACCGGGCCATCGCCGCCACGCTGCAGAGGAACGGCGCCGCCGTGCCGCCCAGCCTCACCGCCGCCGACGTCTTCTTCAGAGAGGTGTGTGTGTTCGTTCGGGCTCTTGAGGATGCAGGTAGAGAAGGATTCATCACATCTGTTGTCTCCGCAGGTGTCTCAGATCTCCTCGGTGTTCGACTGCCTGCTGGACGAGGAGGAGCGCAGCCTGAAGGAGAACCCGGTGGACTCGGTGCAGTGGGCCGAAGGCGTTCTCACCGTCAACAACATCATCAAGGTAAACTTTATTTGACTCCTCTGGTTGTATAGAAGTCTATGCTTCATGTGTTAAAGCTGCATTCTCTCTCCTGACCACCAGGGGGCGACTCCTCTGGTTGTATAGAAGTCTATGCTTCGTGTGTTAAAGCTGCCTTCTCTCTCCTGACCACCAGGGGGCGACTCCTCTGGTTGTATAGAAGTCTATGCTTCATGTGTTAAAGCTGCATTCTCTCTCCTGACCACCAGGGGGCGACTCCTCTGGTTGTATAGAAGTCTATGCTTCATGTGTTAAAGCTGCATTCTCTCTCCTGACCACCAGGGGGCGACTCCTCTGGTTGTATAGAAGTCTATATAAGTGACTCTACTTCTCTCTTGATGTATTCCCTCAGTAAACATTGTAAACATGAGTTTATGTCTCAATCTCTAGTTTCACGTCTTCTTCTATACAGCATGATGTTCATTTAGTACTTTATGGTCTGTTAGAGTCAAACAGACCATAAAGCAGGGGACGCTTTAGGGGCGGGGCTTACTGTGATTGACAGGTCGCCGCCATTACGTTGTCTTTCCGTTCTACAACTTCAACCCGTTCAGTGTGCTCAGAGTTCATTCATGGAAGTTAATTGAAAAATAAAAACATAAACAAGACCGTAAATGTGGCGTACATCCATCACATATGTTTAATTTGTGTGTGTGTGTGTGTGTGTAGGACATGCTGCAGGCTGCTGGGCAGTACAGGGAGATGAAGGCCTTCATGTACAGAGCGTCTGAAAGCTCTGATGCAGAGCCGGAGTACATCCCGTGGACAGGTACGCCTTTACGTCTACGTGCTCGCTGCAGCCAGGCTGTTTGGTATTAAGGAGCGTAAAACAATGAGTCTCACGTGGAAATACAGCTGTATTAACCGGGTTCCTCCTCCTCGTCTGCAGCGTCGGGCGGCGCCGGCGGCGTCCGCTCCGTGGTCTCCCGGCAGCACGAGATCATCCTGCGCTCGGTTTACCCGCACGCCGACTCGGAGCTGCGCAGCGCGCTCTGCGAGCAGCTGGTGGCGCTGTTGGACATCTACCTCGGCGGCTACGTGGCCCAGCTGACCTCGCTGCAGCAGCAGAGGCCCCCGGGGGCCCAGCAGGAGCGCTACAACAGCCTGGAGATGGAGTACGGCCATCGGCGGTCCGAGCTGCTGACCCCGCTGCGTGAGTCTGAGGAGGAAGGAGCGTTTAAAAATAGTCCTGATCGTACCGACGGCAACATGTAACATTAAATACACGGATTGTAACTCAGTGGTACCGGTTCTGTTTCACTCAGACTTCTGTTTCCTGCCTAAAAAAATACGACGTATCGGCCAATATTTGGTCCCATAAATTTTATTATTATTTTGTTTTAGCTGAATGTCTGTATGAGGATATTTTTACAGTTAAAAGATTAACATTTCTAAAATGCCAACTGCAAATACAGCAGTTGATTTAAAAAAAAATTTAAAAAAGTGTGTGTCTGTTTGTTATGGGATCCCATTTCCCCCACGCAAAAAAAATATTTGGATAAAAAAATCATAAAAATTAATTGACTTTATTTTTCGTTTTTAATTGAATTTTTTTTTTTCATAATTCTGACTTGTTTTTTTCCCGTTGCGTTTTTTTTTTTTTTCGTTGACAATTTTTTTTTGGGTGTATTAAAAAAAAAAAAGGTCTATTTTTTTTTTCTTCTTTTTTGGTCCTAATTTTATTTTTTGTTTTTCTTTGGTCCTAATTCTTTTTCTTTCTTTTTTTTTTTGTCCTAATTTTTTTTTGTGGCGGAAATGGGCTTCCATAGTTTGTGTATATTTATTAAAAAAAAGACATTTTAAAGCTACTGAACCATACAATCCTTGCATATAAATTCATCCTTTATCTTCTAATAATATGCATTTCCTGCATTTCTCACGTCGTCGTTTATCAGCCGATTAAAATGTCTGATGATTTAAAATTGGTCCCAATATTCTGCAGCTTAAAGATCCTCATCGAGGACGATTTAATGCAATAAAAAAACATTACAAAAAAATTGGAATTAAAGTTGTCGCAGTTCCACAATCTGTTAAATCTACACGAATGAGCTCTTTGTATATTTTGACATTTTAAAAGTGGATTAAATAAACCAATAATGCAAAAAAGATCTATGATAAAAAAAAAATCAGTTTCACAGGGTGTGTGTGTCTGAGGCGGCCGCAGTGAGACTCAGTGTGTGTCTGTGTGTGTTGCAGTGGAGCTGGGTCAGTACCAGTGGGTGGCGGCGCTGGCTGAGAAGTACTGCGACTTCGACATCCTGGTTCAGATGTGTGAGCAGACCGACAACCAGAGCCGCCTGCAGCAGTACATGAGCAAGTTCGCAGACCAGGTACGCAGAGAAGAGTCTGCACACACACCTCTGGACACGAGGGAGCCTCCGTCAATCACCTTGTAGCCCCGCCCCTAAAGCCCTGTGTCACCCCCCGGTGGTCAGGGGAGAGAATGCAGCTTTGACACATGAAGCATAGACTTCTATACAACCAGAGGAGTCGCCCCCTGGTGGTCAGGAGAGAGAGTGCAGTTTTAACACATGAAGCATAGACTTCTATACAACCAGAGGAGTCGCCCCCTGGTGGTCCAGAGAGAGAATGCAGCTTTAACACATGAAGCATCGGCTTCTATACAACCAGAAGAGTCGCCACCTCTAAACTAAACTAAAGTGTCATCACAAGACAACACATTTGTTTTTACATGTAACTGCCTCAGTTTTGCTTTCGTGTCTTGTTTTTTTTTTTTTTTTAACACGCTTGAGCTTTTCCCCCCCACGCAGCCGCCTCTCACTCAACTTCCTCCTTTTTGCCCCACGTGTCACTTCCTGCCGCAGAACTTTGCTGACTTCCTGTTCCGCTGGTACATGGAGAAGGGGAAGCGGGGGAAGCTGCTGTCCCAGCCGGCCGCTCAGCACCAGCAGCTCGCCAGCTTCCTGCAGTCCCACCAGCACCTGAGCTGGCTGCACCACATCCACGTCCACGACTACTGCAGCGTACGACACACACACACACACACACACACACACACACACACACACACACACACACACACACACACACACACACACACACACAGCTTGTTTCACGCTTCAGTACAAAACCACATCCTCTTTGAGTAGAAAAGCTAAACAACACCATGCTTCCGTTCAACACTTCCTGTATAACTGATGGCTTCTTCATATTTTACCTTCTATCCTCCCTTTAATGGTCTTCCTCTCTGCTCCCTTTTTCTTTCCTACCTCCTGTCTTCCTCTGTCCTCTTTTGTTTCTTCCTTCCTTCCAATCTTCCCCTTCCTTTCCTCCATTGCTTTTTCATTTTTATCTTCCTTCATCCTTCAGTTTTTTCCTTCCATTGAACTTTAGTTTTTCCTTCTTTTAATCCTTTATTTCTTTCTACATTCCTTCTTCTCTCACGTCTAACTTGTATTCCCTAATTTGTTGTTTCTTTCTTTCCTTCATTCTGTGTCTTTCCTTTTGTTTCTTCTCTACTTTTATATATTTTCCTTCTATATGTCTTCTTTTTTCCCCTTTTGTTTATTCCTCCTTTGCTTTGGGCCAATCCTAAATTGTAAATTATGCGAAAAAAACGGAAGTATTTAATCTTCCTTCCTTCCTTCCTTCCTTCCTTCCTTCCTTCCTTCCTTCCTCCCTCCCTCCCTCCTCACTTTCATAGTCTACAATCACTTTGGTGTAGAACAGAGAAAACACACACACACAGTTTCAGTTTACTTCCCCTTTCAGCAGCGTTAAACGCGTTGCTTCAAACGACACACAAAGTATTCAACATACACACACATTGCACAGCTTCCTTCCTGTTTCCACTTATTAAGCCCACATTGTGTGTGTGTCACCTTCCTATCAGTTTCTCTCTCACACACACAGAGGACTGAAACCAGGAAGCTTTTCTTTTTCTCTCTGTGTGTTCTTCACTTCTGTTACAAAATAAAAACCTTCTTCCTTTTTTTTTTTTTGAAAATAAATCTTACCTTTTTTATAAAAAAAGTTTTCTTTTATGCTGAAAATGAAAGATGAGATGATGCCAAAGTGACCGTACATTGTTTTTAAATATTAAATATGTCGTCTTCTAGACTTTAATCACGTTGGAATATTGAACAAAAAAATATTTTGCGTCAATTCTGCTGATGACGATTATAACTCGACAGCACAGCTGATCCGTGTCGTTCTCAGTGTGAAGCTGTGACTGACGTGTTGTGATTGAGACTTTTATGTGTTACACGGCTCTGTATGTTGAGTTGTGTGTTTGTGTGTGTGCAGGCCAACCGGACGCTCTACAGCCAGGCCAACATGGAGACGCGCTACTTTGTGAAGAAGAAGACGCTGCTGGCTCTCAGCAAGCTGACGCTGCTCGCATCCGACCTGCCGGAGGACGAACTCAACAAACAAGTCGACGGTAAAATATTCAGAGGAGGCGTTTTTAAAAGTTTTTAGTTTACTCAATAAACATCATGCCGTGTAGAAGAAGACTTGAAGCTAGAGATTGAGACATAAACTCATGTTTACAGTGTTTACTGAGGGAATACATCAAGAGAGAAGTAGAGTCACTTATATAGACTTCTATACAACCAGAGAAGTCGCCCCTTGGTGGTCAGGAGAGAGAATGCAGCTTTAACACATGAAGCATAGACTTCTATACAACCAGAGGAGTCGCCCCCTGGTGGTCATTAGAGAGAATTCAGCTTTAACACATGAAGACTAGACTTCTATACAACCAGAGGAGTCGACCCCTGGTGGTCAGGAGAGAGAATGCAGCTTTAACACATGAAGCATAGACTTCTATACAACCAGAGGAGTCGCCCCCTGGTGGTCATTAGAGAGAATTCAGCTTTAATACACGAAGACTAGACTTCTATACAACCAGAGGAGACTCTGGTGGTCGAACCAGTTGCAAGAAAACCACTTATATATCGTCACGTACATACATCTGTCCCATCAGACATCGTGGAGCAGGAGCGCTTCCTGCTGCATCAGGAGACTCTTCCTCGACAGCTGCTGGAGGACAAGCAGCTGAACCCCGACACCATGCCGCTGCTCAGCGCGCACAACCTCATACAGGTGAGGGAACGCAGTCCTAACGATACCAGCAGGTGGCGGTAACCGACAAAGTTAGCTGTGAGCCGGCGGCCATGTTGAGAGCCGTGGAGAGGCAATCTGAATGCTCCCAATCTTCATCGTTTCCTCCTCCTCTCCTCAGCTGTACATCTGCGACGACAACAGGCGAGCCAACGAGTACGACTTCAAGAAGGCTCTGGACCTGCTGGAGTACATCGACGAGGTGACCCGCTGCTTCATTGGTCTGTCGGAGGCTCGGCTCGTCGGGGTCTGACGGACGTTTTAAAGATGTTTTTTTTTGCGATGCAGGAGGAAGCCGAGGACATCGACTCGCTGAAGTGCGAGATCTTTGGAAAAGTGCTCAGAAGAGACGAGTAAGATCCACCAGTCGAGATTTTATCTGTCAGGAGAATGAAGATTTTATTTTGATGTCTCTGATGGAGGATGCTTTTTTAAAGTTGTGTTCATCAGTAACGTCTGTCGCCCCTCAGCTGGTCGTCTGATGACGGGACTGACGACCCTCTGGAAGCCGCCAAGGACAGCATCTTTGTCAAGATCCTCCTCAAACTCATCCAGGAAGGTGAGGAGCGTTTCCCTGATGACTCCATCATATGACTTGTTAGGCTCTAGATACAATACATGTGTAATATGTTATTTACAAACAAAAGAATGAAATCAAGAGATGCAAGTCTTTATTGTCGTAAACACAATTACAAAGAAGCAACAATGTTCACTGAATATGGATAAAAAAGAAAAACATGCAAGGAAAAATAAGAATAAGACGTAAAATGCCGCAGAAGTTAGAGTACATGTATAAATATATAAATGGCTCTTTGTCCAGGAGTTCCTCTGCAGACGTACCTGCCGGACGTGAAGGAGCTGCTGGAGCTCGACGACCTGAGCGCCTTGAAATCAAAACCCTATTTTGAATTTGTCCTTCGAGCTAATTATGAACATTACCTGGAAGTCCAGATGTGACGACTTTTGCACTTCAAGATTGTTTTGAATGTTTCTCTTTTCTCAATAAATGTGTTATTTCTGTAGCCAGACTGCTGGGTTTTTATTTTATTCATCCATTTTTTTATAATACGTTGGCTAACATGTCTTCCTCTTAGGTTCCTTCCTCTATATACATAAAACAATCATTGACTTTGCCGATTCAGATTACAAAAACCCGACCTGTCCTCTGCAGGATCGTGTATCGTGTGTCTGTTTACGCGCTGCTCTACTTTCTAGTGACGGAAACCCGACCCAGGAGCCGCAGCCATTAGTCAGGACTTCCTCCCGCGCGGTGACGAGGGGGCAGATGTGGGTTTATAAATATAAATAGTTTTCTTGGCCGTCGCCGGCCGGGATCCTCTGTGATGAGCTACTTTCACAGCCACCACTCGGCTAAAAATAGTGGAAGTAGGTGAGATTAGGGACGTCGGCTCTTCACTGGAGAGCAGAAGCTGCAACAGGCGGGGAAACAACACAGTGAATGTCAAGGAGGGTCTCATTTAACTCAGGATATGGAGCAAAAGATTCAAGCAATGTTGAGAATTTACAATTCTGGTTGAAACTAAACGACCAGAAACACATTGTTTGTGCTTTTTCAGAACAAACGGACGATTTAACAAGTTTTGTTCTCTTATTTGTGTTATTTATTTGAATATTTTCTTAAATATTCAGCCATAATTAAGAGGAATTATTCAAATGAATAACACAAAATAAGAGAACAAAACGCACATGATGTGTCTCTTGTTTAGTTTAAGGACATTTTCTGTGTGTGTCTGTCGGTCTGTGCCTGTGTGCGCCTGTGTTTGCGTGTGCGTTTAAACCTGTGTGTGTGTGTGTGTGTGTGTGTGTGTGTGTGTGTGTGTACGTATGTTACCTTCACATCAAAGACCAATAATTCATCCCAGACATCCATTTTTTTATGTTGTGTTATTCATAATTTATGTCCTACTTTCATCTTGGACTTCAGTTAAAAGCATAACATTTTTTTAAATAAAAAAAAAAAAAGCTTTACATTCTTGAATGGGGGTGTGTACTTGTGTGTTTTAAGTGTTGTAGTGGTAGTAGTAGTAGTAGTAGTAGTAGTAGTGGTGGTAGTAGTAGTGGCAGTAGTAGTAGCAGCAGTAGTAGTAGTAGTACGCCAGTAACGGTCGGGGAGTGGGTCTGGTCTCGCGCCATACACGGGCTCGAGCGCTCCGCGGCGGTCGCGCGGGGGCTTCCGCGCCATGTATGGGCCTGCCGGCGCGCGAGCCCCTCGGTGCATGCATGCGACCGACCAAATATGGACGACGCGCCCGGTTGGATTCCTGTCGAATACTCGGACATTCCTCACGGCTGTCTGGTGGAGACGGCGGTATATAAGCGGCCCCGGTGGTCGCTGGCTGTCACCCCCATTTTTTAACTGGAACCACCAGCAGCCGTTGAGGTTTTCCTAACTGACAAGCCGGAGACCAGCAGAGGTAAGCGGCTTGGAGGAGCGGGAGAGCAGTGGACCTCACTATGGAGTTAATGTTGGGTTAGGGTTTACGAGGGTTTTTTGAGTGGTTAACTGCCCGGAGCTGGTCGTGAACTGCGGCTTCTGTTCGCCTTCAGCGGTTAGAAAAGAAGTTTGTGTTGTTATGACAGGTGGACTTCCTGTCAGGGAGCCAGAGCCGCTGCTGCGTTCAGGGGCTGTCTGGGTTTTGTAACTTTTATGAGAACGCCAATGGGAGTTTGTCGTGTGTTGTTTAGTGTTCAGTGCGAGCCAGTGATTTCTAAAACTGGAGGGAGAAATTTTCAGATTAAACTGATAATATTTTAAATCTAAAATAGATTACGGTCTAATCTAACATGTTATTTCTCATTTATCTTGTGTTGTTCTTTCACACAGACTTAGACGTTTAAGTATAAATAATTATCTACATGAAATTATAAGACATTTAAAAAAAGATTTGGAACCAAGTCTGATTTATTTTGTTTACCCACACTGAGCTTGTTTTTGTGTTACATATTTTTAACCGAGAACACTTTGATGAAAGACATCAGCTTAATACTCAGATGTCGGAGTTTATGAGGAGCACTTAAAGGCATCATTAAACTAAACGATGGCTAATGGTGTTTCTGTTTACTTTATTAAGCCATTACAAGCTTGAGTAAACTGCTTTCAGCTCTGGTTTAATGAAACGCAGAACCCAGACACTGCAGGGCAGCACCTGAAGGCAGCTACTGAACCGCATGGCAGTATTTTATGTTTTAATTAGTTGTGAAATCTCAATTTTTTTCTTATTTTTTCTTCCAATGTATCTGCTGTAAATTGAACCACCTCCTGACCTTCCTCCTCCAGAAGCCGCAGACATGTGTGATGACGAAGAGACCACCGCCCTCGTGTGCGACAACGGCTCCGGCCTCGTGAAGGCTGGCTTCGCCGGAGATGACGCCCCCAGGGCGGTGTTCCCCTCCATCGTGGGCCGACCCCGTCACCAGGTACCCGAAAGTCTCCAGGGTCTGACCTTTGACCTCCTGGTTTTTTTTTAAGGACTTTCTTCTCTATTGAGGAGGGTTAAATCACCTTTTGGTTTGATACACATTCAAACTCCCAAGTGGAAGCAGCCGAACATTAATCTTCATGACCTTATAACCTTTTCTCTACTGCTTAAATACTTTAAAAATGAATACCAATATAAACGATCACAAGTTGAGGGAAAGTAAAGGCTGTGCTGAGCAAAATGGAACTGCTTTTTTTTGTCTAAATGCTGTAAACAAGGACTAAAGACAAACAAAAAGTGACTTTTATTTACTTTCTATAGTTGGTTTCATACATGTATATGTATACTTGTCTTTATAGAAATCTGAGCTATATATTCTATATGGTATTTTGGCTTTAAATGGTAAAAAATATTCTTGAATGAATCCAAAATAACATTTTTTAGGTCTAAAAATGTCCCATGAGGAGATGCCATGTTATCAAACTAGCTTTTAATCTACAGGGTACATATACTCATACGATCTCAGGCTAGAGTAGGATAAAATAAATCCTTAAATTAAAGTGGACGTTGAAGTCTTGAAACACAGGCATGCATGTGACTTAAAGCATCTAAAACATTGGTCCTCGTGCTTCCTCAGGGCGTGATGGTCGGCATGGGTCAGAAGGACTCCTACGTGGGCGACGAGGCCCAGAGCAAGAGGGGCATCCTGACCCTGAAGTACCCCATCGAGCACGGCATCATCACCAACTGGGACGACATGGAGAAGATCTGGCACCACACCTTCTACAACGAGCTGCGCGTGGCCCCCGAGGAGCACCCCACCCTGCTGACGGAGGCCCCGCTCAACCCCAAAGCCAACCGGGAGAAGATGACCCAGATCATGTTCGAGACCTTCAACGTCCCCGCCATGTACGTGGCCATCCAGGCCGTGCTGTCCCTCTACGCCTCCGGCCGCACCACCGGTGAGTCTGCCGCCGCCATCTTCAGATCGAAATACAACTAAGGATTATTATTATTATTTTTGTCAATTTAGAACGATATATCCGTTTCTGACACATATTGCGGTTGTGTTTTTCCCAAAAATGTGGACAAAAGAACACGCAGAACCTTTCTGAGATAGTTATAAGTCCACATATGGTGAAGTACGTTCATTTTTAAATAATGTTTTGACCGATCAACATGGCACTTACGGGATTCGTGCATCAATTTGATTTAGTTTCTGACTTGTTCAGGTATTTAAATCGCCGGATTAGGCCAAAACAGTCATTTAATGGTGTTAATTTAACAGTTTATCAACTAAATTGACAGAAAATGCACAATATATATATATATCTATATCTAAATATAGATATAGATATTGCAATATGTCGGAAATAAGTTAACACACTGTCCTTAAACTACAAGCAGCTAAAGTCTGTGAAATTAAAAATGTATTTATATAATACATACATATTAATTTTACAGAAACAAGTCATCTTGTATGCCAATATTCACTATTTTTATTCTCTGTATGATAAAACATAATATTTACAAATGAAACCGTCACTTAGCAATGAATGGATCAGTTGAATGGATATATATATATATATATATATATATATATATATATATATATATATATATATATATATATATATATATATAAATATATATATATAAATATATATATATATATATATATATATATATATATATAAATATATATATATAAATATATATATATATATATATATATATATATATATATATATATATATATATATATATATATATATATATATATATATATACATACGCCTGATGCAGACAGATGTGTTGCATTGCAGTAATGAAATAAAGAAGCTGTAAATGAGAGTGTTGTGTTTGTGCTCTCAGGTATTGTGCTGGACTCCGGCGACGGCGTGACCCACAACGTGCCGATCTACGAGGGTTACGCGCTGCCGCACGCCATCATGCGTCTGGACCTGGCCGGTCGCGACCTGACCGACTACCTCATGAAGATCCTCACGGAACGCGGATACTCCTTCGTCACCACCGGTAAGAGCGAGAACGCAGCTATCCTCGACTTGACTTTATTTATATGATGTGGAACATCACAGTGGCAATAGAAGAATCCATAACACACATCTACTTTTACCAGATGAGAGATTTTAAAGTCAGATTTATTAAAAAAAAGAAAAGCCGCTGCATTCAACCCATCCTGTATCATGAAGATCAGTGTGCTGCTGTAGAGGATGACCTGAGAATCGAACCGCCGACCTTTGCGACTTAAAAGACTCTGTATCCGCTAAAACCACAGAGTCTGATATTTGTCCTTCCTCAGCCGAGCGTGAGATCGTGCGTGACATCAAGGAGAAGCTCTGCTACGTGGCTCTGGACTTTGAGAACGAGATGGCCACCGCCGCCTCCTCCTCCTCGCTGG
The DNA here is from genome assembly GCF_023055335.1 of Clinocottus analis. Taxonomy (NCBI): domain Eukaryota; kingdom Metazoa; phylum Chordata; class Actinopteri; order Perciformes; family Cottidae; genus Clinocottus; species Clinocottus analis. The sequence continues at coordinate 906,122 of NW_027176054.1, forward strand.
AGAAGAGCTACGAGCTGCCCGACGGCCAGGTCATCACTATCGGCAACGAGCGTTTCCGCTGCCCCGAAACCCTCTTCCAGCCTTCCTTCATCGGTGCGTACAGGACGAGCATCCGTGAGGCGCCACGAGCGGCGTTCCCACTCACGGAAATCTCGTTGTTTCTAACCTGAATCTCTCTCTCTCTCTCTCTCTTTAGGCATGGAGTCTGCTGGTATCCATGAAACCGCCTACAACAGCATCATGAAGTGCGATATCGACATCCGCAAGGACCTGTACGCCAACAACGTGCTGTCGGGCGGCACCACCATGTACCCGGGTATCGCTGACCGCATGCAGAAGGAGATCACGGCTCTAGCGCCCAGCACCATGAAGATCAAGGTGAGCACGTCGACGTCACTCGAGTGTTAGGCTACGCTCACGTGTGGCGGCGAGACGCCTCATTTAAAAACCTCCGGCGTTAATCTGCCTCCACTCTTCCTCTGGGAAAACTCACCACAGGATTTAGAGCTACAAAAAGAGCTACAAAAGAACTATTAAAGAGCTACAAAAGAGCTACAAAAGAGCTACAAAAAGAGCTACAAAAAGAGCTACAAAGAGTTACAAAAAGAGCTACAAAAAGAGCTACAAAAAGAGTTACAAAAAGAGCTACAAAAAGAGCTACAAAAGAGCTACAAAAAGAGTAAATAACAGATATGGTCGTCCTCTCCTGCAGATCATCGCCCCCCCGGAGCGTAAATACTCCGTCTGGATCGGCGGCTCCATCCTGGCCTCGCTCTCCACCTTCCAGCAGATGTGGATCAGCAAGCAGGAGTACGACGAGGCCGGTCCCAGCATCGTCCACCGCAAGTGCTTCTAAACAGGAGGAGACCCCACCGAGACCCTCGAGACCCCCGAGACCATTGAGACCCCCGAAACCCCCGAGACCCGCTCAGGACCCGGAGCAACGAGACGCCTTCCTCCCTTTGAGGAAGAGCTTCACCACCGCAGATCGTCTCACCTGTACATATGTTATTTATATTCCTTCTGTGATGTACGTGATGTTTGTTTTGTTTTTTTAATGTGAAATTATGTTGTCCTTTGTGTGTGTTCGTGTGTGAAGGATTCAAGGTACGACACACACTTCAATTCAGACCAACTGAGAGAAAAGGAGACCAAAAAAAAGAAAGGAGACAATGAGATGAATAAAGTGAGTTTATTTTCATGTACGTCTCCTGTTTCTGATTCTGAAGACGCTCTGTGTTTTCTTTAAGTTTGTATGAAGTAAAAACACTAAATATCATCAAGTTATATGAGGTCAAGTAAAAGACGTAGAGGATGTAGAAAGACTCTATTAGAAATAAAAGTCATGCATTCAAGATTTCACTTCAATAAAAGTACAAAGTATTTGAAGCTAATTGGACATTTGTATATATTGTAGTGTATACAGTAACTGTATATACTACTGTTTATTAATATATATGTTGTTTTTTTACATACCCTTTTATAACTTTTTAATTATTTTTTCTCAACAAACTTCAATGACTTTATAATTCTTCTTTTTCTAAATTTTATTTTATGATTTTTTTAAGCTATACTATGAGTTTTTGATAGTTTTCTTCAACATACTACGACTTTTTATTATTTCATTTTTAACATGTTATTCTATGACTTAATTATGACTTTTTCAACACACTGAAAATATATATATGACATCACTGTGTCGTCATCAGGGTTTTTTTTCTTTCAGACTTGCCAAAGACGTTATAAATGTTGTATCAGCCCTTTTATAAGATAAATTGGAAGTGCCCTTTGACAGTTAAATGAGTTACAAGTTGTATCTCTCCGTTTCACTTGTTGTCGTCACTGCAGACTCAGGCAGAGCCGCGCATGCGCAGTCTGGTCCCTGCATCTTCACGAAATGAAAAAAAATAAATAAAAAATCATATTTCATTCTTTATTACTACAAAATGTTCCGCTCTGCTCCATCAGGCTCGCGGGAGTTAATCAGAACTGTGACGGAAGTACACAATGCAGCTTTCAAAATAAAGGTCAGGCTGAAAATAGACGACAGTTTAAATATTACCAATAATCCCAGTTTGAAAAGGCTTTACCTGTTTGCCGCTGTAATCCTGGAAATTTTCCCACTAAATGAATGAATGAATATAGACTATATTAATCCTCAAAGGGGATTTGTTGTCGGAGTAGCAGATTACAGACACAAAATAAAATATTTAAAAAATAACAGGGAAGAAAGATACATACAAAAATAAAATATATGTATGTGTCTGTGTAGTGTATATGCAGTGTGTGAAGTGTAAATACTGCGGGACTAATAAAGGAATATTAAAAGTATACAATTTAAAAAATATATATAAATGAAAAGGTAATACATACAATAAAAATAATGGAAATATAAACTATACAAGAACAATCAGACTAACAATTACAAGGAAATAAGTACCACGACCAGTGTTGCACCTAAACTTTAAATTATCAGACTTTTATTCTGAAAGTGCACGCCGGAAGCTCGCTGCTGTGCGTGAAGCTGGCTTGCAGTCACGTGACGCGCTCGGTGTACCGTGACAGTCGGAGAGGAACCGGAGCGATGTCGGGCGTCTGACCGCGGGAGCGCCGACACCGACCGGGTTGTTTCCCCCACAGCGGACCGGCCGCCTGCGGCATGAGTTCCGGGTGAGTCACCGGAACACCTTCCGGTTCTGAACGCGTTATCACGACCAGCTCCCCGCGGCTGCACACCGGAGGCTTCACGCAGCAGGTGCGGGGCTTTCACACGGTGACAGGTCGTTTAAAGCTCGTTAAATGAGAGAAAATACACGTTGTGACGTCTGTTTGATCTGCAGAAGATGCATTTATGTTTGTGTTTCCTCTGCGGCGGTTGTTAAAAGCTACAATTTTGGAAAAACACAACGTTTTGGGGTGTGAGTGTGGAAATAAACACCTTCAAAATAAGAGGGGTTCAGATACGAGGATTAAAAAAAATGAAAATACCGCACAACATATTGTCATATATGTATATAATATACATATAAAGGGATTGTGTTGGATCATGTGACGGATAAAATGAATAAATAATGTTCTCTAAACGTGTTTCTATATGAAGAGCTGGAGCGGTGTGGAGCGGCCGACGTGAAGCAGCAGCGTCACGGTAGTAAGACTATAATAAGCTTCCGGCCCTGCGCTCTGACGGTAATCTGGAGGGAAGCCAGGGGGCGGGGCTTAAAGGTAGACCACACCTGGTCCGCGCACGTCACGCCGGGCTGCAGGTTTCCTCTCAGAAGGAGTTCATTCATTTGTTTTAATGGTGTTTAGCAGCTTTAAGAGTTTAAAAAAAAGAGAGGTTGAATTGATTGGTCGATTAATCAATTAGTTGATTGATAGAACATTTAAATTTATTATGACGCAAAAAAAATGTTTGAACACACAATGGTTCTTCATAAATTTGAGGATTTGTTACTTTTCCTTTTAATTATTTTACTTTAAAGTTTGTACTCAGTTTGTTGCTAAAACAATATTGTGAAGGTGTCACTTTATTTATAATTTATTTGTATTTATTGTTTGTTTTTTAATTGTTGTAAATTACTTTTACTAATATTATTATTATTATTTTGGACTCTGGGTAACTGACAGCATTTGTCTCCAGTTATTTTTACATTTTTTAATAAATTAAACCAACAGTGGAAAAATAATCCACAATGAAAATAATCAGTCATTGTTCTCTCATTGTTTTGAAAACAATTGTCATTGTTTTCTCTTTTGTTATTGTTCTCTCATGGTTCTCATTGTTGTCTCATTATGTTCTCATTATTCTCTCATTGTTCTCTCATGGTTCCCTCATGGTTCTCTCATTGTTCTCATTGTTGTCTCATTATGTTCTCATTGTTCTCTCGTTTCTTTCATGGTTCTCTCATGGTTCCCTCACGGTTCTCTCATTGTTCTCTCTTGGTTCTTTCATGGTTCTCTCATGGTTCTCTCACGGTTCTCTCATTGTTCTCTCATGGTTCTGCTTCCCCGCAGCGAGGACCAGACGGGTCCGGTCACAAGAACCATGGTGACCAAGAAAATCCGGACGGAGTACATGAAGAAGTTCCGGGATCCCAAATGGGAGACGTTCTCCAAATGCTACGAGGACTCCCTGCGGTACCGGCTGAGCCGCCGCGTGATGGAGCACTCGCACCGGCCGTGGTTCTGGGAGGGCCGGGCCGGCGCCGCCGAGTCCAGCGGCCCGTCCACGCCGAGGCCGAGCCGCAGCAAGGTCGCCCCGCTGACCCTGATGCCGCCGCCGCCGCCCGCCGAGGTCAAGAGGAGGCCGAGCCCCGAGTGCAGCTCGCCTCACGAGGAGCGACGGAGCGGAGACGCCGCGATGGACGCCGCCGCCGCCGCCGCCGCGGGTGAGGAGACGCCATCACTTCTAATCACTCATCAATAAAGTTATTGATTATTTATTATCCAGCAAAAGATGTGAAACGTTCTCTGAAGATTCTCAAAAGTTTCTGAGTATCGAAATCTACTTTGATGATTATTCCTGTGTGTGTGTGTGTGTGTGTGTGTGTGTGTGTGTGTGTGTGTGTGTGTGTGTGTGTCCAGCAGTCACAGTAAACGGTGTGAGTCCCTCTGATGACACAGAGACAGACGGTGGTCCGGTGGACTCCGTGTCCTCAGACGGTGAGCCGGTGAATCCGGCGCCGAAGAGACGGCCTCGCCGCCGCCGCGCCGCCCGGCCCGAGCCGGGGCGCCGTGACGATGAGCCCGCCGTCGCCGCCACCGCCGTCACGGTACCGGCGGTGGCGCCGGCGGTCCGCAAGACGCCGAGAGCCAAGAGCCAACCGCCAATCAGCACCAAGGAGAAAGAGAACCGACGGCCGAGCAGCCGGATGGACTGGAGCGAGAGGAGAGAGCAGAGGACCACGAGCAGCGTGAGACACACACACACACACACACACACACACACACACACACACACACACACACACACACACACACACACACACACACACACACACACGCACACACACAGTGATGTGAAAGTGAAGTCTGGACTTCAGGAAACTGGAGACGTGAACCAGAAACTCTGAAGACATAAATAATGAAACATGAGCGTTAGGAACCCTCTCTCTCTCTCTCTCTCTCTCTTTCTCTCTCTCTCTCTCTCTCTCTCTCTCTCTCTCTCTCTCTCTCTCTTTCTCTCTCTCTCTCTCTCTCTCTCTCTCTCTCTCTCTCTCTCTCTTTCTCTCTCTCTTTCCCTCTCTCTCTCTCTCTCTCACTTTCACTCTCTCTCTCTCTCTCGCTCTCTCTCTTTCTCTCCCTCTCTCTCTCTCTTTCCCTCTTTCTCTCTCTCTCTCTCTCTCGCTCTCTCTCTCTCTCTCCCGGTCTCTCTCTGTCTCTCTCACTCACTCACTATATCTCTCTCTCTCCCCCTCTCTTGCTCTCATCGTCACTCCCCCCTCTTCCCCTTTCTTCTCTCCATCCCTCTCTCCTTCCCCCTCTCTCTCCTCTATTCCTCTCCCCCCCCCCCCCTCTCTCTCCCCCCCCCTCTCCCTCTCCCTCTCCCCCCCCCCCCCCTCTCTCCCCCCTCAGAGCAGCACGTCTGACGTCCTTCAGCCGCGGCGGCGTTCTCTGGAGCGTCGTCGCGCTCGCTCGGCCGACCTGGAGAAGACGACGCGCCGCCTGACGGTGGACGAGCGCTGGACCACCGAGTACATGCGCTGCTTCTCCGCCCGCATGAGGTGAGGACCCGGAGCCAGGACCAGGACCAGAGCCAGAGACCAGAGACCAGAGACCAGAGACCAGAACCAGAGCCAAGAGACAAGAGACCAGAGACCAGAGACCAGAGCCAGAGACCAGAGACCAGAACCAGAGACCAGAGACCAGAGACCAGAACCAAGAGACCAGAACCAAGAGACCAGAGACCAGAACAAGAGACCAGAGACCAGAACCAGAGACCAGAACCAGAGACCAAGAGACCAGAGACCAGAGACCAGAACCAGAGCCAGAGACCAGAGACCAGAGACCAGAACCAGAGACCAGAGACCAGAACCAGAGACCAGAGACCAGAGACCAGAGACCACAACAAGAGACCAGAGACCAGAACCAGAGACCAGAACCAAGAGACCAGAACCAGAGACCAGAACCAGAGCCAGAGACCAGAGACCAGAGACCAGGACCAGAGACCAGAGACCAGAGACCAGAACCAGAACCAGAGACCAGAGACCAGAACCAAGAGACCAGAACCAAGAGACCAGAACCAAGAGACCAGAACCATGAGACCAGAACCAAGAGACCAGAACCAAGAGACCAGAACCATGAGACCAGAACCATGAGACTAGAACCAAGAGACCAGAACCAAGAGACCAGAACCATGAGACCAGAACCATGAGACCAGAACCATGAGACCAGAACCATGAGACCAGAACCAGAGACCAGAACCAAGTGACCAGAGACCAGAACCAAGAGACCAGAACCAGAGACCAGAACCAAGAGACCAGAGACCAGAGAGCAGAGCCGGGGACCAGAACCAGAACCTCTGAAGTCGGGTCGCTGCCGTGGAGCACAGAAACAAAACAGAAGCGTCTGAATGTAAAGTTTAAAGTTTAAAGTTTAAACTCATTTAAAGTTTCTCTATAAAATCAACTTCCTGGTTGAGTTTTAAAACATTTGTAATTTTCTCTTTTTGTGTTTTTATTTATTTATTTTATTGTTTTACGCAACAAACATCAGAGAAGGAACTCTTTCTAATCCGTCAGATTACTTTGAATTTAAACGCGTGAAAGTCTCAACAAACAAACTGCTACAATCTTTATTTATTAGTTTGTTTGTTTATTTATTTATTAGTTTGTTTGTTTATTTATTTATTAGTTTGTTTATTTATTTATTAGTTTATTAGTTGAGGAATGTTTATTCCCTCTCAAAAGGCAGCTCGTGTGTTTTTAACTCAAAAAGCAGAAACGGACCAAACAGAAGTATTTTTGAAACTTGTTTAGAATAAACGACGTAGTAGAAATAGATGAAAGGAGTATTTCAAAGTATTTCAAAGTATTTTCTGAGTATTTTCTGAGTAGAAACTATATTTACGTCGAGCTCAGATTAAATTCATCTTTTCTTCATCCTGTTCAGTCACTTTGGAAAGAAACATTTTGCAAAAGTGAACTTTTTGCTTCAGCTTAAGTTTTATTTATTATATTTCATAAGTTTGTGGGATTAATTGAAACGCAACAGGATAATATTGTTAATTTATGTTTAAAACATGTTCATATCAATCGATCAATAAGTTTCATTCATAAAGCAGCTTTTAATGATTACGTCATCAATAAATAAAATACTGAACAAACTGATCAAAGTCAAACAAATAGTTTAAAAAAACATTAATATTCAGGCTAATAATGCGATTGATAATGTATTTATTGATGAATGATGTCATCGTTCACATGACGAGTTTTTTTATTTATCAGGTCGGTAAAAAAAAGGAAAAGATTAAAAGTTATATAATTTATATAGAAATAAATGTGATTTAATCTCCTGGAGAAATTATTTCATGTTTAAATCCAGGAAATGAATAAATACAGTCGGTAAATAAATAAATACAGTCGGTAAATAAATAAATGCAGTCAGTAAATAAATAAATACAGTCGGTAAATAAATAAATGCAGTCAGTAAATAAATAAATACAGTCAGTAAATAAATAAATACAGTCGGTAAATAATCATGAAATCAAATACGTGGTCGCGTGTTTTCTGACTGTTTTCAGATTTTTTCCGACTGTTTCCTGATTGTTTCCTGATTGTTTCCTGATTGTTTCCTGATTGTTTTCTGAAACCAACGATTGTAAATACATGACGTCATCGCCGCGTCATGTGACTCTGAGGGCTGAAGTATTTTGCGTGTACAGTTTGTGTACTTTTGATTCACTGGGAATGTTTACTGACTTTAACGCGTCACTCTGGATGTGAGCCGTTTATTTATTATTATTATTATTATTCATTTACACTTTTACTCGATATCGTTTTCTTTGGCAGCTCAAATATAATTTACACTTCGTGATTAATAAAGTTATTTGTGAGTTAAAGTCTTCAGAGCGGCTGCAGGCGGTAAAATATTAAACATGAAATATTTACGACGCAGCAACATTTCAGAGTTTAAATATTTTAACTTTTAGAGGCAACTTTGAAACCTCAATAAATAATATTAACATTTAGGAAAAATGAATCTCCTACGACAGAAAGTATGTTTTAGTTTCCACATTTAAACACAAATATTTATATTTATGTTTTCTTTTTTAAATGTTTAATGTTTTTAGAGGAAACTTTGGTGTTTTTCTTGGTTTTGGCTGAAGAGTCAAAACGTTTCAGACAATCACAGAAAAATATTCAGTTAATCAGAAAAATGTCATATTTAAAGTTTGAAATAAATAAAGTTGAATATATATTCTATGTGAGGAGTTTGTGAAATGCACTGTTGGAGAAAGTGACTTTTATTATTTTATTAATGTCGACTAAAGCTTTGAGTTTATTAATAATCACACGTTTGAGTATTGAATCATATTTTATCTCCAACGTTTACATTTTTGGTCACTGTATTTGTTTTATATATATATATATACATACATATATACAATTGTGTATATATATATACATACATATATACACTTGTGTATGTATATTTTCATCCTCTTTGCTGTGAGAAAATCATATTTGAATAAAATCTTATTTGAATAGTTCATGTCTGGTTTATTATTTTATTTGCACATTTAGTTTGTTTGTACAATAGAAACATTTTTAATTCAGTAGTTTATGGTTCTGTCTCCACAGGACAGTAAATAATACAAATATATAATATAAATATACATATACAGATATTGCAGTAATAATAATCAGATCGTCACACTAAATTGTTTTTACCACATTTTTTAATAAACACTTTAAGTGGTTTGATTATTTGTGGAGAAACAGATTTATGGTTAAATCAGGATTCATGATTTATTCATAATCAGTATCTGACGTCACTTTCTCTCATTTCAGGATATTTCCAGTGATAGAAACATTTTAACGTTATGATTTTTTCTGGAACACGACAGGAAACAGATTAAAATGTCTGAACTTTTGTTTATTTACAGCATAAAAACAGAAACGTTTCAAATTCAAACGGAAACAAAATGCTGTAACTTCATAACCATTAAAAACGTTTCTCAGCAGCTCAAACGAAGCGGCACCAAGAAAACAAAGAAAAACAACACTTCCATAAAATATGTACAATATTCTCAGCAAAAACGAGAACACAAATATCTCTACATGTAAAACAAAAATCATTGAAAACAGTCTGTTGAAGACTAAATATTGATCACGTGACCAGCTGGGTCACATGATCTAGAGGGTCACGTGATCTAGAGGGTCACGTGACCAGCTGGGTCAGGTGATCAGGACGGCAGCCCGGCGGCGAGGATGCTCCCGAGCAGCGTGCGGTCCTTCAGCGCGTTCTCGACGTCTTTCTCCTCGATCTTCAGGAACACCTGCAGGGAGAGAAACACGAGAGATTAAAAAGATCCTCAACGTTCTGATTGACAGACGGGAAAATAAATAAATAAAAACACAGATAACAGATTTAAACCGAGAGCTGCAACAAACAGTCGATTGACAGACGGAGGGGAAGTCGTGTTTCAAGCAGAAATCCAGAGGTCAGTTTTCACGAACGAGAACCTTCGACTACATTATAGAATATTTAATCTGTTGCATGTAAATACTTTTTATTCCGTCTATATTTAATATATACTGTTTTTTTTCCGTTTCTTCACTTTGCTGTCATCTCCCCATGCGGGACTAATAAAGGATTATTTTATCTCGTTTCAAATGAAACTAAATGTTCGGGAATAAAACACAGCGACATCATCGCGCAGCAGAATCGGCAGTTTGGCGTCAAAAGGCTTTTCCCCTCCTCGGCTCACCTTGGTGAGTCGAGCCTCTCTGGCTTTCTTCAGGGAGAAGATTCCTCGGCTCTCCAGCAGACTGCAGAGAGAGAGACACTCGCCCTGAGCCACGCAGGACACCTGCCGCCGGGCGCACAGCCGGCTGTACGCCTCGTGGAGCTGAAAGCAAACACACGGCGGCGTTGAGAGAGAGAAGTGCAGCGACACCTGGTGGATGTTTTAGACACTGCAGCGGAGGAAGAGGACGCAGACGGTTTATTTGATGTATCTATGTTGTGTTACAGCAAAACTACAGCGAGATACACAACAGATATAAAATAATTAAACATGCTTCTTGTTCTGCCGCTGCAGTATCTAAAATGTCCACCAGGTGTCGCTGCAGCGCACAACAACGCACTGCAGCGACACCTGGTGGACATTTTAAACACTGCAGCGGCAAAACGAGACAGCAGGTTTAATTCTTGCATCTCACTCCTGTAGTTTGACTTTAAAATAACTTTATTTATCCTGAGGGACGTTTGTTGTGCAGCAGCTGCCGTAGAAAAGAATGACCAGGTGTAAATAAATATATAATTATCAATAAATATAAACGTAAGCAATTACTGTAAGAAGGTTCATGATTGACGTCTAATAGAGTTTTTAGTTCCTTCACATCACAAATAAAAACAGCTTTAAATCTACTGTGACACATGTGACGTAATCTTTATTAATTTAATATTAATGCATTTATAATAAGGTTACACTGGAAGCTCAGAGATGTGGATCACAAAGCGGGTTAAACTTTGTAAACGCTTTAAAACACGTGAACTGAGAGTCAGAGGATGATGGTCATAAGTTCCTGAACACGTCGCCCTCACAGGAATCTTTTCACCTTTCCCTCGTCCCTCCCGTCACATGAACACAACATTCCCGTGACGGCTCACCTTGCCGAGGACGACCTCTTTGCTCTTCCCGCTGCGCGTGAGCAGCAGCAGGCAGCAGACCAGCAGCTTCTGCTGCAGAGGGAAACTCTCTCCGTCGCCGCCCGGAGACGCCATCCGGTCGCCGTAGATCTCCGACAAAACCTGCGCGACCTGCGGGAGGCTGACGACCCGCGGCGCTGCTCCAGGACCAGAGACGGGAGGTCAGAGTGAGATTCAGGACGAATCTGACAGAACGACGGCCGCTTTGTAAGGATTTCAGAAAACTCACGTTTGGCTTCGGCGTTTGGATCTGAAGCGTTCTTCCTCTCGTCGGACTCCACGACCTCGACCGCACGCCTGCAAATAAAATGAAAAGAAACCCTTAACTTTGTGAAATTTGATTTGTATGACTTTTAACCACATTCCAGGTTTTCAACGACTGTATGAACCCTGTAAAGAATAATAATAATAATAATAATAATAATAATAATAATAAAATCAGGGAAGTTCAGAGCAGCGGGTTGAGCTCGTACCTGCAGATGTCCAGAGCTTTCCTGGCGTCTCCCGACACCGCCGACACTTTTCTGGCACAAAACTGAACGGCGGAGGCGTCGAGGATCCCGTCAGCCGACGCCTGAGAGGAGAGACGCACACAAAGAGACACACACACACACACACAAAGAGAGACACACAGATATTAATACAAACGCCAGTAAATCACACACAAAGCCCACCACGCAGCTGAGCCCCGCCCACCTGAGCGAGCCGGTCCTGCACGATGGCCGTGAGCTCGTGCCGGCTGTAGGGAGGGAAGTGCAGCAGCAGGGGGCGACAGAGAGGCCGAGCCTGCAGGCGCGGCAGGATGCGGTCGGTCAGGTCCAGAGCGTTGGCGATGCCTGAAGACGACAACAACAACAACAACAACAACAAGAGACACCGTCACTCACAGGCTTCAGGAAGACGGATTTACACTGAACGCCTCTTTTCAAGTCAGGGCTGAAATTCTTCTGAGGCTCTCACCGACGAGACAGAGGCGAGACTCCTGCAGGTGCGGCCACTCAAAGACGGTGTACAGGACGTCCTGCGCTTTGCTGTCCAGCTGGTCCATCTCGTCCAGAACCAGAAGCCTGCGGGCCGAGCGGCGCTGCGATGAACAACGTTCTCTCACGGAGACAAACACCACGCACGAGCTGCTCGGTCGTATGTTGACACATGTAATGCGTGTTCGGTACTCACACAGCGGGCCCCGGGGCCGTCAGGAACCGCTGCAGGCCGCTCGGCCCGCCGGGCGCCTTCAGCTGGTCGGCCAGCAGCCGGAAGACGGAGTGAGAGCTACGCAGACTCATGCAGTTCACCAGCACGGTGCGCACGGGCGCCAGCTCGGCCTGACGGGCGGAGCACGCCGTTAATGTCAGAGACGTGAATATGAGTTTAATAATGTCAGAGACATGAAAATTAGTTTAATAATGTCAGAGACATGAATACTAGTTCTATGATGTCAGATACATACACACACAAGTTAATAACACCAGATATATAGACTCCAGTTAATTATGTCAAATATATTAGGTACCAGTTATATAAACAGAAAAACACTAAATCATAACGGTTGTTAATCAAACATCTCCAGAAAATTGTGATCAATTATTTTTTTTCCGATAAAAATCCCTTTAAAAAAAGTTTTTTTTTTACTCAAAACTTCTTAAATTTTCCTGTTTTAATGATTTTTTTCTTCTCCAAATGTGTTTTTCTTCTCTTCTCCTGTATAATAAAGCGTTGGAAGAATATTACTGAAGTAAAAGTGGTAATAATTCAGCTTTAAAATAAAATATATAATATAACAAGTAAGAGTACTGCATTAAAAAGCCTACTTAAATAAAATGGCAATTAAATATAGATATATATATAATTTCACAGTAAATAATTTGATATAATTTAGTATCTTCACCTATAACTATATCTCATTTATTAGTGGAATAATATTTAGTGTTAATGTGAAACTGCAAAGTAATAAATGTTATCAAATAAATTTAGTGGCGTAGAAGTATAAAGTCGTATAAATTGGAAAAACTCAAAGAATTACAGTATTATATTGAAGTACTTTTTACTTCAGTATCTTCCTGCAGTGACTCAAAGTCTCCAGCAGGCGTCACTGCAGACTTCAACATCGACCACCAGTACTACAAGTACTGCTACCAGTACCCTGAAAGTACCTTCATGTCCTGCAGCACGCGGGTCAGACATGCCGTCTTGCCCGTCCCTGGAGCGCCGGAGATGTAGAGGCTGCCGGGCCGCCGCCGCAGCGCCTTGTCCTCCAGGAACGAGCGGATGGCGGCGCGCTCGGCGTCGCGGGACAGCAGCCGCTCGGGGACGGCGGTGTGGAGCGCTCGCTTCACGCCGAGGAACCTGGAGCCTGGAGGAGAGGACGGGGTTAAGGATGCAACAAATAAATATTAAATATCAGATAACGGACATTTTCTGCAGATTAAAAAGGGCGAGATCTTTTTATTTACTGTTGCATAAACTCTAAAATAAATTGAAAAAGATTCATAATTTTAAAAAAGGCACATTTTATTTTATGGATTTCAGGCTACAGCTGAATATAATATATTAAAAAATTATAAATTAAAAAATGAAGAAAAAATTTAATTTAAATTTTAAAAAAGAGAAGCGAAAATATAATAAAGAAAAACTTAAATAAATGAATAGAAAATAAAAAACTTTAAAAAATGAAAAAAGACAAATTAAGTAAATAAATTTAAAAAAATAAAATACATTTAAAGAAAATAAAGTATACAACTTTTCTTTTAAGCTCCTAAAATGTGAATATTTACTGGATTTCTTAACTTTTTGTGAAGTGACTCTGAACATATTTTGTTTTTTATTGAGTCAACTTGAGCTCCGTGAACCTGCGATGTGTTTGACATAATCTGGATTATTAATTATTAAAATATAATCCTGATCTCCGGCTCCTTCGTATTTGGTATAAAACTTCTCGCAGCGCGTCTCTTACTTTCTCCGAAGAGCCGGACGACCGGCGGCTTCCTGTCCGGGTTTTGACGCGCCGGGCTCCCGGCCGGCGTTTCCTGTCGCCTTGACGACGCTCCGGTGGCGGCGGCGACAGGGGAGAGTGGTTTCCGCGGCGACAAGGACGGGACCAGCCGGCGGCGAGCCGACACCGGAGAGTTCTCGTCGAAGCCCGGCGGCTTGCGGGGCGACGCCGGAGCCGGTCGGCTCTGTTTCGGGGGCGAACCCTGCGGGGCGTCGCCGAGATTACAGCCGTTTTCATCACCTGGAGGGATTAAAAAACAATAATAATAAATACAAGAAGGTTTGACGTTGATGACGACTTTGACTGAATTAATAATCAACGACAAACAACGCCGCAAACCCAGAACGCTTGTAGCCAATTAAAAAAAAACATGAAATAAAAGATGGATCCATTGTTTGTGGTTTTATATAAAGTTTGGAATAATTAAGTCTTTTCAGAGCAGCTCAACTTCAGAATTAAAGATAAAATTTAGTATTTAGGGACACAAAAATGTTAAATTATTACGTTTGGTACCAAAGATGTTTTGGTTTGGGGGATAAAGTCTCAACAAGTTCTACTAATAATACTCCACATCCTGAGTTAAGGTTATTGTTTGTATATTGTTGATGAAGGTCAATGTCTGTGACCTCTGTAACGCTCGTCTAGGGTTACAGGTCACCGAGGAGCCGCTCACCTGTGCGTTTCCGGGGGCTCAGCGGCAGCCGTGGCAGGAGGGCGGGCGGCGGCGGCAGCTGGGCCGCGGAGCGCCCGGGTTTTGGTTTGGGGGAGAGCGGAGCGAGCTGAGGCGTCTGGCGGGGTTTGGCCGGCGACGGAGCCGCTTCCAGCTGCGGCGCCGGCGTCTTGGGCCGCGAGGAGACTCTGCAGGATTTGCGGCGCGGGAAGGCCAGCGTGGGCTGAGCGCGGTCGCTGGAGCGCGTGCTGGGCATGTCGAGTTCAAGCTGAAACACACAAGATGGATACGTAAGTACACGTATTTGTCTGCGTCCTTCGCTCAAGGATTTACAGACCTCACGCTCACTGCTCGGCAGCCATTTTGTCTGAATATCTTTAAAAAGGTTTTACTCGGTCTATGATGGAGGGATTGACTCCACACGGCTCTCAACATGGCGACGACGATGTCAGGTACCAAACTATTATTTGAGCAAATGTTTTAACTATTGAATTGAACTATTCTGTGTTGTATTCGAGTCTTTTACAAAACGTATTAGCACCTATTGAAGTACCAAAAGTATACAAGTACTTATGTGAGTGAGTATTATTATTTTATTAGTGTTCAGAGCTCATTTTAATTACTTTATACACTTCTGGGTAGTTTATTATATATTAATACATTCTAATTCATATGTTGCATCAATGATCTGCAAAGTAAGTACATGTATAAAGTAAATAGAGTACACTACAACATCCAATATATACTATATTGAGTACACGTACATTAAATACAGTACTTCGTGGATGTACGACGTTGAAAGATTACAATAAAGTTTCGGTGACTTGAATGTAGTTCCTTCGTGCTAAACATCATAATACACTCACACATAGTATAATATGGGAAGCAATACTATAAATGTAACTTGTGTGAAGCTTGGAAACATTAAATTAACAGTTTTATTTACATTAAATCGCCGCAGAACAAACAATGCATCGTGTTTGTTAAATGGCGCCAAGCTAGCAGAGACCCAGACGGTGACGTTTACATGAAACATGTCCACAGTAACACAATAACATGACTATAGTTTCATTTGAAACATGTCACGTTCATATCGGAATGTTTCTAAAGTTAAACACATAACGTGAAATGAAGCATTTGTTGTATTTTAGGCGCTAAAATCGCAAACCGACTCTGAATATCTGTAGAAGAAGAACTCTCTTCCGGTTACGACGCACAAACACGTTCACACGTTTCACGGCGTTAGTTAAAGAGTTCGTGACGGATTTACCTTTAAAACAAGTCGTGAGAAGTCTCCTCGGTAGATATTCGCGTTTCCTCTGGTCTTCAAATCCTCCCCGCGTCTCTCTCGTCTCTCTTCTTCCGCTCTCTGAGCTCAAACTAGCGCCAACTCGCCTCCTGAGATCAGCTGTGCGCGCTGCTGCGCTCTGATTGGTCCGCGGGAGGTCACGGGGTCGGCTCCTCCGCTGCTAATTGGTTCGGCGTCGTACAGAGGGGAAGTTACGTCACGTGTTTTAAGCAGCCGGTGCAGAATGTGTGGCGGGAGTTTCAATAGAAGACGTTCTACTGTTTTGGCGGAATATTTTTCTTCCCGGGAACTTTGGTTGTTTTGTTTCGTCTGTAACGTGAAGACTTTTAGGAATTTAAAATATCACCGTTTCTGAGAAGTAATTCACTATATGTGGCTGAACATGTCATTTTATTTACATTAAATAACAAGGAGTAAAGAAGTATTTAGATCATTTCCTTTAAGTAAGAGTACTAATACCACACTGTGAAATACTCCAATACAAGTAGAACTCCTACATTGAAATCCTTATGTAAAAGTATTACAGCTAAATTAATAGTACTTACTGTACTTTAAAATGACAGTGTTGTACTTTTACGTATTGTATTCCTGTATTAATATCCTGCTGTATTTTTAATACAATCAATATCTTTTGTCCATCAAGTGGAAATGTGTCTTTGGCTCAACAAACATTGCAAAATACAAACATAAGAAAGCAGACAGGAAGTTAGTAACAATACAAAAACATTACCTGGTCATGTTTTACAATATAATATGTAATGTCAGTGTTTGTGGTTTTAATCTACTCTGTTTCTCTGTTGAATTAACAATATTGAAGCCACGTCTTAAATACATATTTATTTGCCAGAGGGACTGTGTAGCACTGAAATATATACATACATAAACCCCTGTTAGTAAGTTTATTCCACACCAATACATCATATTACATGAGATCTTCATCACTGCTTTATGACGAGTGTAATTATCTGAAAGATTTTCTCAAAACAAAAAGGAACTTTCCACATTTTATCACAAACATTCAACGTCAACACATCTGGAGATACTGGAGGGAAGAACGTAACAAAAACGGACAAATGAAGCGCAGTAGAAATATATAAAAGTTTAATGAAACAGAAATACAATCTCAATCCAGCAAGAGTCCCAATCTTTCAGTTTACAAAATTACACACACACACAGACACACACATTTCTGAGCCACATGAAGCCATTTCTGCTTATTTAATTTTTTAGTTAACACAGGACGAGTCATTCCAGCGTTGTGTGTCATGTCTTATGATGCGTTCACAGCAAAAGCGTTGCCAATTTGTCACGCGAGTTGATCACACGCAAAGTCAATGGATGCGAGGTGAATTTCTTTCAGAGGGGATGTAGTTTGTGTTGAAGAGAAAACGGGCAAAAAGTTGAGCTTCAGGTGTACCTAATAAACTGGAGTTTAAGTGTTTATTCATGTATTCGTCAACAACTACGGTTGTGCAACGTAGAAGTGCAGTAGAAGTTTACAGTAACAATACATGTTAAAACAAAGTGCTTATAATATAAAAACTGTCGAGGACGACCCCAATAACTTAATAACGTTGCATGATTGTGCATTCGGAGGTCCTGATGCACTGCTAGCTAGTCAAGTTTAAAGGATTTTGTTGATCAGCTCCGAAGAGTTGTGTAAAGTCTTTTTTTCCCCCAATGCCCGTGTGTCTGGACCAATTATTAAAAGAACTTTGGCCGACGTGATGAGCGGCAGTGAGGTCAGCGACCATCAGTCCCCCTCAGAGACGTTTAGCAACCGTCCTCCTGCAGCTCCGTCCTGGTGCTCAGCCCCGTCGGCTCCGGCTCGCCTCCTCTGAAAGGAAGAAAAACAGTTTGTGTTGAATAGAAGACGTGTTTCAGGAAGCAGAAGTAACCAAGATATCAAAGCTGATGTCACAGCAGACGAGTTTTAGGAAACAAAACCTGACATTGAATTTCATCACTTCAAGGCTCTTTTACAAATGATGAGTTTTAAATGTTAAAGAACATGTATAATAAGGAAGTATCTACTTCCTCTTTAGGAAGTAGAGCTAACACATGTCTTACATCTCAGCATGAACAACTTTTAGTGTCGTTTCTGAAACACAAATTCACCCGAGAAACAGAACCAGGCTCAAGACTCCGGTTTGTGGATGAAATGTGAAAAGACTGAGACATCGACTCACTGAAGAATGTAGAGACAAAACTACAGTGTTTGCAGCCATGATGCAACACACATTAAACATATGATAGAGTCAAATATAGCAGAACCAACAGTGTGACTGGTGACTGAGTTCACTGGTAACCTTGTTAGATTAAAGTTACTACAAAGACTTTTATGGTGTCTCCGTTCACCATGGTCCCTTTAGAAAACCTCTACTTTTACTGCAGCAAGAGCTCTGACCCTCCGGCCCGTCAGGACTTCCTCACAGTAACTTTAAAACACCCATCAAGACTTTAAACGACAAGGTTTTTTGTGACTTACAAGTTGCTCTCTTCTTAACGCAACCAGAAGAACGACGAGAACGCAGAGAAAAAGGACGACGACGGTGGAGAGGACGGCAGCGCGGCCGGCCTCCCTGTTTGCACCACCTGAAAGAATATCAGAGGAGATGTCAAAGGGCAGGTTCAAGGCGACGCCGCGTCACATGACAGCTGTTCTTGTACTCGTGGAGACTGGAGAACAAAGTGTAAACACTCAAAGACATTTACCTCGATCGTCTGACTTGGTCACTTCTTCCACCGCAGTTCCAGTTGTGCGGGAAACATTCGTCTTTGTCACATTTTTCTCTGTTTCAAACGACACAAAACACAGTTATTCTTTATTCGCAGGTTTCATCGTATTAATCCTAAACTGACTGATAAAAGTATTAAGCTGCTTACCAACGATGAGATGGAGAGCACACCTGACATTCAGTCCTGGGACGAAGCATTCGTACGTTCCGTTGTCGGACAGACGGGCCGAGGAGATGGTGAGGTTCATGACTCCTCTCTTCAGAGCTTCATGATCGAGGGTGGTCCGGCCTCTGTATTCATCCATCTGTGGATCATTATAGTCCCGTCCATCTCGATAGGCGCAGACGACTTCCTGCTTGTTGTCGTTTCTCTTGACATCCAGCGTGCGAGCAGACAAGTCGTCCCTTGAATCCAGACGGCACAGAAGAAGAACATCCTCATTTTCCACGACCTCGATTGGCTGCGTCTGGCAAACGGCACGAGGCGCTCCTGAGAGACAAAC
The DNA here is from genome assembly GCF_023055335.1 of Clinocottus analis. Taxonomy (NCBI): domain Eukaryota; kingdom Metazoa; phylum Chordata; class Actinopteri; order Perciformes; family Cottidae; genus Clinocottus; species Clinocottus analis. Next base: position 925,209 of record NW_027176054.1, read on the forward strand.
GTTACATTGAGACGGGTCAGAAGACTCATTCACCTGCGTTTGCATCACACAGTTCAGTTTCATCCACATTCAGACACAAACCCACGGGTCCTCTTTAATAAACTGGAGAACCACGAGTGGGTTCAGGTCAAAGATTCATGAATACAGCCGCTGCAAAGCCGCTTTCACTCCCGTGAAGTCACATTGTGTCCGACACGGTCGAAATAGTTCAGAGGTGGCAGGCTATGGCGCCGCAGAGCTAGCCGGCTGCGGCTAGTGTGAGAGCAGGCCGGCCATCCGGCTTGACCCCGGAGCGAGCCGTGGCTCTCACTCTAATAATATAAACTTACCAGTTACAGATTCTGCAAAAAAGAAAGATACTCGTGAGAGTTAAAAGTACAAGCGCCATTATGAACTCGGTAAATAAGAAGTTTCAGCATCAGCTTTATAAACACACGAACAGCAGAAACTACGTCCTCTCCTCCCTTTTCTATTCCGAGGCAGAAATGAGTTGTCCTGTCGCAGTTTGAGTGGTTGAAAGACTACAAAGCACAGAGAGGTCCACGTCCACCTCAGAGCGGCAATAAGAGAATAAACAACTTGTCGCCTGAAAAATGTATGTAGAACATTTCAACTTACAGTTAAGGGAGTTTTCTTCTCCGCCATTTTTCTCTGTGGCTGGTTTGAAATGCATTTTGGGATTTCTACAAATACAGTACAAATCTGGAGTACTGTACTCCAGATTTGCTTTCTTTTGCCTGACTGTCTGTCTCACTAAATTACACATAAAACAACAAAGAACATAAAAAAGAAACATACACTTTTATTAATCGGTTAGACAGGCTTCTTCTACTGCACTTCTACATTGCACAACCGTAGTTGTTGACGTGAATAAACACTTAAACTCCAGTTTATTAGGTACACCTAATACACCGTTTTCTCTTCAACACATCTACTCTGAAAGAAATTCACCTCGCATTGGCTGTCCGCCCAGAGCCAGGCAGGGACTCAGATGAAAGTTTCTAGAGCCTGTAGGGATCTAGACGGAAACATTGGTTAGTCAGAAACGCTTCGACGTGTGAACTGAGGGAGGGATCGAACCAACTGGGACTCGACCGGCTACCTTGTGGTAGCGGGAAGACCTCTCATCCCCCTGAGCTACAGCCACCCCCTATGTTGAGGTTACGTTGTTTTCATAGTTTTACTCGATGCAGATTTACAGCCGCATCGGTCACTGTGTACCAGAAACACCCACAGCGTCTCGTAGATATTAAAGCTATCACATACCAGAATGGTAATTATGTAATATGTAATAACTTTAATCTAATCAATTATCAAATCAATGATGATTAGCCAATCATCTAACCTATGTGAAGCTTGTAGCTAAGGTTATTTTATTGTACACACTCAACTTTTATTATTTGGGATTACAAAAACAACAGCTTTCAGTAAAGTGATCACTGTTCATTTTGGATGAAAACGACAGAAGTAGAAAAGCATCATCACTATCACAAACTGTAAAGGAATACAATTAATCAACTTAATTCTCCCTTAAGATCATTTGTTTTTCCCTCCAGATAAGAATATTAAAACAGACTTAGAGCAAAATCCCATGAACTTACCAGAGACCGTTTCTGCAAACAGAAAAATACTCAGAAGAATTAAAAGTATCCGCTCCATTATGAGGTCAGTACAGTGAGTGAAGCGTGCTGCCTTGTCAAAATAACTATTTAAAGCATTTGAGTATTTGGCCCGCGGAACAATACACACCGTGAACTGAGTGTAACGACGTCGAGTGCTGAGCCTATTCCGATTCGTTTATCTGCCGATCGGCAGTCACGTGACTTTGTGTTCACATCTGCGTTTTGAAACAGTCAGTGCGGTTACATGGATTCGAGATATCTGCATCGGTGAAGTTTGGTCTCCTCATTGGGGGAGCGCAGGGTGCTCACCTGAGGAGCGTTGGCTGTGTAAAAACCCGTTTTCATGCGTCCATGAGTCATGCTTGCTGTGTTCACACCGTCTACCGTGGCGATCTTTTCTGACTTTGGTTTTTAGAAGTCCGTAAAAAAAAAACATTCCAGACGACACTTCAGCAAATGTTCGAGGATGAGGCGAAATGTGTTTCTGAGTACATTTTTATTTTATCTTGGAGATCGACGGGTTGGCGACCACTGCGCTACAGAGACGTCGGAGCCAGCGGTTCATCTGAAACAGTCCTGCCCAGATCAGGCCTCTCTCGGCGGGCAGCAGAGCGCGGACAGCGCGGTGGTTACGGGTCACACCGGTCCCGCGACCAGGATCACAACTTGTCGCATAACTTTTTAATTCGTCTGATTCTTGACAAACCGACCACAGATTTGATCCTTAAACAACTAACTTCTCGCCTGAAAACATCCTGAAATTACATTTTGTGACTCAACAACAGTAGTATTTAGAGAACGTCAACTTTTGGGTGTGAGTTTTCTCGTCCGCCATTATTCCCCGTTTGTTGGTACGAAATGCATTCTGGGATATTGGCTGTGTCAAGTACGCACAAGCCTCCTCTAAATAAGTCACATACAGGCTTTTTTTTTTTTTTTACCGTGCTCGGCGAGAAGCGGAATGAATTGGATGTCTGCATGTGTTTGTGTGACACCACTGGCCGTTTGTGACGTTTTGACTAAAAATGACAGCAGGAAGATATTTTGACGTTTTGGTCGATTTTAGTCGTCGACTGCTGACAATTATTCATGTTAAAGTGTTTCATGTTCGACCGTTTTTCACGACCGTATCGATCACGTAGTGACTTGACGAACGTTAATAATAAGCTAATAATAAACTGTTTTGATGTAAAAAAAAAACTAAAAAAAAACACAACAACAAACAACAAAACAAAACAAACAAAATAAATTCAAATAAAACCAAATATAAATAAAGTTACTCCTATGTGCCGGTACTCACATAAACACTACCAATATACCCAAATGCTTTAGATGAAAAAGTGCTTTGTATATTTCGTTGATTAAATCCTGCCTGCTGTGAGATGTGAGTGATTGCAATGACAATAATGTTGAACTTGAATGAGAACAAATGATGACCTTCATTTTATGAACCTCCTCCACCGACTGTGGTGCTGTTGAAATGGCCAATGTCTTGACTGTATACACGGACAAATGGTCTGACCATCTCCGCTTTACTTCATAGTGAAAGGATGGGATGGTGACGGAAAAAACGGTTTTATAGGTAATAGGATCTTTAGATCCATCAGTGTATGCTGGGGTAAATGATTCATATGTTATTTTTAACCTATCCTCTACCATTCCTGCTATATTACAAATGTTTTAAGTGTCTAGGTTTTGTTCAAACTGAGAAAAAATGAATCAACTAATACTGAGGGGAATAACCAAGGTGGTGTTACAGATAGCGCCACAGTAGAAGTATATCTGATCTGAATCCCATGACCTTTGCAAATTGTCCTCTATGTTCCACTTGAAGCAGTCCCGTTTTGCCCTTTCGCTTTACCAGGAGCACCTATGCGCTCGGGTGCTTGTCCACGGTATGACCTTGCAGATAATCCCAATAGCTCAACATCAATTTCTTACGTCTCAACTGCAGCGGCATCTCCCCCACCTCCACCTGAAAGCATCCATCTCAAAGCACCACAACAGAGTCTCAGAGCTTGGGCTTGTACCATTTCCAACTTTTTTAATGATGTTTTTGCCGCAGTTCCAAACGCGACACATCCATAATCAAAACCTGATCTCATCAGCGCAATCTAAAAGTTCTTCATTTCAGGCCTGCTGGCTCCCCATTCCGACCCGGTTAGACACCTCATCACATTTAAAATATTTTTACATTTCCTAACTATATATCCTCTAAATCTGCTCCTTTCATGTTAGCTTGTCATTGAACCACACCCCTAGAAACCTAAAAACCTTCACTTGTTCAATAATTTGTCCATACAGCTTTATCTGCGACACCACTCCTCTCTTCCTAGTGAAGCACATTGTTTTAGTTTTCTTTCCCCACAGAAAACTTGAATCCACATGCATAAGACCATCTTTCCACTTCGTTCACAGCCTCCTGTACCTTCCCTTGCATATTTTATGTTCTTCCCCCTCTTCCACAATGTACCATCATCTGTGAATAGGGATCGTCCAATATCACTCTGAATTCGAAGGAACACATCATTTATCATGATGGAGAACACTATTGGACTAATTAAATGTGAGTTTCCTTTCCTCAATCCCGTTAAATATCGTCTGAAGGGGCGGCGTTTATGTTTTCCGGTTTGTTCAGATGAAAGTTGCCGAAAGTCAGGAAAGTCTGTAATATATATAATCATTTGACTGCTCCTTGCTGGTGTTACGCAGTCACTGTCTGGGTTTCTCTTTATCTCGGGAGCAGTTTCAGGTGAATCATTCATAAAGAGTACACAGCGATGTGTTCAATGCTTCTTGATCACATGTTATTGTTGTAATCTCTGTGAGTTAGTTTGGATGAAATGTTTGATGCAGAACACCGTGGTGTTTTTTGTCATTTACTTCAATAAAGGATTTGTGAATTATTTTCTCCACCATGAATCAGACATCAAATCACAGAAATAAGAGCAGAAAAAAAACACTTGACATCAGGTATATGTGTTCATACAGTATATATTTATTTGAAAAGCATGGTTGATTAACATCTTCCTCACATCTCACAATAAATTACAACGACCAAAAGAAACAAGAAATAACAAGGAAATAAAACATCACAAGACAAAAGTCAAGAAGCATAAATATTAAAAAGTGCAAGATTGGAGCTCTTTGGAGCATTTTGATTGCTTCACCACAGCTCTCAACATGTCGGAGGCGAGTCGACAGCTCGCAGCTAACGATGCTAACATTGCTAGCTGCAGAGAAAGAGCTGGCAGAGTTTATCTGAGGGGGGAACAGGAGCTCCTGCAACTCAGCGTCCTTTAAGCGAGTGAATGCAACGCCGCTAGAGTCTGAAACCTTCCGGTCCCTTCGGCTCGGCGAGCCGGAGATCCGAACTCTGACGTTTATTCCTCCTCCAAAACACGAAATGTGAGACGTCAGAGTTCAGCCACGTGAAAACAACGGGGGGGCCGAGCAGCCTGGAAGACTTATGGAGTAAAGAACCGGGGGAATCCAGGGCCTCGTTTTGACAGCGTTGATTCTCCCAAAGAGGGAAGTCCACTTCTCCAAACGCGATTTTACCCGTTTTCAACGAGACGGGAATAAATAATCTCTAATAAAATACATTAAAAATCAGGAGACTAAAACACTTTCCTCTCTCTCTAAAGCCTGAGGAGGAAACTGTGTCGCCGTATATTTTTTGGGGGGGAAATTGAAACCCAGATCTCTAAAATTGTCCTTAAAATCAACCGGATGAGCCGTTCTCGGCGCGGAGCATCGGCTCTCCGGCCTCGGTGCGACAGCCTTCACCCGCCTTCGTTTGTCGGGTTGTCGTCGTTCCCATTTCAATGTCTGTCGTCGTCCTCCATCCTGTGAACGTCTCCTCTGTGAAGACATAGAAAACCACTTTGAGACACAACTCAGGAACGTCTGTGCATGTCGCTGAGAACGTAGACGGAAATCTTGGGAAACGTTCACTTAAAGTACGTGAACTCCACCACTGACGATAAAATGTTGAAGGGCAGTTTGTAACTTACTGATCGCTTCACGTTTCCACAGAAGAAGAAGAAGAAGAACAACAACAACAACAACAACAACAACAGCAATGAAGACACCGAGGATGATTTTCCAGACAGCCGGGTTCTTTGCAGCATCTGAAGGAAAAGCAGAGTTCATGAGAATAGCCGGATCAAAATTGTGATTTTTATTATTCAATGTGGTTATTAATTCTGACGATTCATCTGTAGCGGCCTGTGCTGGAGTACAAGAAGCTGACCCGCGGCAGACAGAAAGTACGCCGTTCACCATATGATGTCGAGAGTAATGATTCTATGGCGACTGTGTCGCAGTGACGTGTAGCGAGCTATAAATGAGCCGTCTGACGGCAGAGACTTCAAGTAGCTCATGATGACGCCATGAGAATATTCCTGAAGAGAGACGGTGTCGTACCAGTGAAGTGTTTGTGGCTGCAGGAGTTCATACTTTACAAACTGTTTAAGAACTCTCGGTTTCATCAAACATAAAGTATTTTATTCTATTTAATGTTCCGTCTTATCTGAACCCCGAGTCTGAAATGAAGTCTGATTGATACAGAGAACTCTTTGTCATTTAAAGAGAGACGGCGAAGGGCAGGTTCAAGGCGACGCCGCGTCACATGACAGCTGTTCTTGTACTCGTGGAGACTGGAGAACAAAGTGTAAACACTCAAAGACATTTACCTCGATCGTCTGACTTGGTCACTTCTTCCACCGCAGTTCCAGTTGTGCGGGAAACATTCGTCTTTGTCACATTTTTCTCTGTTTCAAACGACACAAAACACAGTTATTCTTTATTCGCAGGTTTCATCGTATGAATCCTAAACTGACTGATAAAAGTATTAAGCTGCTTACCAACGATGAGATGGAGAGCACACCTGACATTCAGTCCTGGGACGAAGCATTCGTACGTTCCGTTGTCGGACAGACGGGCCGAGGAGATGGTGAGGTTCATGACTCCTCTCTTCAGAGCTTCATGATCGAGGGTGGTCCGGCCTCTGTATTGATCCATCTGTGGATCATTATAGTCCCGTCCATCTCGATAGGCGCAGACGACTTCCTGCTTGTTGTCGTTTCTCTTGACATCCAGCGTGTAAGCAGACAAGTCGACCCGTGGATCCAGATGGTACTGAAGAAGAACATCCTCATTTTCCACGACCTCGATTGGCTGCGTCTGGCAAACGGCACGAGGCGCTCCTGAGAGACAAACGTTACATTGAGACGGGTCAGAAGACTCATTCACCTGCGTTTGCATCACACAGTTCAGTTTCATCCACATTCAGACACAAACCCACGGGTCCTCTTTAATAGATCAGAATCAGAATCGTTTAATTGCCAAGTAAGTTGTACAACAAGGAATTTGTCATGGCGGGAGGTGCATCATATCAGTAACTAAGAATAACAACAAAAACAACAACAAAGAACATTTAACTATACAAAGTGAAAGGAAAAAACTTCAGGTAGAAACAAGTAAGTGATAAGTACATAAGTAAGGATGCAGTAAATATAAGTTTAAAATAAAAATAAAACGATCAATAATAAAAATAAAAGGTAAAGTGCAAGGAATGAGGTTATTTATTTTTTGAAAGTGACAGGTGAAGGTAAAGTGGCGAGTGACTTTAAATGTGCGGTGTGGAGAGATGTGCAGGACAGAAGGAGAGAAGGGAAGGTCCCTGGGAGACAGAGTCAGTCACTGCTAGTAATAAACTGGACTGAGAAATGTGCACAGCGCGCACCCGCGCACCCGGACAACTCTGTGCATTTTATGCAGCGCCGGTGCGCACCTGCCCTCCTGTGACGCGGCAGCGCTGGTGCGCGTCACTGGAGGGCAGCCGGAGATATTTAGACGTTTTGATCGATTTTAGTCGTCGACTGCTGACTGCGACGATTATTCATGTTAAAGTGTTTTATGTTCGCCAGTTTTTCACGACCGTATCGATCACGTAGTGACTTGATGAACGTTAATTATAAGCTGATAATAAACCGTTTCGACGTGAAACATGTAATCAGAGGGAATGATGTGCATTTATCAATTTAAAGTTAATCGACCACAGATATTAAACAGTATCGAACAAAGTTTTCATCCATGTTTTTATACTTTAAAAAGAAGACGTTGTGTTGTTGTTGGCAATAAATGCAATGAATTAAATAGCTCTTAATGTAAAGGTCTCTAGTAAAAGACATCTCAAAACAATATAATTTTAAACTAAACAACTTAATTCTCCTTTAAGGTAATTATTATTATTATTTTTTAATATTAAAACCACACAGACTTAGAGAACAATAATATGAACTTACCAGAGACTGTTTCTGCAAACAGAAAAATACTCAGGAGAATAAAAAAGGTTGGCTTCATGATGAACTCAAAGCAGTGAAGAGAAGAGGAGCTGTGATCTCTGAGAGGACGTCTGTCCTTTTAAAGCCGCTCAGAGGGGGCGGGGCTTATATTCATCGGTTTGCTGTGACCCGAGTTAAATGCTGCAGAGAGTGCGGCTCCGCACTGTGGTCCGTCCGTGCGGCTCGCACCACAGAGCCGCACAAACCTGTTGACAAACCTAGTTCCGCACTCGTTTCCGGACCAGAGGAGACCGATCTTTCCAGACTGTTTCTCCCAGGCTTTGGACGGTCTTCTCCCTGCGCTCCATGAAGTCTGTTGACTCCTTCAAAAGACAACTTAAGACCGTTTTATTTGTCCAGGCGTTTACTTTAAAAAAAAAAATCCATTTTTAATTTAAAAAAAAAAAAAAAAAAAAAAAAAAAAAAAAAAAAAAAGGCGCTGTACAAATAAAGCTTACTAACTTACACGGCCGCAGAGCAAGCCGGCTATGGAACCGAGGACACGGGGCTTCATAGCCGGCTAGTTCCGCAGCCGTGTCCCCGGTCCCATTACCGGTTTGCTGTGACCAACAATGTCAATGACTCCGCAACCGGACGACGGATACGGTTGTGTAAAATGCTGCAGCGCGTGCGGCTACGTAGCTGGGGACACGGCCGCGGAGCAAGCCGGCTATGGAACCAGGGACACGGGGCTTCAGAGCCGGCTAGCTCCGCGGCCGTATCCCCGGTTCCCCGGCTCTGTCGCCGGCTAGTTCCGCGTGCATGTCCCCGGCTCTATCGCCGGCTAGTTCCGCGTCCATGTCCCCGGTTCCCCGGCTCTATCGCCGGCTAGTTCCGCGTCCATGTCCCCGGTTCCCCGGCTCTATCGCCGGCTAGTTCCGCGTCCATGTCCCCGGTTCCCCGGCTCTATCGCCGGCTAGTTCCGCGTCCATGTCCCCGGTTCCCCGGCTCTATCGCCGGCTAGTTCCGCGTCCATGTCCCCGGTTCCCTGGCTCTATCGCCGGCTAGTTTCACGTCCATGTCCCCGGTTCCCTGGCTCTATCGCCGGCTAGTTCCGCGTCCATGTCCCCGGTTCCCTGGCTCTATCGCCGGCTAGTTTCACGTCCATGTCCCCGGTTTCCCGGCTCTATCGCCGTTTGCTGACAGAAAATCTCAACGACTCCGCAACCGGAAGTCTCCCGCGGAGGCGGAGCCGCTGAGATTTTCGAGTTCATTATGCAGCCGATGCTTTTTATCCTCCTGAGTATTTTTCTGTTTGCAGAAACGGTCTCTGCTAAGTTGCTTTAATATTCCTCTCTGGTGGAAACTGTTCTTCATCTGAAAGAAGAATGAAGTTGTTTTGTTTAAAATTATAGTCTGTTTGAATGAATGAATGAAAAGTACTTTATTAATCTCCAAGGAGAAATTTTTGTCATACTAGCAGCACTTGTTTGAGATGTTTTGTCATTTTATATATATATATATATATATATATATATATATATATATATATATATATATATATATATATATATATATATATATATATATAGCCCCGCATACATTGTCAGGCACCTGCCCTCCAGTGGCGCAGCAGCGCTGGTGTCGCGTCACTGGAGGGCAGCCGGACAAGTCGTCCACTCTGGCGTTTGTGAGGTTTTGACGTAAGTGACAGCAGGAAGATATTTAGACGTTTTGATCGATTTTAGTCGTCGACTGCTGACTGCGACGATTATTCATGTTAAAGTGCTTCATGTTCGCCAGTTTTTCACGACCGTATCGATCACGAAGTGACTTGATGAACGTTAATTATAAGCTGATAATAAACCGTTTTGACGTGAAACATGTAATCAGAGGGAATGATGTGCATTTATCAATTTAAAGTAAATCGATGTAAACGTCTCTAGTAAAAGACATCTCAAAACAATATAATTTTAAACTAAACAACTTAATTCTCCTTTAAGGTAATTATTATTTTTATTTTTTTGGAATATTAAAACCACACAGACTTAGAGAACAATAATATGAACTTATCAGAGACGGTTTCTGCAAACAGAAAAATACTCAGGAGAATAAAAAAGGTTGGCTTCATGATGAACTCAAAGCAGTGAAGAGAAGAGGAGCTGTGATCTCTGACAGGTTCTCGGTCCTTTTAACCCGTTTGTGCCCAAATTTTTTTCAGAGTTGTAAGGCATATCATTTTATCAGTTGAGTCCCTCTGAATCATGTCATGTGTTTTTTTTTTTCCATTTTGTTCTTTGTATTGAAGAAAATAGCATTTTTATGACTGGCAACAATTGTTGCCAATGGTCACACAGCTTGTCACTAGGTCAAATGTCACCTAATAATAGAGAAATAATATTATTATACAATATAGTAATAACAAAATAATAATATAGTCATAAGAAATAATAACAAAAAGGTGGAGCCTCAGGTTCCCCTGTATAAAATTCAAAACAACAAACAATTTGAACTGGTTTCTTTATTCTCAATTTTTTTATACTCAAAACCTCAACAAACATTGTTTTCTTAGAACCTCTAAAACCATATATATATAACATATTTCTTCCCATACATTCCATCATATTTCATGCATGTTCTACTCTGTGTGGTACTTCTTGAAGCACTCCAGTGGCACATCACACTTTTCACACGCAAATGATGTCCGTCCGCCACAGTTCACAGCCTCTGGAAGGAGAGGAGATCCTTCTGCCTGCTTTTCCAGGACCTAAATGAGTGACAAAACAAGCATGATAGATGCATGAATGTGTCATGTTTTTGTTTGCATATGATACTATTGATGAATCATCAATATCATCCTTTCTACACCGTAATGCCCCATGCCCCAATGGTCTGTAAGCAATATCACACTTGAGTTTGTGATGTTGGTCTGGATATCATCACTGCTACTCTTATCGACTGAAGAGCACGAGCGATGACTTTGAGTCAAACATCACAAACTTGATTGTGATATCGCTAAATAACGTCAAGAAAAGTGTACCTCCAACTGCACATCAACATTTTTTACCTCAGTGAGCCACAAACTAATGCTAGCTAACAAGAAGATGATATATAGTTAGTGACATCCTATGTGACCACTGGCAACTTTTGTTGCCACTCACGGAAATAATCCCATAAACAAAAAAATATTTATCCTAGGTACAATTTTTTGTTGGAGGGTTACTCTAGAGACTTGAATGATTAAATAATTCTAAATATGTTTGGGGGGAAAATCATATGAAATTTATGAAAATTACCTCTTTCCAGGACGATTTGCATCTGCCATGTCTTCAGCCGGAAGGAGCAGGAAGCAAATGATGTCATGTGATAGGAAGCGCTTGTAAACGATTTTTTAAAATCAAAACCTTAGTGTAAATTGTCTACTAGCATATAAGTGGAAAAAGTTGCATTAGTACCTTTGAGATTTTTTATTGTGAGTCAAAAATTACAGTGATACACTTTGGCAACAATTGTTGCCAGTGGGACCAAATGGGTTAAAGACGCTCAGGAGTTCAGGGGAATTTCAAGCACCATCAGCCCCGCCCGGAGTGTTTTTAAGTACCATAAGCCCCGCCCCCGCCAGATTTGCTGTGACCGAAGTTGAACAACTCAGCAACCGCCGGAATTTGGATACGGTTGTATGAAATGCTGCACAGAGTGCGGCTTTGTTGGTCCGTGCGGCTCTGAGGTCCGTGGATCCACCGACTCGTTTCCGGACCAGAGGAGACCGATCTTTCCAGGCTGTTGCTCCCAGGCTTTGGACGGTCTTCTCCCTGCGCTCCATGAAGTCTGTTGACTGCTTCAAAAGGCAACTTAAGAGCGTTTTATTTGTCCAGGCGTTTACTTATTATTATTATTTTTTAAAGGCGCTGTACAAATGAAGCTTACTTACTTTCTTACTCTTCCCATTCTTCAATCCTTGTTTTAATCATGATGGTAAAAACTCTGCACCTCTGATCATCTGTCCTGTCAATCAAACTGACTAATTATTTTTTTTATGATCAGAAATTCCCTGAACAATAAAGCATTACCAACAACAATACTGACACAGCGGTCAATATTTAGACAACAATGAATCAGAGACATAAAAATAAAACAATTACATCAAATTTGAAATAAAAATACTTAATGTCATTTATGGTAATAAATATACATATTTAGTGATAATATATTTTGTAAATTAGTTTTCATTTTTATATGATGTCTCAGTAATCATTTGTGTCACTTAAACAGCTTCAGGGTTAAAGCATGAACATTAAAAGTATCTTTAAGTTCGTGTCACTCTTATAAAGGTGGATTTGTTTTCTACTGTGGCTTCTTGAAGAGACCTGAGAGCTCTGTCTGTTACGCTCAGCGATGCAGAGAAGCTGAAATCATCTTCAGAACGTAAATTACTGGACAAAAGTTGTAATTGTACTGATTTATATTTGTTTTAGTTTTAAATAAAGATCTTTCTTGTGGACTGTGGGTGTAACTGGTGATCTCTACAGATGTTAACAGGGAGGATGTCTTCTCAAATTATATTATGTTAAAGGAACAGTGTGTGACATTTAGGGGATTAATGAGCAGCAATGAAATATAATATTCATAACTATGTTTTTATCAGTGTACAATAACCTCAAACTAAGACTCGTAGTGTTTTCGTTAGCTTGAAAAAAGCTTTTAATGTCTACTTCCGGTACGGGACCTAGCTAACACACTTTTAGACCTAGCTAACGCACTTTTAGACCTAGCTAGCGCACTTTTAGACCTAGCTAACGCACTTTTAGACCTAGACCTAGCTAACACACTTTTAGACCTAGCTAACGCACTTTTAGACCTAGCTAACGCACTTTTAGACCTAGCTAACGCACTTTTAGACCTAGCTAACACACTTTTAGACCTAGCTAACACACTTTTAGACCTAGCTAACGCACTTTTAGACCTAGCTAACGCACTTTTAGACCTAGACCTAGCTAACACACTTTAAGACCTAGCTAACACACTTTTAGACCTAGCTAACGCACTTTTAGACCTAGCTAACGCACTTTTAGACCTAGCTAACACACTTTTAGACCTAGCTAACGCACTTTTAGACCTAGCTAACGCACTTTTAGACCTAGCTAGCGCACTTTTAGACCTAGACCTAGCTAACACACTTTTAGACCTAGCTAACGCACTTTTAGACCTAGCTAACGCACTTTTAGACCTAGCTAACGCACTTTTAGACTTTTGATTGTGATATCGCTAAATAACGTCAAGAAAAGTGTACCTCCAACTGCACATCAACATTTTTTACCTCAGTGAGCCACAAACTAATGCTAGCTAACAAGAAGATGATATATAGTTAGTGACATCCTATGTGACCTGCTTCACCTTTTTGATCCTGCTGTTCTCATGAACTCTGATTTTCCTTCACATGGTGCAAAGAACTGGATTGTGAATCATCCTCAGTGTCCTCATTGTTGTCGGCGTCATTGTTGTTGTTGTGTTGAAAAGTAAAGCGATCAGTAAGTTGCAAACTGCTCTCCAACATGTTCTGCCTACATTAACAAGGGTAAATATACATATGAGCTTATTGCCGATTGACAATAGGCTTCAAAATGAGCCAGTCCCGTGCAGAATCGATCGCTGTGCGCAATGCATGCTGGTTAGATTTGTTTGTTTTATGACAAAACATTATCTGAATGGGGCATGCTGTGACTTGGAACGTATAAAACAAAAGTTATCTTTCTTTTTGTCCGAGAATAGGCGTGGAGGGCTTGCTGCGCTTGGTTTCCAAAAGGTTAAGTGACCATTTCCCCCCAAATGTTCATGTTCATAAATATCTGTTAAGTCCCCGTCTGGCCGAAGGATATGACTCTCTTGGGAAAGTGTTCGTTAAAAAAGCCGAAAGAGATCAAAAATATGATCCAATATTTCACGCTGAAAACAGATCAGTCTCTATAAAAATCAATAGTCGGGTACTGTCAAATAAATATATACTGTATGAACATATATACCTGATTTTTTCTTCCCTTATTTCCGTGATTTAATGTTTGATTCATGGCGGTGAAAATAAATCACAAACCCTGTATTGAAGTAAATTAAAAACACACCAAGGTGCTCTGCATCAAACATTTCATCCAAACTAATACAAAGAACTAATACATTTAACACATTGCTGTGTACTAATCATTAATACGTCACCTTAAACCACACTACAGATAAAGTGCAGACTACAGTAGTGTCTCTGTAAAGCTCTAACCTCCTCATGTTATACTTCCTATCTACATGTGTCGCTGAATCAGAGGAGGAAGTTGAATAGTGTGAAGTCTGTTCAAGCCTTTAACAAACGCTCCTTTCTGGTGTGAGCTGTGCTGCCATCTACTGGTCACAGGAGGGAAGCGCACCACAACTTTGGGGATTTGATGGACAAGACTGCCGTTATAAAATAAAAACGTCAACAAACGGTTTCCTCTTCTGCACGTCATTTTACTGTAGTGATACTTTACAGCAGAGTCATTTAATTCTTTACACAACGAGTTTTAATTCACTTTACGGCATCTGTTCAAGAACCAATGTTATTTCAGATCATGTAAAAAGCGAATGTCTCTCTCCAGAGCCAGTGTTCCTTCGGGGCTGCGGTAGAAACATGGCGGTGCAAGATGGCGGAATACGGAAAACGAGCCGTACCGGAAGTAGATATAAATAGCTTTTTTTAAGCTAACGAAAACATTACCAGTCTTAGTTTAAAACATAGTTATGAATATTATATTTCATTGCTGTTAATTAATCCCCTAAATGTCACACACTGCTCCTTTAACATAATATAATTTGAGGAAAGAAGTCCTCCCTGTTAACAGAGATCATCAGTTACACCCACAGTCCACAGGAAAGATCTTTATTTAAAACTAAAACAAATATCAATCAGTACAACTAACAACTATTACAACTTTTGTTAGAGATACTTTTTTGAATTTTTAAGTTTGAACCCTGAAGCTGTTTGAGTGACACAAATGATTACTGACGAATCATATTCAGATAACAAGAGATATCACTAATTATGTACATTTATTACCATAAATGACATTAAGTCTTTTTATTTTAAAATGTATCAGTTTGTCATTGTTTCATTTGTTTTTATGTCTTTAATATATTGACCGCTGTGTCAGTATTGTAGTATTTAAACTTTGTCTGATGTATAAATACCCTGGACGTATATAGACTACTTTAACGTGAATTGTTGGTAATGCTTTATTATTCAGGGAATTTCTGATCATAAAAAAAGAATTAGACAGTTTGATTCACAGGAGAGATGATCAAAGGTGCAGAGTTTTTACCACCATCATTAAGTTCAGGACTGAAGAATGGGAAGAGTTTCTCCTTGAAGGAGCAGCCAGTAAAGGAGTAGATAAGAGCTGCAGCTTCTACGTCATAGAAGGAGACCAGACCCTCCTCATAGTCCACAAACACCCCCACCTTCTGAGGCCCAGACTGCAGGGAGAGAACAACTGAAGGACCAGCAAGAGCTTTGTACTTATTTCCATTTCTCAACCGTATAGTCCAGTTACCATTCTGAGGACTCAGTGTGATGCTTCCCTTCCTGTTGATCGACTCTCTGGTCACTCCCAAATCCCATTTAGTCTTTCCTTTAACTTGAATCTCAAAGTAAAATTTGCCTGCAGAGAAACTCCGCTTTCCCAGGACTAAAACACAACGAGTAAATCTCTCTGGGTTGTCTGGGAGATTCTGCCACGCATCACCAAGACTAACTTGTTTCCCGTCATCAGACAGGATGAGGTGAGGATGAGCTGTATCAGGATCAAGAGTCACATCCACTGCGAACTTCTGGACCCTCTTCAGCTCATCTTCAACCAGCTTCTTCATCTTTTCTCTGATCTTCTCCTCCAGCTGAGACACAGCTCTCCTCACAGTCCCCTCATGTGATGCTGGAGGAACACTGACCTTTGTCCAGTCCTTGGTGGGTGGTGGGAGGTGGATGTTTAGGGACTGGAAGCTCTGGAGAAGGTGGAGGTGGTCTTCAGAGAGGGAGAGCTTCTCTACCTCAGTGCTCCTCTTCATCAGCTCAGAGATTTCCTGTTCCAGCTCTTTGATGGAGTCTTCAGCCTGTTTCTTTGTTGTTCTCTGCTTCTCTTCTGTCGTGTTGATGAGCTCCTTCAGTTTTCTCTCAACAGACTCCTTCAGATCAGTGAAGACCTGAACACCTTCTGCTTTCTCTCTGTCTGCATCTTCCTCACTGAGCTCCACGATGCGTTTGACCTCCTGAATCTTCAGTCGTCTCTGCTGGATAATCTCCTGAATTTCAGCCTCTGTCTTCCCCAGCTCAACCTTCTTTCCTTCACATTCTTCTTTCAGAGGAACAACATCGTGCATCTTGTGGTCTAGAACAGTGCAGAGCATGCAGACACACGTCTGGTCGGTCTTACAGAACAGCTCCAGAGGTTTATCGTGCTTCATACACATCCTGCCTTCCAGGTTCTCCACAGGGTCCATCAGCTGATGTCTCTTCAGGCCTGACATTGTCAGATGAGGCTCCAGGTGAGTCTCACAGTAGGAGGCCAGACACACCAGGCAGGACTTCAGGGCCTTCAGTTTGGTTCCAGTGCAGACGTCACAGGGAACTTCTGCTGGTTTGGACTCTTGTTGCTCCGAGCTGCTGCTGCTGGCTTTCTGTTGAGCCGACTGTCTGAACTGAGAAACTATCTCAGAGAACAAAGTGTTGACCTTCATAACTGGTCTTGTGGTGAAAACCTTTTTACACAAGGGACACTGGCACCTGTCACTGGTATTCCAGTGTTTAGTGATGCAGTTTTTGCAGAAGTTGTGTCTACATGGCGTGGTGACTGGATCAGTGAACACATCCAGACAGACGGAGCACAGAAACTGATCTTCAGACAGCAGCCGTATCTACACACTGAGGACAAAAGACAAAGTGTGACTAAAAACGATTTAAATACATAATTAATTATTAGAACTTTAGTTTCATTTGACTCTCCTTCTTGTAAGTCTTCACTTAGGACCATCTGACCATGTGTCATACTGAAATGAAAAGAGTAACTTCCTGTTTGTTTAGGGCTGTGAGTTTGGTTTTAAGTTATTTAAACACAGTAACTATCATCAGCTGTCACTCACCAGTATTTGAGTGAGTGACAGCTTCTTGTTTCTTTCTTGTTAGTCTTGTTAGTTAGGCCATCTGACCATGTGTCGTAATAGAGAGTAACGTCCTGTTTGTTTCGAGCTGTGAGTTTGGTTTTAAGTTATTGAAACTCAGTGAATATCATCAGATGTCACTCACCAGTATTTGGGTCAGCTGTTGAAAGAATCCAGACGAGCAAAGTGTAATATTTCTATCTACAGAA